>NC_045786.1:94150273-94465273 GCF_009873245.2 Balaenoptera musculus | reverse complement strand
CTCTGTGGCAATGAAAAGGCAGATAAATAAAGGCTATCTGGTGTCACATAATCTGTAATATTTCCTATAACTGTGACTACTTTTTAAATAAAATTTTCTGGCTGACAAGTTTAATTTCCTCTTTTAGTTTTGTTTATACATTAGAGTCCCTGGTGTCATGGGACTGAGCACAGACCTAAGTGCTGTCGGTCTTTCTCCTTCCCTTTTGATTCTTTATCTGTCATTTACAGCTGTGAACTTCCCATGAGATCTTTTTATCATAAACAATTTTATACATATTTATACATATATATATATATATATATATATATATATATATCTCCACTTTTTAAAAAGTCTCAACTTGGTGAACTACCAGAGTCCCCTCAGGAAGTTTCTGAAACACCTACTGGAACAACATGGAAGACAGCAAGTTCCGTCCTCACACAGCTGGCTGTGTTTAAAAGAACCACAGGAAATGAACCAGCTTCCAACCTGTCAGGCACATCCAAAGGGCAAATGGCTGCAAGCCCTTGGGGACTGAGGTATCTCATTTGAGATGGCAGGCACACCAGTTCCAGCCTTGAATGAATATGTGTGTGTGTGTATGTGTGTGTATAAAAAAATACACACACAGAGCCAATAAATGTGATAGGAACTCCCCAGACATTCTGGTCTAAATTTAAACAGGAAATAAAGTTAGGTCATTGTTACCTTTTGGTCAGGGTAAAGGTGACAATCACAATAAGTTTGCAAAACACTCAAATGAGGAAACAGAAGGATGCAAAGGGTTGACAGTCTACTAATACAATCCAAAAAAATTGTTTATAATAAACATCCCAGGCCCACAGAAAGGCTGTGAAATCTAGAGTGAATTTTTCCATCCTTTAGCTGTGCCTTCATTGTGAAGGTCTGGACTTTAATTAGGGCTCTTCTGAATGGGCAGTGGAGAGACCACGAGCAGGGCTATTTGTGAGCATTTGCTGCTGTTCCAAGGGAAAAACTGTCCAGTCAGTCACTGAGAGTCTGACTCCTTCCAGAGCTTTACCATTTCTCCACAGTTGTTTGTTCTGAGAATACAGAGAGACCAAGGAAAATCTGAAACCCCACAGAAGCATTCCTTTCACAATGATCCTCAACACTGAAGCATACAATATTTGACAGCCTTTTGTGAGTAGCAGAGTCCGTGGATTTTTTTTCTCCAGCAATGATATCCTTTCACCTCATTATAAAATATAACCTGTCATAGCTAAATTGAGGAGTTTTTTCAACAGGGCTGGAAAACTCATCTTTAATTACTGTATAGAAGAATGCTTCTGAATTATCAACTATGCAGAAAAAGGCTGAAAGGCAATCTGATCACTATAAGAAACAGATGCTCCTTGATAAAGAAGCCATGTTGTTGGGTTTTAGTTTCTCATGTGATGATGCTTTGATATGGATGGCTTTGAAATCCATATATGATAAAAAAAAAAAAAAAGAAAAGAAAGAAAGGAGCACTTTCATTAGTCTAACAGTATTGTGTGTACACTTTAACTCTCTGCGCACAGATTGGTTTTAAGGATTTTATTGGTCACCATTCTTGGATTATAAATATTTAGATGTGCACTCTAAGACAATTTCTAATGGAAGTTCTCTTTACACCAGCTTAATGTGTTGGTTACTATCTTAAGTTGTGACAAACCTGGTTCCAAATTCAAGCTCTGCCCATAACCAGTTGATGACCATGGCAATTACTAACCCTCTCTAAGCTTCAGTTATCTTCAAAAGGGAGAGAATCATCATACCTACATCATATGACTATTGAGAAGATTAATGAGATAATGAATGTGAAGAGGTCAGCAAAGTACTTAGCCCATTATAGCCACTCAATAAATGGTAGCAATTATTATTAGAAGCATTCTGCACTGAATTTCTGATAGTTTTGGCTGCAAATGAAAATTACATTTTCAAAGCCAGATTGAGTATTATATAGAAGTGTCCCTTTTTTGCAGGGGGCGGGGGCCTAGGACAAAAATACCTCAGGTGTACATCTCCCAGTTGCAGAAACAAGACAGTGGTTATAAAGGAGCCAAACCAATAGACCCTTGAGCATCTGGCACACTGAGTCCTATTTTTTTTAATGTTCCCTCAAAGTCAGTATTTCCAGAAGCAGATTCTGCAGAAGTCACTAAAGCTATTTCTCAAAAAAAATTAAAAAAAAAAGTTTCCTATGGACAAATGACTCTGGGCAATACTACATATAACATTTCAGTCTTGGAAATTTACAATGCATGTTTTCATATTAAAGGCTTTAAGAAGTCCTGCAGTGGAAAAACTATCTTTACTTTGATTGACACAGTTTCCCCAAACCTACCTGATAATGCAATTCTTTTTTTTCATTCAATGACTACTGATGTAGTAATAATTCATTGAGTGCTATTACAGGCCAGCCGCAGTGTCAAGCATTTTACATGTATTAACTCGTTAAATCACAATAACAGTACTATGAGATAGGTACCACTATTAATTCTATTGTATTTGCACAGGATTACTCAGTCAGTAAGTGTTAGCAGGATTCAAACCCCAGCACTCTGACACCAGGGTCACGTTCTGAACCAGCACTTCCTACCTCTTCTCACAGTATGAGTCATATTACTTCTATCAGGATGCCTTCACTCACAAATAATAGGAACCTAAACCAACACTGATTTAATGAATAAAGGGAGTTTACAGCTGCATTAACTAAAAAAGTAGGGTGAGCTTCAGGCACCAGGGCTATAGTTCCAGTCTCTGGCAGTCACTCATCTCTGCCCTCCTTCTGTCAGCTTCATCCTTAAGTGGGCTTCCCTTATGGTAGTCACTCTCAGGTAGTCTTCATTTATAGCCAAATAGGAGAGAAAGCTTCTTCTGATTAAGTCACATGCCCTTTAGGAGCCATCTGCTATCCATGGAAATGGGATGTGCTGATTGTTTTAGGTTTGATTATTCCTCAGCTGACCAGGGTGGGGTGGATTGGCTTAGGCCAATCAGGGCCCATTGTTGAAGCTGAGAGTAAGGCTAATTCCAGGCAAACCACATAACAGAGAAATAGGCTCCTTCTAAAAAGAGAAAGAGGAAATGGAGTCCTATGGATCACGCTTTGAATAATAGGATTCCCACTCAAATCTGAGACAAGTGTTCTGTGGAATATACCTTCAAAAATATCACTCTAGGCTTTTCTTATTCCTCTGATGTCTCATGACCAAATGGAAATAAAGATAATCAAGGAAACTGAAGTCACTGAAGAAAGACAATATATCCAAGCTTTGACTTTTCCCTGACAATTCTGGATCTTCTAGCCATCAATTTTGATCATACTTAGAACTGAAATAGACTATAGAGCTACTTTGACAATTTTTAGATGAAAAACTGGAAGCAGAGAAAGCTGATTAAATTTTTTCCAGACCAAATAGAAATGGCTCTGAAATATATTTATTATTTTTATATAAAAATATCTGAGTATGTTCTCATAGCTTATAAAAACCCAAAGGATATAGAAATACAGAGAGTAAAAGTCACCTGCTTCCTAGCCCATTCTTTCCATAATCCTTCTCAGAGGTCATCAATTTGATATATATATTCCCAAACTTTTCTCTACCTTTACCTATACACATGTGTAAAAATGTGTCTTTTGTGACATAAATAAAAACATTTCATTCTTTTTTTTTTCCATTCAAATATACATCTGAAGAGCTCTTCATCAGTATGAAGAGATCTTCATTCTTTTTAACTGCCGTATAGGATGCCAAAGTGTGGCTGAAACATCATTTAAGTTTTTCCACTTGTTACTTGGCAGACACTTAAGGGTTTCTAATATTTTACTATCTTAAAAAATGTTCAAATGATCATCCCTGCACATGCTACTTTGTGCACATGGGGAATTTTTTCTCTATGATAGAAACCCACCAGTGAAACTGCTTGGTTAAAGGGGGGGTTTGAGCACTTTAAATTTTGCTAGAATTTGCCAAATTGCCCTCCAAAAAGGCTGTTCCAATTTACACTCCCACCAACAGCGTCTGAGAGTACCTGTTTCCCCACTGGATATTAACAATCTTTTGCATTCAATTTCAAAGAGTAATCAACAACAGGACTCCAGTTAGCTCTATGATGAAAGTGGCTCCCTAAGAGCTTTAAGAATGTATCATTAGACATGAAAGAAAACAATTATTTGATGTGAGCCCACTATGTGATTGGTATTATAATAATAGTAAAGAAAACCCTCATGAATGAATAGCTACTTACCTTAGACCTTAAAAGACATTAACTATCTGCCTTACAGTGTTTTTAAGAGGTCAATAAAGGTCACTTATCCCCATTTTGCAGATGCAAATTTTAAAGTACAAAAAGTAAGCAAAATTTTTATCAGGCTGTGTACAAGAGTAGAAGAATTCAGTTCTTTTGAGTCCTTACTTTATTTTCTGGTGATGAGGCAGCCTCTCAAATTCAGAAGCAAAACTCTGATCTGTACCCCTTTGAAGCCAGCCAAAGTCCAGCTCCTTCCATTAGAAACATATTTCTGCTTTAACTTCCACTTCAAGCCAGATGATGATTTAGAAATACAGTGGATTCCAAGCCAAGGAAACTTCAAATTCAGTTCTCAGACACATGGTGGCCTTTGCTCTCTCCAGGAAAGGCTACTAGTGTTCTTTTATTGTCTGACCTTGGTGATCTGAAGCAAAATGAGCAGAAACTAAGATGCCATCTGCAGAACTCAATATTTATTTTTCTCTATGCTCCTGGATGGTCGGGGAAGAATTCATGGGCTTGCAAACTTGAATTCTCTGTACAGTAGGCAGCAGAAACACTGGCAACTTACTCAGGGCACTTTTGCGATCATCGCTTTGAGCTCAGCCCCAGATACGTGTCCCACAGGAAAGCCATGTGGGCTTTAATGCATGACTTATTCCCTTGCAGAGAAGTCACAACTTACCCAAAGACACTTGTTCACAGACAATCTAAATGAAATCTCCAGATTGATGACAGCTGGCCCAGGAAAGGCACGAACACCCTGGAAGCAAACTACTTGCACACTTTGAGATGAATACGCTTTTCTGACTACTCGGTTGTTGTTGTTGTTGTTGTTTTTAATTTCAATTTCAGGTCAATGAATTGTAATAGCATCAATACAAATATAAAGCAGTTGGAATGCTTGTGACAAAGTGGCTTTCCAGAACAGAAATAAAGTTTTTCTGAAAGTAGTAGTGCTCAGCAAGTTTAAGAGTAAATGTCAGTAACTTTTCTTTCTACAAAGACTCTCCTTTTTCTCTCCTTCCTACTTCAGTAGCTTCACTTGGAGGCACAATCCTGTTCTACATCAACCCAGGCTCCATCAGCATCCGGTATGCCATGTCTAAAGCTTTGACACATTTGTCACAACAGCTAAGGTTGAGGAAAGGAGTTGAAACAATTTTACAAGGCTTGTTATGACTCACATGGTCCCTGTGTAGTCCTCTTAAGATCCTTTGTTCCCATCCTTCCAATAAAACATGAGCCCCAGACGCTTCCCTTGCACAGTATGAGCCAGAAAGGCTGGAGCCTTTGAGCTCCGGCTCTAGTCTACAGATCATTAGAGCAGATGATATTGTTCTGTACATCAAGCCTTTCATGCCAACTTCTAAATGAGGGAGAAAGACTGCAGTGATGACACTGATCTATCACTGTACCCCTTCAAATAAAGATACCCCTTTTAATGAAGATACTTATTGTAATAAATTTAAAGAGAATTTTGAGGTCTTGGGACCAAGCAGAGAGGGGGATGGAGTATAGCTGAGAAGGGAGAGGGTGACCAGAGAAAACAAGGTGGGGCATGGAATAAGGATAGTAAAAAAAAAAATACATATTTGGTTTCCTGGGCGTATTCTCCTGCTGCTCTGTCTCCCACTAAGATCTACAGATCTGCAGTTCTTTAGAAGTTGTCAGATAGCTCCAACTGTTTCCTGAAGTTTAAATATCACAAACTGATGGGCCCTGAGTTAAGATGGAAACATCTATGGTTGAATGTGTCTATAAAAAACAAGCAAATGACAACTTGTATTTTCAGAGGGTCTTTCTCTCACAGTTCAAGGAATTTTATAGATTTGATCGAATTATTCCTCTACAACATCTATGGCATCTGGGAAGAACGGAGGGTATGGGGCAGTGAGTACTGAGGGAGTGAAGGTATAAATATTATAGTTACTTTTTGCCTAGGGAAAATAAAACATGAAATGTTTATTAAAATGCCCTAAGTCAAGATTTAAAAAATACTTTTTAGCTGTACTACCCTCTTATTCAAACAAAAACTGATGTTGAACACTAACATAAAAAACAAAAACAAGCTCCTCCCCTAAAAAAAATCACTGCTGAACTGCCCTTGCTGAAACTGTCTCAAGACCCACTTGCCTAATCTTTTTCTCTACTACACCCTATCTTAGAAATTTCCATAGAGCTCAAGATTAAAAAGAAAAGCACAGCTTTCCCAGGTGAGGCAAAAAAGAAACTTCCAACGTAGAATATGAACCACTCTCCCAAAGTCCACTCCAAACAGGCAATACAACCTCCCAAGAATGACAGAAAGCCAGCTTCTGTTTCTATATGGCAGGAATGCAAATCGGGTCTTCCAGAGACCATCACAATGTGTGACCCAGTAGATCATCTTCTTAACAAATTCTCCTTTGGGGTAAAATTTTTACTGAAAAGGCTTTTAATGACTGAATGGTAGTGCTACATTTGCCAACCACAAAATTATGACTCTGGTTATCCAAGGCATTCTGAATAAGACTGACCTTATTGACATGACTTATTATTACTGTCCCTTACATCATCATCACAGACTCCAAGGACACCCATTTTTCCAAAGAGTATCTGCAAACACCATTTTTGGAATTTCAGATTTGACAAAAGGGAACCCTACCCTTACTCCCACCCTGACTGAAATGTTTATCTCTTCTCTGGGTGCTAAAGCAGTGTTGGTAGTAGTAGCAAGTACATGTGTGCATTTAAGGAGATAGGAACTAAAAATACGGTCTTGCAGGTCTGTTATGACCAAGCAGAACATGTCTTTCCATGACAGCTTAGTGACGTGACAGACTGGAGCAGATCCCACATCCTTTCTTGGTGCCAAGGGAAGATTTGTGCCCTAGAATGAAAATGATGTGATAAAAATGTGTGAAATTCTATGGGAAAACAATTCAAGTGTCCTCATGTATGTTTTTCTGTCCTATGTAATGGGATATTTAACCCTATCTGGCATGTCCTCTCTACCCAGAGTGCCCTCTAAATATGCACTTTAAGAAAAATACAGTAAGTCCCCTACATACAAATGAGTTCCACTTCGAGAATGCATTCACAAGTCCAATTTGTTTGTGAGTCCAACAAAGTTAGTCTAGGTACCCAACTAACATAATCGGCTATATAGTATTATACTGTAATAGGTTTATGATACTTTTCACACAGATAATACATAAAAAACAAACAAAAAATAATGAAAACATTTTTAATCTTACAGTACAGTACCATGAATAGTACAGCAGTACAGTAAAAACGCTGGCATACAGGGGCTGGCATCAAGTGAACAGGCAAGAAGAGTTACTGACTGGAGGAGAGGAGGAGGTGGGAGATGGTACAGCTGAAGGATCGTTAGCAATAGGAGATGGAGGGTAAGCTGCAAGTTCACTCATGCCTGACATTGATGGCACAGGTTCTGGTTCCTTGCTGGAACCAGATGCATGTTCACACTTTGAAAGTTCTCACCTTGAAGGTTCGTATGTAGCGGACTTGCTGTACACCAAAACATTAAGGGTGAAATTAGCTTATGTTCTTGTCTTTTGCTGTTCCTATCAGTACTAAAAAATAAAAATTCTTTGTTGATGACAATGCCTCACCTTTCCATGATTTTTGGCAAGAAACTCAGAACGCCTGGTAGTCTAAAGTCATGCTCACACTTAGACTGGAGTGTCACCACAGTGACATGAGAAAAGGACGTTAGTGTGCAGAAAGGAATGAAAAAGATGAAGAGGAGGTGAGTTTGAAAGGATCACGTGCCCAGTAATGTTACCACTGTGTCAGGGTGGCTTATCAACCAGTGGTTACAGATCAGCAATCAAATGTTAGAAAAGGAGACCATTATTCTCAATCTACCCATCTATATGAAGAGAATTAGGGAGGTTAGGATATTTTCACAAATCACAGTCATTATAAAACACTTTTTTTCACAAATTAAAAAAAAAAAACAGACCACTAACTTTGCAGGTTCCAGCTAGCATCTGTCCTACTGTTATTGACCTACTAATTTTTTCTTCATGCTATTTCTGCTCCTCAAACCCACAGCAAGTCAATAATAGAATTGGCAACAGGTACATGAAAGGTGCTCAACATCACTAATTATTAGAGAAATGAAAATCAAAACTACAATAAGGTACCACCTCACACCAGTCAGAATGGTCATCATTAAAAAGTCCATAAACAACAAATGCTGCAGAGGGTGTGGAGAAAAGGGAACCTTCCTACACTGTCGGTGGGAATATAAATTGGTGCAGCCACTATAGAAAACAGTATGGAGGTTCCTCAAAAAGCTAAAAACAGAGTTGTCATATGATCTTGCAATCCTGCTCCTGGGCATATATCCAGAGAAAACTATAAATCAAAAAGATACATGCACCCTAATGTTCATTGCAGCACTATTTATAATAGCCAAGACATGGAAACAACCCAAATGTTCATTGAAAAATGAGTGTATAAAGAAGGTGTGGTATACGTATACAATAGATATTACTCAGACATAAAAAAGAATGAAATAATGCCATTTGCAGCAACATGGATGGACCTAGAGATAATGATACTAAGTGAAGTAAGTCAGAGAGAGAAAGACAAATACCATATAATATCACTTATATGTGGAATCGAAAACAGGACACAAATGAGCATGTCAGCGAAACAGAAACAAACACACAGATATAGAAAAGAGAGTTGTGGTTGCCAAGGAGAGAGTGAAGGAAAGATTGGGAGTTTTGGAATAGCAGAAGCAAACTATTCTACATAGGATGGACAACCCACCAAGACCTACTGTATAGCACAGGAAACTATATTCAATATCCTGTGATAAACCATAATGGAAAAGAATATATACAGATATATAGATATAGATATATAGATATAGATAGATATATAGATAGATATATCTGAATCACTTGCTGTCACAGTAGAAATTAATACATTGTAAATCAACTATACTTCAATAAAATAAATTTTAAAAAATAATAGAATCAGCATGAGAATTCATCCACTTATAGTTTTTTCTCTAGATCTTGAGGCCCTTATCATTCTCCTAACATTTGACTGACTGGTAGTCTCTAAGTAGGATAAGCAACACTGACACAGTGGGGACACTGCTTGACAATTATCAGCTCTGGTGGTCCATATGCTCTTACATATCTGACTTCCATTCTGCCCAAGACAAGAGGTTTGATTACGGCAGTGTATTAGTCAGTATTAGTTTCCAGAGAAACAGAACCAATAGGATATATTATAATAATATAATAAATCTCTTTATATCTGCATCTATATATGTATACATAATATACAGATGCAGATATAAAGAGATTTATTATAAGGAATTGGCTCATGTGATTACGAAGGCTGAGAAGTCCCAGGATCTGCCATCTGCAACCTGGAGACCCAGGAGAACCAGTGATATAATTCTGAGGATGAGAGGGCCAATGGTCTAAGTCCCAATCCAAGGACAGAAGACGGATGGATGTTCCGGCTCAAACAACCAGGCAGAGAGAGCAAGTTCTCCTTTCCTCTGCCTTTTTGTTCTATTCAAGCCCTCAGAGGATTGGAGGATGCCCACCCACAGTGGGAAGAGCAATCTGCTTTACTCAGTCTACCAATTCAAATGCTAATCTCATCTAGTAAACCCACACAGGCACAGAAATAATGTTTAGCTAAATATCTGGGCAGCCCATGATTCAGTCAAGTTGACCCATAAAATTAACCATCACAGTCAGTCTTTCAACATCCACAATGGCAGGTAGGTTACTGCCTTGCTTACATCCAGTCTATAAATGTTTGCATTTGGCACTACACCCTGGTCAAAGATTTGTGACCAAGCTAGCTGAGATGATCTGACTTGATGCACATAGCAGTGTCAGGAAGAAAGAAAGATTGCAGGCCACTTTCCTCAAAAGGGCTGGCAGTTATTTTGAATTTCAATGGCTACTTTCTAGAATAACACCAATGACCTAAATCAAAGAACTGGCAACGCATCTGCACCATAGGTCTTATGTAGTTTATATGATAGTGCATTTGAAATGGAACTATAAAACTTTGTGTGTCTGTGGCCATGAAAGATATTTAATAGCGTTAAACAATAAGTATCAGAGGGTCTATATCTTTAGATAGGGAAATTCTTTTTCAGCACAAATTATTCAATAGGTTGGTTTTCCAATGAAAAGTGAAAACAGAGTACTGCAGGTGAACAAAGAAAAACACCAGTCACAGAGCATTGAGCATCAGATCAGAGACACAAAACAGACTTCAAGAAACTCACAAATACAGAGAAGCCATTCCCAGGACAATAATAAGTTGGTGATAGGCATTTTACAGAGTGTATTAGAAGGAAGCAAAACTTTGGAAATGCAGTTAATTTAGACTTTAATAAAGTCTGAACTTTGAGAAATTCCCAACTATAAAATTAAGAAATTTCTTAATTAGGATTGAAAGCCATGATTCAAGGAAATTATTTTTATAAGACAGCATAGGAAAAAAAATGGAATCCTATACAGAGAAAGAATTCAGGACAGCAAAAACAGAACTAAATACCAGAATGGAGACATTTTCTTTATGTCCGCTGAGTTAAGCATTTTGCTGATTTTTAAAGAAGTAAAAACAGTAGATGATATAGAGTACTTATGGTTTGCACATCTGTATTCATGATTAAGCTAATCCTATGCTAAATAGAATGCAGCTTCCAGTTGATAATGCATGTTTAGTTATTCTCACAGTTTTTATTTTCATTACAAATACTCAGGGTAAGGACCCTCTTTCTTCAAGTCTTTCCTTCTCAACCATCTTAACTTAATCTTCTTCCTGTGTCAGCCCATTAATTCCAGGGGGTTGATCTTTAACCCTCTTCTCATCTAAAATACACACAATGCTTCTGAGTTGTCTCAGTAACTCCCATGTTTGTTTCCCCAATGTGATAGACACAGAGAAATACTGCTCAGATCCCCACTGAAGGTAAGACTTCTTGCTGCACAACTGCAGATACTGTGCCAGCAGACAATCATTAGGATATGCCTCAGCTACAGAGGGCCACCTCACTTGAGAAGCAGCCCATCTTTGGTGACTGAGTGAAGTAAAAGTATAAAAGTCTAGCCTTTCCAGCCCATTGCAAGACAACCCTGAAGAATGATATTTTCTCCATAGCTCTCCACTGGATTGGCCAAAGCTTTGCCAGGCCTACATTAAAGTTTGGCTTCTCTCTCTGCCCAGTGCTACTTAATCTTTACTAAATGTCTTGCACTCCAAATTTCATCTCAGTGTCTGCTTTCAGAAAAAGTAAACATAAATCCTCTTTGGAGACATTCATCTTCAACTCAGAGATCAATTATCATTGATAATTAATATGAACTAACAATAATAAAATACAGAGAATTTCATATGCCTTGGTCAAGAGGCTTCAGAAAAAACAAAACAGCATAAGAATAACAAAAAAAGATTTAAGATATTAGAATTATTAATATAACTAATATATTTTAAGTATAATTAATATATTTTAAGTACAATTAATATATTTTAAGTAAAAAGTAATTGAAAGTATGAAAGTAAAAAATAATTTAAACTATCAAAAATGATCATATTTGGAAAAGAACTAAATAGAACTTCTAGAAAAAGAAGACTAAATCAATTGAAAAATTTTAAAAGCTCAATAAATAAATGAATCAGTAGCTGAGATATAGCTGAAGAGAGAAGTAGAGAACTGGAATACAAAAATGAAGAAACCAGACACTATAAAGTACAGAAAGGAAAAGGAGAACAAAAGAGAGAGAAGAAAAAGAACTTCTAAAGGATACAGTGAGAAGGTCTAACAGACATTTAATTTCATGTTAGAGAAGATTTTTTGCAATGGGAAAGTATGGTATTTACTGAGAACTTCATGAGACTTCCTCAAAGCTGATGAATAACAAGAATCCTCGAGACCTTCAAGATGGTGGAGGAGTGAAACGTGGAGATCAACTTCCTCCCCACAAATACACCAGAAATACATCTACATGTGGAACAACTCCTACAGAACACCTACTGAACGCTGGCAGAAGACCTCAGACTTCCCAAAAGGCAAGAAACTCCCCATGTACCTGGGTAGGGCAAAAGAAAAAAGAAAAAACAGACAAAAGAATAGGGACAGGACCTGCACCTCTGGGAGGGAGATGTGAAGGAGGAAAGGTTTCCACACACTAGGAAGCCCCTTCATTGGCAGAGACAGGGTGGCAGGGAGGAAGCTTCAGAGCCTCAGAGGAGAGCACAGCAATAGGGGTGCAGAAGGCAAAGCGGAGAGATTCCCGCACAGATGATCAGTGCCGGCCAGCACTCCCCAGCCTGAGAGGCTTGTCTGCTCACCTGCTGGGTGGGGTGGGGGCTGGGAGCTGAGGCTCGGGCTTCGGAGGTCAGATCCCAGGGAGAGGACTGGGGTTGGCTGCGTGAACACAGCCTGAAGGGGGTTAGTGCGCCCCAGCTAGCTGGGAGGGAGTCCGGGAAAATGTCTGGAGCTGCCTAAGAGGCAAGAGACCACTGTTTCAGGGTGCGCGAGGAAAGGGGATTCAGAGCACTGCCTAAATGAGCTCCAGAGATGGGCGTGAGCCGTGGCTATCAGCACGGACAGCAGAGACGGGCATGTAACACTAAGGCTGCTGCTGCAGCCACCAAGAAGCCTGTGTGCAAGCACACGTCACTATCCACACCTCTCCTCCTGGGAGCCTGTGCATCCCACCACTGCCAGGGTCCCGTGATCCAGGGACAACTTCCCCGGGGGGAACAAACTGCGCACCTCAGGCTGTTGCGAAGTAATGCTGGCCTCTGCCGTCACAGGCTCGCCCCACATTCCATACCCCTCCCTCCCCCCGGCCTGAGTGAGCCACAGTCCCTGAATCGGCTGCTACTTTAACCCCGTCCTGTTTGGGCAGGAAACAGATGCCCTCGGGCAACCTACACGCAGAGGTGGGGCCAAATCCAAAGCTGAACCCCCGGAGCTGTGAGAACAAAGAAGAGAAAGGGAAATCTCTCTCAGCAGCCTCAGGAGCAGCAGATTAAACCTCCACAATCAACGCGATGTACACTGCCTCTCTGGAATACCTGAATAGAAAATGAATCATCCCAAAATTGAGGCGTTGTACTTTGGAAGCAAGTGTAGCTTAGGGGTTTGCATTCTGCATCTAATTTGTTTCTGGTTTAATGTTTATCTTAGTTTAGTAATTAGAGTTTATTATCATTGGTAGATTTGTTTATTGATTTGGTTACTCTCTTGCTTTTTTTTTTATATAAAGATATATATATATCTTTTTTCCTTTTTCTCTTTTTGTGAGTGTGTATGTTTATGTTTCTTTGTGTGATTTTGTCTGTATAGCTTTGCTTTTACCATTCGTCCTAGGGTTCTGTCTGTTGGTTTTTTGTTTTTTTGGGTTTTTTTAGTATACTTTTTAGTGCTTGTTATCATTGGTGGATTTGTTTTTTGGTTTGGTTGCTCTCTTCTTTCTTTCTTTTTTTTTATTACTTTTAATTTTTTTATTTTTAATAATTTTTTTTTATTTTAATAACTTTATTTTATTTTATTTATTTATATTTTCCTTCTTTCTTTTTATCTCCCTTTTCTTCTGAGCTATGTGGTTGACAGGGTCTTCATGCTCCGGCTGGGTGTCAGGCCTGTGCCTCTGAGGTGGGAGAGCCGAGTTCAAGACACTAGTCCACCAGAGACCTCCTGGCTCAACATAATATGAAACAGCAAAAGCTCTCCCAGAGATCTCCATCTCAACGCTAAGACCCGGCTCCACTCAACGACCAGCAAGCTCCAGTGCTGGACACCCTCTGCCAAACAACTAGCCAGACAGGAACACAACCCCAGCCCTCAGCAGAGAGGCTGCCTAAAATCATAATAAGGTCACAGACACCCCAAAACACACCACCAGACACAGTCCTGCCCACCAGAAAGACAAGCTCCAGCCTCATCCAGCAGAACACAGGCATCAGTCCCCTCCACCAGGAAGCCTACACAGCCCACTGAACCAACCTTAGCCACTGGGGGCAGACACCAAAAACAACGGGAACTACGAACCTGCAGCCTGTGAAAAGGAGACCCCAAACACAGTAAGTTAATCAAAATGAGAAGACAGAGAAACACACAGCAGATGAAGGAGCAAGGTAAAAACACAACAGACCAAAAAAATGAAGAGGAAATAGGTAGTCTACCTGAAAAAGAACTCAGAGTAATATAGTAAAGATGATCCAAAATCTTGGAAATAGAATGGAGAAAATACAACAAACGTTTAACAAAGACCTAGAAGAACTAAAGAGCAAACAAACAATGATGAACAATACAATAAATGAAACCTAGGGGCTAGATGGGAATAAAGATGCAGACCTACTAGAGAATGGACTTGAGTATATGGGGACAGGGAAGGGTAAGCTGGGACAAAGTGAGAGAGTGATAGTGTATATATGGACATATATACACTACCAAATGTAAAACAGATAGCTAGTGGGAAGCAGACGCATAGCACAGGGAGATCAGCTCAGAGCTTTGTGACCACCTAGAGGGGTGGGATAGGAAGGGTGGGAGGGAGATGCAAGAGGGAGGAGATATGGGGATATATGTATAGCTGATTCACTTTGTTATAAAGCAGAAACTAACACACCACTGTAAAGCAATTATACTACAATAAAGATGTTAAAAAAAAAAAAAGAATCCTCGCTTTGAAGTAGTATTGTGAATAACAACCAGGACATAATAAAAGAAATGTATACCTAGACTAATTGTTTGGAATTGCTGGACCAAAGATAAATTTAAAATCCTAAAAGCAACCAGGGAGACTACAAATGAATGAATTACAAGATGGATAGCTTCCTTGTTAAATTAAAAGGGGGAGCAGAGGAAAAATATAATGGAGTAACATCTTTAAAGGACACAGAGAAAAATCTAACAACCTAGAGTTCTATATCCAGTGAAACTTCCTTTAAAAATGAGAGTGAAATGGAAATATTTCTTTCAAACAAACACTAAGAGAATTTAGCACCAATATGTTCTCAATAAAGACATTTTTTTTCATCTTGACTGGATTATTTATTACAAAGAATACTTGTCTTTATCTGCTTTTACCTGCATACTCATTAAAGAACATTTCTAAAAGCTCTCCTTCAGTAAGAAGAATGGCACGAAATGCAAGAAGTAATGAAAATTGAAAGAAAATTGTAAACATGTTTATAAATATTAACAAAAATAAGTGAATAAAATATGAATAATGTCTAATTTGTTTAATAAAGAGAAAACTGAAATACTAAAATACAGTATAGTACATAAAGTAAGTCAGGAGGGTGTTTAGAGATAACGGTAAATTGCTTTTTCTGTCTGGGACCAGGGCAAAGATATTAGTTTAGATTGTACTAAATATGCTGTTTTGATTTCTAGAATAACTCCTAAAAGACTATATATAGAGTACGTAGCATCCAAACTTGTAGAAAGGCAAACATAAATGAGAACAAATTCAATCCAGAGGTCTAAGAGACTACAGAAGAAGTATAAAAAAGTGAGAAAAATACAAAATAAAGTGGTAAAAATTAATCCATATAAATCATTAATCATACTAAGTAAACTATGTTCTTCAATTAAAAGAATAAAATTGTCAGAGTACGGTTATAAAACTTGTAAGAGTTATGATAAAACATATGGATACGGAAATACTGAAACGTAAGTGATGGAAAAAACCCCAAGAAAAAACTAACCAAAAGGCAATTGTGCAGCTGTATTATTATAAAATGAAATAAACTTTAAGGAAAAAAGCCTTGCTAATATGTAATGAAGAGAGTCACTATATAACAATGTAATGATTCCTTTATTAGGAAGATACTAAAATTCTAAATATTTATGCATCTAATAACTTTAAAATATTTTAAGATAAGAACCAAAATTCATAAAATGAAAAGTAAAGATATAATAGAAAATATCAAAGAACTTAACCACTAGCTTTTTGAAAGACAAAACTGACAAACCTTTAGCAAGAGATATGAAAAGAGAAGCACAGATAATAATATGAATGAAACAGAAGACACACTGAGTGATTCAGCCGACATTAGATAAATAATAGAATAATACAAACCAGTTTGTGCCATTAAATATAAAAAATTAAACAACATAAACATATGCCTACAAAAATATACTTCAAAGAAACTGAGTCTAGAAGAAATAGAAGCTCAATTATCACCTGAAAAATTGAACATCTTCTCAAGATAAAACATTAGGCCTAGATTATTTTATGGAAATACTCTGCAAAATATTCAAGGAACAGATCATTTTAAGCTTTTACAAACTCTTCCATAAAACAGGAAAAGAGGGCACATTTCCCAAATTATTTTATTTTGCCAGTATATCTTTGATATCAAAACCAGATAAACAGGAAAAGTGTAAAAAGAAAATTATAAGCCAATTCAATTATGACATGAATGCAAAAGTAACTAAACAAAATGTTAAGTACAAAAAACATAATACATCATGACCAATTTGAATTTACTCAAGTAATGAATGGTTGTTTCAACATTATAAAATTAATTATTCAAATTCACTATGCTTCCTTACTATTAGAGTTGGCTATAAATCTTGCTTTGACTAATAAAAGTCAAACTGACACGTGACATTTCTAGGCAGAAGTATTTAGTTGCCATCTTAAACACTCCAAAGCTATCTTCTGCCATATTAAGCATGGAATCATGAGTTGATATGAAGATACAACATTGAGCCATTTCATTAAAGACAGCTGCTCTGGTTAGTTTTGCAAACCTGCAACAGATTTTTCATAAGAGAAAACTATACTTTTTGTGGCGCCAAATCATTGTTTTCAGAGTTGCCACTAGCATAGCCTAGTCCAATCAGACTGATCTAGCTATAACAACTAATATAGCACAGAATTGGCTCAGAGAAAGACAAACGGACCAATGAAACAAAACAGAGTGCCAGAAACAGATCCACTTGACAGCTATGTTCAATAAAGTCACTGCAAATGCTGAATTAGCAAAACTGAACCATTGCTTCTAGGGGAAATACAGAGTTAAGTTCCTGCAAGCCTCTAAGCACATTTTTACCAACCCATCAATATATAATCTTGTTTTATGTGTTTATGTTTAAAGATCTCTTATTTAATATATATTGTCGATTCAATAACATTGAACTCATGGCCAGCAGTGCTATGATCCATGCCTGAACAAATCTTATGTAACACACATATTTTCTGTGTAAGGCACATCACAACCTTCTTGCAATTAGGAACACAAGACAGCACTTCAGCACTACACTTGGGGACATTTTAAACAGTAAAGTCACAGACAGAAAACACAAAAATGTGAAAGACATGGCACTAAATAGACTGCATAAAGGACACTTGTAAACATTACGAGAGCTGGAACAAGAAGGCAGAGCATCTCCTTGTTGGATCTCAGCTGGGAATATGCACGTCAGGTGACTCAAATTTTTCACAGCTCTGCACATGTTTGCAAATGACAAAGAAAACACCACGAGTATTGATTTTGAGGTTACAAACAAGTTTTAGCAACTAGGTAAATTTGCAAATATGGAAGCTTTGAATAATGAGAATCAAGCATATGCACTCACACACACATACTTTTGCATGTATTAAATATTCAATAATATTTTAATGGGAAGGAAAAAATATGACTTGTACTTTTGTAGCTCAAAGGTATGATTGGGTCAAAAGCATCCACCCATATGATAAAAGGGCCTTAATCTCCCACCCCCATTAAACCTCCTACTCAAGTAACTCACAGTGATTTCTAGAAAATGCTGCCTCCCAAGGCTCTCTGTGAGCCCTAGTCAGCCTGCTGTACTGGCACCAACCTCTTGGAGGTTGCTGTGCTCCCACTGGTCCACATGTGCTGCTTTCAAAGACTTTCAGGGACGCTTCACCACCTCTGCCATCCAACATGAGCAAGCCAATGGTCATGGCTAGTGGATTGTTTCTGGTTTCACCCAGAATCATCTCATCCTGTGGGAGATGATGGGTATCTTGCACAGGCAGAGGAAAGGGTCTTCTCCACAACTGCATTCCAAACTTGGTTGCTTGACCTCCTAAAGCTGTCCCAGAGACCAGAGTCTTACAAAATCTCTACTAAATAGGCACTTGAGCTACTGCCTCTAACACTCTCTATTGTGCTGAAAATTAATCCAAAGAATTCAGTGGGGGATTGACTTCCTCTTTCCCATCTCCAGGCCCCTGCCTCCACCAAATTCATCTCTCCTCCTCATTTCTACAATTGAACATGTAAAGAGAGATGACAAGTAAAAGAAGACATAGGGAGAAAGAAGGTAGGTTATAATCCACACCTGGCAGCTGACAGCCTTGCTAGCATTCACTGGAGGAAATCTCAGCTTTATTACCTACCAAAAAATTTTGTGGGTGGGATTTCCTTGAAAACTCCTAATTAAAAACCTTCTTTTGCTCACAATGTTGAAATAAATTGGAAATAAACTGGTCATATGTTTCCCATTTTCTTTTCCCACAGCTGAGTGAATATGAAAGTTCTATAACTGAAAATGTGAAAAGAGAAAATACATCTTTCTTGAAAGACAGAAACCCTGATGATTGCCTGATGAACAGATCTCATCAAAGATTTTCACTGTTTAAGCTGAAATTTGAATATACATTTGAACATCAGCCTTAACTCTCAACAAAGAAACAGGTTTAGCGCTACTTCCAAGGGAACAAGGGTTCTTAACATACTAAATATTTACCTTAAATCTAATTAGAGGTTTTTATAAGAGTGTCACTTAATTTTGTGCCTCCCTTCAATTCTGAACTGCACGAACTGAATAAATGTGATCATCTCTTCTGAAAGCAGCTATCATACCCCCATAATATATGTATCTTTCTTCTACCTGAGAGTCAATCACATTAATAGTATTTTAATAAGGGTATATGCAAATCAGATAATCACGATCATGATAAATTTTAACTACTCTTGAACTTACAGCAACTTAGCTAAGTGTGTGGAATGTGATTAAAGGTTATACCTAGAATTTAAATATTTTACTTTTTTTCTAAGCTTTGTGCATTAAATCCAGATGCTCAATCTTCTCCATGTGATTGAAATATAATTACTTAGAGTTGATGGTAGGACAAATTCTATCATTTGGAGTTGTCATTATAACAAAATTTTTTATTATAAAATACCTCTGTGTTTTATAATAATCTCTTGGCTTTCATTCTCAGATCTCCCTTCAAATTCTAGTTTCTTTTCTCTCAGCTTCTCTGAACTTTTCAGATTTTAAGGTCCCAAATGTCTTACAAATGCAACAATGAAACAGCAGATAACTAGCTAAAATTGTGTTTCAGGGAAAAGCAAATCAAACTTTTATTGTTTTTTTCCCCTAGTCAAAGAAAAAATTTATTTCCTTGAATTAATATATGTCTAGTTTGTCTTTCATGCCATATTTGATGGCAAGCCTCCAGAATATGTTTCAAAATTTTAAGCTAAAGATTCCTGAGAACCCCTTATAAAGTAAGAATTGTAGTTTAATATCCAAGGATAATGCATGTATATTCTCAGCCCTTCAGCAATAATGAGATGCCATTATTCTAAGATGTATATATTCTGAAACTTAGATAAATTTTGTATTATGAATGTAACTTCAAGAGTATAATATAGTTTCACTGATTGACATTTCCTTTCAAAATATTCTCTCTAATTTCTATGCCCATCTTCCTTTTTAAGCCCACAACTCCTTTAGTAAGTCCCAGATTACTCTTTGAAGAATTTCTAGTCTTCTTTTTGCTCTTCCTAACAGTATAACTAAGGGTACATTTGCTTGTGGCTAAAACCACAATGGACTCAAAGTCCTAAACATGACTCTACAATTCCTCTTAATTTATTTTATCCTAATGTCCACCATTGTTTATTTACCATCCTGTTAGAGTGTGCATAATTTTTTAATTGTCTTAAATCCTTTTTGGAACAAGACAAAAGAAAAAGACAGGCACACATATACAAAAGCCTATTTATAACTCTGATTAGGTCTGATTTCCCTTTGGTTGCAATGGAGATATTAATATTTATTCATTAATTATTTGGCCAATTAGTCATTGCCTACTATAGACTAGACATGGCAATATAAAAATGAAGAACTTTATTTCTGTCAGTGAAGCACTTAACAGCCCAGAAATATAAAATAGATGCCTAAACGAATATAGTTAATGAGATGTTACAGTTGTTACAATTAAAATACTCATAGATACAACTGGGCACAAAAGACTTAGTGAGCAATTCCCCTGTGGTGGGGTGTTAGGGTGAAGAAAGGGAATCTAGATGAAAGTGTTTAGGAAAGGCTGTGTGGAAGAAGTTACAATCCTGGAGAATTCTGGGAAATGCAGAGCAATCTCTTATGACCGGAGCTTGTTAGGCAAAAGGGTATTTTTGAAAGAAAAAGCTGGGAGAGGATTGAGATCATGGCAGGCCCTACTTGTCACAACCAGAGTTAGAAATCTATCCCACGGGCAAAAGGGAGCCATGGAAAGAAGCAAGGGAGTAATATGACCAAGTAGTTCTGTATAAGGAGCATTCAGTATCCAAAAGGACTAGATAAAGGCAGAAAGAGAAGTTTGAAAACTATCGCAAGAGTCCTGACAAAAGATTTGGCTCCTTCCTCTTGAGGATATGGTGAGAATAAAGTGGTTACTATTAAGAAAGTGTCTTAATTCCCTCTGAAAGTAGAAAGTAGGGCAGGATGAAAAATATCATATCAAAAAAGAGTCACTCTAGACCATTTGGTGCATTTTCTACATTTGAGCACAGTAATAAAATTTCTGGAGGCCTTGGCTGTCCCGGTTGAGACCTGACTTAATTGGGGGCTAAGATATGGAGTGGTAAGAGGGAGCACTGGAAACAATTTGCTCATAACTCTCCCCAACAGAAACTCAAAGTCTGAATTGTGCATGTGCTGAAAATATGCTCTTTGAAAAGGTCTAAAAGGAACAACTAAAAGACATTAAAAACAGATACTGTGTTCATCCAAACATTTCTCTGAGGGTGCCCAGGCCTCAAGAGTGTCTGTTGCTTCCATCCTTGGGAGTTTAGAAGGACATCACATCATCAGTATGATGAAACAATTTCACTGAAGGAGGGCATAAAGGTCATCAGTACTTGCTTTTATCCAAGTACCCTGATTCATTGGAATTTGGGACTCTCTAATTCTCAGAACCCCAATGGCAAAATCATAGCTGCTGTTGGTATTCTCTTGTCCCTAAGATTTTTCAATTCTCCTTTTATTAAACCAGCAGATGAAGCAATAGAATATGTAGTCATTTTGGCCTAAAACAAAGGAGGGAAAAGCCAAAAAGTAATTTTTCTGTTCCTGGATAGACTGGGGGCAACAGAATCAGCCCAGAAAATAGTGAGAAGCACAACAGAAGAGATTTTGTTCTCAGTGACACTGTTTTATCCCGAATCTTAACACTAATTTCTCTGTGGTTTATTTTTGCTCAGTTGCCTTGGAGCAGTGTGTCCACTATCTGTGATAGCATATAGATGTGCCAATGCAAATTTATTAACTCACAAAATATTCTACGGAGTATAAAAATGCAGAACAGCCCTGATATAAATCAGTTATGGCAGCAGGCAATAACATACCCAATCTGTGAGGTGTGTATTATCTTCCTTAAGAGAAAGATTATACTCAAGGAAGATTATTTATAGTTTCCTTTTGAATGATGTTTAAAAATATTCATAAGGCCAAATTAAACTTGGATAGGTGATTCAGTGGTTTTCTTTTCCACAGATATGCACTGCCTTAGTTCACAAAGTTGGCTGTATACTGTCAGGCAATTAAACCCAACAAATAAATACACAACCACTCATTGTTTTGAAGACCAAGTCTAGCTGAGCTCCACTTGGTCTCCAACCCAGGATTATTTGATATGTGAAGATCAAGATCTTATAATGAGAAGGTTTTGTAAAGTCCTTCCATACATCACCTGTAAAGATGTTAAATGAACCCAACAACCTTATTTTTGGTATCAAGACTTCAGAAATAGCAGCATAAAAGCATTAAGGTATAAGAAAAAGAGTATCTATTATAGTTGGTAATAGTCCAAAATTAGAAATAATCTAAATATCCTTCTATAGAAAAGTGTATATATATGTGTGTGTATATATATATGTATATATATATGTGTGTGTGTATATATATATATATATATATATATATATATATATATATATTAGGTATTATCTATATGCATAAGTCTGGAAAGATGTCAATGACATAGTCCAAAGTAAATAAAAGCAAGTTATACAACAATAAGGGCAGATTAATCCCATTTTTTGTTAAAAAAAAAGGAAAAAAAACCTATTAGTACTGGTTAACTCTAGTGGTGGATGTATGGAACTTCAGATTTTTATTGAATACTTTATAAACTTCTATATTGTTTGATTTTTAAAACAAGAAAGTACAATTTTTGTAATTTAAAAAATAGCTATCAAATTCATCTTCCTGCCTCTAAGAAATATATGTCCTGAACACAAAATCTCCCTGGTACCTTTCAGCCATTTTGGATTAATTTAGCTCTGGGAATTCCAGCCAATACAAATCAGAATTTCTGATGACACTCAAGGGATATGACCTCACATGACTAGGACTTTAAAAATAATTTGCATAAATCTCTGTAGACTAAAGATATTAACTTTCACACAGCTCTAGTGGAAAACAAAGTCAATAGAATTTTAAGATCTTCTTTAGACACGGTTGGATATCCCTTCCTAAATCTTTCTACCAGCTCCCACTCTCCCTCTTTTATAAATGGATAAACTGGAATGCAGAACAGACTGTAACTTCTGTAGGAGATGGACAGTGAGTGCTGGTAATTACAAACACAACACTCAGAAATGACCCAGTATCTTTAGATACCTTATCATAAGAATATCACTTTTAAAAGCAAATATTTTCTCCAGTGTGTGTGTATGTATGTATGTGTGTGTGTATATATATATATATATATATATATATATATATATATATATATATATATATATATATATATATATATATATAAAAGCTAAAAGGATTTTTCTCAATTTCACAGCCAGCTGGATTTGCCTAAGCTGTTGACTAAAAAATAACCTTGGAATTATAAAAGGCTTCACCTATAGGTAATGAGAGATTAATTCATGTACCTCATAATGTTTAGATATATCAATGAAAAAAAATTTTAATTCATTTCTAAGTGAGAAAATCTGCAAGGATTAAACATTATCCAGATGCAAAGAAGCCATTTTACCCTATTTCTCATATTACAAAATGAAAATTAAGGAATTATAGAACTTGTTTTTTTCAAAATCTTAAAAATCAGTACATGTCAAGAAATTAGTCTTACTGCTCTCTATTTCAAAATCATCTTTGTTGGAGTCATAAATGCTCTTGTTCTAAGTAAGAATCCTTAATTTATTTTGAAAGTAGGAAGACTCAGAGTAAAGAAAAGGAAAGAAAAGTACCTAGCACTAAGAAATCTGTAATACATTGGAACTAGCTGGCACTCCTACAAGAGACTGTAAAATAAACCCTCAATATTATGTTACTCCTGCCCCATCACATTTTAATAATTTTTTGTCTTTTTAAGACTATACCAATCATACAATAAGGTTTTCAAGTGTCAAAAGCTTAGCAATCGGGACTTCCCTGGTGGCACAGTGGTTAAGAATCTGCCTGCCAATGCAGGGGACATGGATTCAAGCCCTGGTCCGGGAAGATCCCACATGCTGCGGAGCAACTAAGCCCGTGCGCCACAACTACTGAGCCTACGCTCTAGAGCCTGCTCGCCACAACTACTGAAGCCCACGCACCTAGAGCCCGTGCTCCACAACAAGAGAGGCCACCGCAATGAGAAGCCTGCGCACCGCAACGAAGGGTAGCCCCCGCTTGCCACAAATAGAGAAAGCCTGCACGCAGCAACAAAGACCCAATACAGCCAAAAATAAAAATAAATAAATTTAAAAAAATAAATAAAGCTTAGCAATCACCAAATGTTTTACAGACTCAGATTTCCCTTATGCCTTAGTAAGTGCAAGGGGTACATTACATTCTCTCCTAAATAGCTTACTATAAATTGTCTTGGAGACCTGTCAGTCTGGATATTTGCCGAGACATATTTAAATAATCTATGATTTGAGACCTATTATCTTGAAATTAAGAGTCAATTCTAAGTCAGAAGTCAGAGGTCATCTCTGGAACATACACATATACCCATTTTTAAAGGAGTTAATGTGAAGAAAATCAGAATTCCATTTATTAAGTGTGTAAGTCCACAAATCAGTGAATCGCTATTGATTGGTAACTTAGGGAGAAGCATCATTTTATACTGAAAACACTAACAGAGTGGGGTATTACTAGAAATCAAGGACGAAAAGAGTTTCTAGGAAACAACCAAGTTCAACTCTTTTGCTTTATAGATGAGGAAACTGAAGGCCAGGATGTATCTGATTTAACTTTTTAGAGCCCTACGAAATGGTTTTTCATAAATATAGAGATATCTTTCAATGTTATGTTTTTGACATTTTTCTGGAAATTTAACTTTCTTTATAATTAGAATCAATTATACTAGCAAAAACACTCAATACATGAGCCCTGAAGTCTTCTCATTACATCTTCAACATATTGGGCTACCAGAAGGCTTAGAAATTTAGGTCTAAAAGTCTCCAGGACTGGAGAAAAAAATTTAAATCAAATGCTTATGAATGTTTATTAAAACCATCAGTGCATATGAGGTAATCTGGTAGGAGTAAATAGAGTATAAAGCAAGCCAAGCTTCAGATCACAACCTCCAAAATTTTTTGACCGTTTAATTCATCAATTTAAAAAAAATGAGGATGCACCATCAATACATTATATTTACTTACTTTAAAATTATATTCAATAGTTCATCTTGAGCTAATTACTTAACTTCTCTGGACTTCAGTACTTATAGGATTATAGTAAGAAATAACCTAACATAGACTTAGTATATAGTAAGACTCCAATAAATGCTATTCACACACACACACACACACATATAATATACATGTATACCATATGTATACTTCTCTGATGTAATATTTACATAATAAAACCCACATAAGATAAAAATTTGAAAAAAGATAAGCTAAAAATTAAATATAAATAGAATATCTTATATATTATTTTCACACTCCAATATATTATCTTGTAGAAACCACTGAATATATTCAATCCAATTTGGAAACCACTCTTCCAGAGAACTTTTTTGAGAGGCAAGCTAATAAAAGAAGACCAAGAGTAGGTGGTATGCTGGAGTTGACTTGAACCAGTTGAAGACATAATTATTCACATCTCTTCTCAGTTCTGCATTCAGTGATTTTACTTTGGTAGCTTGAAATGGACCACGGTGAGAGTATTTGCACTGTGGAAATTAGAAAACACTATGCACCAGAGCCTTTTTTTTTTCTTCTCCAGCAAGATGGTTGTTAGACATTCACCAGCAAATCACTATCAGCATTTCAGAACTAGGAAGAGAACAAGGACAAGGTATTGTGGAGTCAGAAAGTCAAAAAAAAAAAAAAAAAAGAGAGAGAGAAAACAAGAAAGATGGTCAAAATTGTCAGAATCTGTGCAGGAGTCATTGGGTTTGACAATTAGATCATTAGTGACTTTTGAAAAAAACAGTTTCTGTAAAGTGGCTGGGTAGAACCAGAAAACTGTGGGTTGGAGAGGGAATGAGAAGCTAGGGAGAAAAAGAAGACAGTGAAGGAAACAAGTACAACACAGCCACAGTCTGAGGAGAAAGTTGTATCATGGAAGAGTTGGGGGTAGAAAGTGGACAAAGAGGTCAAAGTTAAAGCAGAGAGTGGAACAGGGGTTGAGTGAAGCCAAGATGAATTGTGGTCAGAGCCACAAAAGCCACAAAGCAGCTATGGGATGCAGAGCTGTGTGTGCTGGTGTGTGGATACAGCCACGTTCTTTGAGAGGTGATTACAGGAAGACAAGAGACCAGTTAGAGGGCATAGGCTGAGCCAGACAAGTGGAAGTTCGAAAATTCTGTAAGGGAGGAAATGCTGTAAAGGGATCCAAAGAATGGGAATTAGAAAATCAAGAAGAATAAAAACATCTGAATTCTAGATTCTAACTAGATAAGAATTAGTTAAAAGAAATATATATGATATTCTAAGGCATTTGTTTCTAAATTTTTAAAGAGGCTGGAACTTCATCAAAAGCAATGATGCTTAATCCTCTGAATGTGGTGACGTAACCATTATCTCCACATGGTTAAGTTCTTTTATTTTGTTGAGAGAAAAAAATTACCATGACGAGATTATTTTTACACACCAAGTTTAAACATCTGATTGGAAACTAACTGAAAACTGTATATCTCATTTGTGTGCTTAGCACTTACAGATTCACTCTACCTGAGAGACCGCTGAAAGCACAGGCAGAACACTGCACTGATGCCTTTGTAACTGAGACAAAATCACCCTGTACAAATACATCTGTCACTTACAGTCAAAGACAAGCCTTTAATTAATTGGGTTTAAAGTTTTGTTTTCTTTTTCTATTACTTCTCTTAACCTAATGTTCACTTTCCATGCCCCTAAAAGAGGAACAGTAAAGGCCAGGTGAAAAATAAACTTTCACAGGCAATATTTGCAGAGCTGTCTCTGGTAAACAGTCAAACTCACCAGGCTCTTATATCATCATTTATTTGCACCTCTCACTGAGTATGGGTTTTTGTGCTGCCATAAGCAATTCTTAATTTCCATCAATAACTTTTCATTTTAGGCATGACCAATTTGTATTATGAGCATGAGAACTGAGAATTGTCCTTTTTGGAGCTGGAAAGTGAGGACTACAACATAGGAGGATAATTTAAAGACTGGCCTAAACTCAGCTATCACAGATCAATTGGGTCCTGATCAGTAATTTTGGTCAGTTCGGGTCACCTTACTAGGGAGAAGAGTTATCAAGTCTAATGGGACTGTTACTGGGAAAACTTTCAAGGATGTACCTTGTCCACCTGGAGTGGCTTTTGCTCTTGATCAAATTGTATATGCTTGATTCGTGCTATTACCTATCTAGAGTTAATTAGACCCCCCTGAGAAATGCCTACTAAGTGCTTATTAAAACTGCATGAAATTACCCTGCTGCCTTCTGAGGAAAAACCATACCTGGCTTCCAAACGCCACAACTCCAAATAAGATGTGAAATATGCAAGTAAGTTAGAAGAACATATTAGTTCTGAATTTCTAGCAAGAGGCTAGAAGAAATTCAGATTTGGCAGAAGCAGAGAGGAATGGTCCAGAAATTGTGTTCAATTGGATCTAGAGACAATACTCTATTAATTGGTTGGATACCTCTATGATTTCAAAAATGTGTATCACCTAGACTTAGAACTGCTTAGAATATTGTAATAGTTGTGCTCAGAGATTCCACAAAAAAAATCCTGCAACAGATTTTGGCAAACATAAGCACCTTGTAACTTCTAACTTAACAGCTTAATTAACAAATTATTAAAATTTGGTTCACAAATATTTTCAGCACCTTCTATTTGGTGGAATCAGTCCCTTCCAAACCACTGATATTACACAGTCACAGACATTTATCATGGGTATTTTCCGTTCAAGACTGAGGCAAATCATACAAGAACCTGGCCTACAGAACAGCAGCAGGGATTAGAATGCATTTGGATCTGGGTAAAGTCAGGAGGGATAGTACATAACCAGGTGGTCTGACACATACTGCAAGAATGAGGGAGCGTGGCAGGAAGACCTGAATCACCACCTGTGAAGAACCATGATGATAGGCACAAAGCCCACCAGGCAGAAATGCAAGGCAGAAAGCAAGCACTGCTATCAGAAGCTGGGAAACTGGAGATCAGGTGTTCATGCAGAGGAAGGAATGTGTAGGGTAAAGGGATCAGATCTAAGGCCAAGAATTCAGAACTCCATAAGGAACTGGTTTCCTTTTATGCATGGCCTGGTAAAGAGCAGTAAGTATAGCACAAAGACCCTAAACCATTAGAACCTTTGCCCAGCAAAATCCGGTACCATTTCACCAAGTAGATGACTGCAGCAGGTTTTGGAGTATGTTTGATTTGAGACATTGTAACCCTCAAGTCTTAATTTTCTATCTTTATTGCTGGTTCTGCTTAGAGTTTAAAATAAGTAGGATCCCTTAACAACTGAGGCCTACTATCTTATTTTTAAATCTACTGCAATATTTTGAGGGACACAAGCAGAGAGCGGTAAGAAATGAGTCTTTGGTTAATATAACAAAAAGAAAGATCTGCATATCTCTTTGGTTTTATTCTGCACTTTTTCACTATCTTCTAACATATTTTAATATTTGATTATGACATGCCATTTCATACCTGGGATGGGAGATCCTGTTAGGGTATGTCAGTAAAGCCCAGCTAATTATTATTTTATTTGCTATTACTAAGACATTTTCACTATTGCATTTTTCTATATTAGGGAGCAATTTCAACATATAGGAAAATATGAATTTTGTAGGAAATGCAACTTATAAAATTTTTGATAGGATACTTTATCATAAGTAGCCAAATCTAAAAGAGCTTATTATGCCAAACATTTTTCAGAGTTTTCTAAAGTTCACAAATCTAGGGCAATGATCATTTCTTATTGTGGCTCATCACCTTTTCTCCTCCTTTTTCGTGATAGATGATATAAAGGAAATAACCAAGAGGCACTAGAATAATGTGGTTTTAATACCATCATGGAAAGAATCACACTCAGAAAATCCAATAGGAATGGATATTTCAGTGAGTGTGGAGTTGGGATAAGAGATGGCCAGAACTGATGGAATTCTGCACACTAAGAAATCTAGGTAAGAGAGAGACAATGGATTGCAACCCAGAATTCTCTCCTCACACTTGAGTTGAACCAAAGAGAAGTTGAGAGTAAAGGGCAATAGTCATCTTCCTTATTTTCCTTCGCTTCTCAGTGTCAAACCTTTTCACTTTCGCAAAGCTGAACCACAGTTGAATTTCAAGAATCACTACTTTTACCTTCTTGTTATTTCCTTCACCTTTAACACCAACCCTGCTTCTCAAATTCCCATCAAAATTCATTTTGCAAATATCAATCCCAGAGTTAATCCAGATAAGGAAAAGCAAATAAGAGATGTCTTTGTATTTAACTACAGTAGGTTAAGGAAATTAGAACTGTACTGAAAAAATGAGAGAAAAGATATTAAACCTAGTCATTGTATACTGCGAAATACCTAGGAAGGGGATTTATAACTAGCTACCGAAGAGTTACTTTATCATCACTTTCATGTACTCAAAAAATATAGAAAGGTGACTTCATTACCACAAATATTTTTCTAGTCCTTTATTTCTCCATTTTCAAATCTTCTTATATGTTATCTTTACTGACCAGTTCAGGAAGTACAGAACAAGAGCTTGGCAAGCTTGGCTTCTTCGGTTTTCTTAGAATCAAGTTGTCAGAACTTGCCACTGTTGAGCTAGCCTCACCTGCCCAAACACCAACTTAAATAAACTAACAGTACCTGAAACAAAAGGAATTTCAACCACGAGTGTTAAATAAGCCCTCAAAATGTCAGAGACCGATGACTATTGTTGCTGAGTCTCTTCAAATATTGAAATGTTATTGTAAGCCTTCAGTTTGACTTTCAATGTACTTACCTGGGGGGGCGGGGCGCGGGCAGCATGGGGTCGGGTTGGGGAGAGCCCACACTCCTCAAAACAGACACCCTCCTCTCCCGCTAAGCCTGGTGGGATACGTGGAAAAAAATGAAAATGCCAGAGTTTCTTTTGCTATCAGGTACTCCAGAAGAAACGTAAATTTGTGTCCGTCATAAAGTTACGGAGAATGAATTAAAGTCATTAATGCTAACCCCTTATTCACAAAATGTAACACTTTTTCCAAAGTAGAAACTCAATCAATGTAATGCAATAAATCAAACATGATTCAGTACAGAAAGCAACTGGTTTTCTAGTTCACTTTAAAGGGATTCAGGATAAGGCAGCAGAACAAGTTACTGTTTAACACATTTTTCACATTTTTCACTAAAAATAAATAAAATGCCTAATTCCAGGCTCAGAACAGAATTTGTTTTATTGCAATTTCCTTGAAAATTGCTGTTTCTTATGCACCTCTGAATATATGCTCAATGTGAATTACCACTGGTTTCTTAGCTTAAATTTTAGTCACTGCAAAAAATGAAACCTGTCCCCTTTGTCTTTCCACTAGAAAAAGGAAGGTAGTGCCTATAACATTGGCATGGCGTATGGCCCTAGAATCAATGTGACACACGGAAAGTTTTTCTATAAAACTGGGTTACACAGAACCATTACGTCTTATGTGACTGTATCTCTGAGATCTGAGATAACATTTGCTCAGTTTCTTTTGTTTCTCCTGTTAACATTTTCATTTCAGTGTTGCTGATAATTTTCTATTATCTCTGCCTTCTTTATGTTTCTCATGTATTTCCCTTTCAGATAGTCTCGCTGAATTAACTGAAGAATAAAACTATATAATATAGTCTTATTCTAAGCAGAAGAAAATGAAGATGATCTGATGAGATAAATCACTGAAGGTTAATAGCTTTTTTTAAAATCAATCTTCCTTCAAAGGAAAAGGCTAAATGGCTTAGCGGATGAAATGCTAGCCTCTCACCTCTGAGTTCAAGCCTTCACTGTGAAGCCTTAAACAACACGGTTACTGGGCGGAGATGTCTCTAGTGGACAAAAATCTGCACTGCACAAGTTGGAGGCTGCCCAGTAACCCTTGCCCCATGCACCATCCGCCCCCGTCAGTGGCACTGATGGGTTTCTGTGTTTCCAGTCCATGCTGTCCCTTTGGAAATGGTCCAGGTAGATGCTAACATCACTGTCAGGAAACCATCTTTTCAGAGCAGCCTCCTCAGATAGCACCAGTGGTGTGAAGTCACTAGAGGTTGCTGCTTTGCAAGTCTGACCCCTCAGCTGCCACCCAAATAACCTGACCTCCCCTTCCTGTAAACTGAGTGACACCTTTTCCTGTCAATTAAAAAACTAGGACAAACAGAACTAATCACTGGGCTATTTCAGACTGGCCAAGGACTCATTTGCCAGAGGGTGGCTACACATGTGGAAGGCAAACTTCAATAATTAAATAAGAACATACTCAAATAAAAGAGGGAGGCATAAACAAGCACATGTATGTCCTCATACACAAACATGTGTATTCCTAAAAATGCATGTAGTCATTTTTTTTAACAGATACAATTTGGACCATTCGTTTATCCACACAGGTAATCCTCTATTGCTGGCTATTTAAAGGGCTTCTTTGTGTTCACCCCTGAGCAATGTGTTTTTCTGTTTCTGTCCTTCAATAGTATAATGCACTGCATTTTGAGCCTCCAAAAGACATATCCAAACTGTTTACAAAACACACACGTGGCACAAATAGTTGTTATTTAAGGAGATTGCAGTCAGTTCGATCTTACGAGCAGAGATGTGTACGTTGAATAAGCCAACCGTAGTGTCCAACTAAAATTAGCACTTTATTTCACAGTTTTATGGTAAGATATGTTTTCTCTGTGCCCTTTTATGCATTGTGCAATAACCCACTTGAAAGTGGAAGTAATGCCTAATTTGGAACCATTTGGACAAGGCATGGTATTTGCATACAGTGAAATAGTATGAAAAGTTTAAGAAGTAGAATCATGTTAAAATGTTGATGCAGCCATGATATTTCCATATTCTTCCAAAATGATTTATTAATGACTGTTGTTTACTGCTAATTCAAACCACCTGCAAATCCCTTTGTTATGATTAAAGCGAGCTTTTTTCCCCCCAGGCTGATAGATGGCTCTGTAATTTCGGAGGAAATATGCTAAAGGTCATGAGTTAATACATCCTCTGGTACTTTCTCTTCCCATCCTTGCTTTCCCAAATGGGAGGAAAGCTGTGTTGTATTATTTCCATGTCTTTGTAATGTCCATTCAAAATAAAATTAGAGAGTGCATTAGAAAGAGAGTATCTGTGTGTACACACAGCAAAATCCACACGTATTCTGTAGAGTCTATTACTAAAATTATACAATTGCCTTTTGAGAAATTTCATACAAAAAAATCTTTCCTTAATAATCTATGAATATCACTGTCTGAATCAAGTAGTATTATCCCTTTTAAAATTAAACTATCCACAAAACATGCATTTACTTTCCACTATACAAAATGCTAATAATGCTTTTAGAATGGTCTTTAAAAAGTCTAATTATATCATTTAAAAACTGAGAGACCAAAGGGCAAACTAAATTCTCCTAACATAAATCAGACTTTTTTTATTTCAATGACTTTAAAAACCTCAAATGCAGTAATTTTAATAGCAATGAAAGAATGAATAAGTCATAACTCCGCCTGATCACATAACTGTCTATAACTGTTATTAAATGCTCCAAAATAAGTGAACTCATTATGTTTCTGCACTGCTTTTAGCTAATCTAAGATTCTACTCACTTAATCATGCAGAAAAGGCTTCGGTGCAGTTTTAGACCCTCAGCAAGGTCACTTCAATGCCTTTTTTCTGTTCTATACTGATCATTTAAGAACAGCACTTTGACCTGAAACTGATGCTGTCTCGTATAAGCTTGAATGTTTAACCCCCACAGAGCTGCATTCTAGACATACATTTGCAAAGCCTACTGTCATATTTGCTGCAAACTGAGCTAGGTTTCCTTCAACAAAAAATGAAATGCCAATCAGAATTTGTAAATGCCATATGCCCAGTGGAACTCCCTCTCATGATACCTATGGAGACAGAATTTGTGATTTTAAAAACACACTATCCTTCTGTGAACACTTTAAGTTTTAATTGCCTTTAAAGTTGTGGTGATTAAGTATTTTTTACTATCTGTTTTTGTCAGACCACATGTAAACTTCATGTGGATAATTTACCTAGCAAAGCAATTCTTTTGGAGACAGGTTGAGGTTTTCCATGCACTTAAGGAGGTTATAAGATAAAGAACATGGTACTTGACTTTGGTCAGGTTCTGGTTCTTTGCCAATGAAACAAATGCTGATTTCAAACTTGAATAATATTCCTTTATACCTGTTAAGCCACAATTATGAAAATAAGTATTATAGGAAGGTTCCTAACAGCTGTTCTAGAACCTGGAGAGAGTGTTTCCTATTCTGAAACAAAAAAAAGAATCTGCATGTAAAGAGAAACCAAGTGAAGCAGTGTTGAGCATAGACGAGAGAAAAAGACAACAGCTGAAAGCAAAATGGAAGCAAGAAGTGCAGAAGATGAGAACTTAAAAAGAGAGAGAGAGGAGGAGGAGAAAGAAAAAAAAGAGGAAGAAGAGGGGGAGGAAGAAGCAGGAGAAGAAAAAGGGAAAAGCCAAAGAAGATTATTAAGGCCCAAACAAGAGTTTTTTAAAAAGATGATTCACATCTGGAAAACAGGCAAATCAAAGGAAATTTTGGTATCTTGTGAAATTTCACTGGAGGTTCCTAAAAAGGGAAGGACATCCTTTGAATCTTGTACTTGAGGCATGGTGCTAGACTGCATGGCTTCTTAGGAGTTATTCTCTGGGGTCTGACTTCCAGAAACAGACACTCCAATTCAGTACAATCTCACCAGCTAAAAGATCTAGTGCATGACTCAGCTCACATCCCCATCCTGACAATTTTGAGTGATCATTTCTCAGACCAGAAAATCAAGAAATGAATTCCAATCTTGAACCTTACTCATGGTGGATTCAATATTTTTTCTGTATCTCTTTGAAGAGTATATACCATGGAAACAGAAATACTAAGCAGAAATGCACATGGAATACATATTGAGACACAGCAAGTGTGGTATAACTAGGTTCCAATCACTTCCAAACCAGGTGTATTAAATCTGTTAACTATGTCAGTTTTCTGTTTTTGCTTAAGTATGAAGTGTTCACTTAGTTTGTATAAGTGTTCACTTGAGTTTGTATTAGTCTTTGGCCATGAGATCATGCTTTTGAATAAATCTAACTCTATACAGCACACACGTATTAAGCAACTACCATGAGCATGTAATATACCATGCGAGATGCCAGGGTGGGACAATAACAATAGGAACATGTGTCCTTGCTCTCAGGGCACATAGAATATACCAGAATCTAGGGCACTCCTCTGAGAGTCAGAATACCAGGGTTCTTTTGTTGGTTCATGTCCTGACACCAGTTGGTGTACTGCAATTCAATTCTGGCTAACCACCTGGAGTTAGCACAGACCCCATAAGTTAAGGGTTGAGTCCTCCATAAAACTGCTTCACTTCAAATACCAACCACATTTCAGGGGTCTCCAGACCATCAGCATTCCGACCAACTGGCTACAAATTGGGGGTTCCCATGGCCCCCTTAGGTCAATAATTCAATTCAGTAGAATGACACACAGAACCCAGGAGAGCACTACACTTATTATTATAGTTTTGTTATTAAAATACAAATCAAGACCATCCAAATGAAGAGACAACTAGAGTGAGGTCTGGGAAGATCCTGAACATAGAGCTTCTGTGCCATCTCTCTGTGGAATGAGGTCATGTCACCTACTTGGCACATGGATGTGTGCACCAACACCAGGAAGCTCCACTGAGCTCGATGTCCAGAGTTTTTATTGGGGTTTCACTACGTAGGCATAATTGATTGAATCATTGGCTACAGATTGAACTCAATCTCCAGCACCCTCCACCACCCCAGAGGGTGGGAGGTCCAGCTGATACAAAGTGGCTCAAAGGTCCAACCCTCTAATCATATGGTTGGTCTTTCCAGCATGACCAGCCTTATCCTGACGCTTTCAGGGGCCCACTAGGAGTCACCTCATTAGCATAAACTATCAGATATGACCCAAGTGGCTCATGAATAACAAAGACACTCCTATTACTCGGGAAATTCCAAGGAATTTTCCTAGGAACCAGAGATAAAAGCCAGTCAGATTCTTTATTATAAACCTGTTTATTTGTTCATTTATTGATGAATTTATACAGCACCTACTTGGCAAGCATGCCTTCTAAGAGGGGTCTTCAAGGCTTTAAATCAGGGTTTCTCAAAGTTCTGTGGAACCTGGTAGCTCAATGAGTTGTTTCTTGAACAAAGGTTTCTCATAATCAAAAAAGTTTAGAAAATATAGTGTGCCTATATATGTCCCTGTAAGATAAGTATTTCACAATCCTACAGTAAGAGGCAGGTTTAACTGCTGAACTGTTTCCCAAATTATTGTTCTCTTGAAAAAAACTTAGATAATGTTTCAGAAAGCCTGCTTTAATTGAAAAGAATTTTACTCCCTCTGTCAGGTCCTTGAAAGAAGTATATTTGGAAGTAGATATTCTATATTAAACCACTTACAAAATAATAAAGCAAAATATAAGTATTATTATTATTATTATTATTATTCCTTGAAAGGAAGATCCAAGTATAATTAATGAGTAATTAAGCTACTGTCCAGCAAGAATTAGGATAATCCTATTCATGAAGCATTATTATTGCACTTATTACTATTACTACTAAAAATACATCTTTTTTATAAGGTATGAAGTGTCCACAGTTAGCAGAAAAATATAATTGAGGAGAAAAAAATAATATAGTCATATAACCACCCCCACCCTGTATTTGATCCTTTCTCTGTCTTCAAATATATCTTCTACTTGCATATGATTAAAGCTGTAGCTGGGGATGTGTCAGATGTGTCTGATCAGTTCCAATGGAAATATAGCCAAGACTCAGATATAGTCCTTGCCCTCAAGGAGCTCATAGGAGAAGGGAGGAAAAGACCAGATATAGATAATATCCGTACTTTAGAGATTAGAACAAAGGAGAGAAAGTGATGGGAGTGTAACAGTCCACAAATAGAAATTAGCATGAACTAGGACCCAGGGAGGAGAAACTGTTGGACCAATGCAGGGAACTGCCTTAGGGGCACTAGTGGTCAACAATGCAGAGAGGGGATCCTGGAGATATTACTTTGAATGAGCTTGTATGTCATTCTTAAGCTACTTCTCTAGTCTCTAGAGTTGGGTCACCAAAGGGGTGTGCGAAGATCCTTTGAATATTAGGAAGAAACTAGAATTTCTGATTACATTTAGTTATATTTTGTGCTTTTAAAATTTTTATTTATCTGTTTTTTTAAAGCACTTAATACCTTAGTACTTTGTATGTGCATATTATTTACAACTAAATAAATACATATATATTGGAGTAGGGAAATTCTTGAACTTTTTTTCTTTAATGATAAGAGTGTGATCAAATAGATTGAAGACCATTTTCTAGGCAATATGGAGCATATGAAGAGTTTTAAATATGGGAGTTAACTCACATATGAAGTTTTAAATATGGGAGTCAGATTCACATTTTTGATAGATAAAAGTTCATTTTATGGATTCACTGGAACCCTTCTCATTCACTATTCATTATGAAACAAAATTTAGTACAAAGGTGTTCTGTGCTTAGCTTCTACCCTCTCCCTCCTTATGCATCTTCAATACTATCAGTGGAATGAACTTTCCAAATGCAGATATTATTATGTAAATTCCCTTGTTTAAAATCTTTCAACAGATCCCCATCACCTCTAGGAGAAAATTCAAATTCCTTAAAAGAAAACGTCATGCAGTCTCACCTCTGAGCTTGTGCACTTAACATGCTTTAGGGATACAGAGAGGGTTAGGTTCTTTTTTGTATGCCTTTAGCCCCTGCTCTGGCCCTGACCTTGGGTTGAGTTCCTGCAGGGAAGATAGCAATAAATAATCAGGTTTTAGTGCACACCCACAGTCTCCACCTCCCACAGTCTCCAGCTCCCACTCTCCAGGGGGAGCCCACAGCCCAGAAGGACAAAGTATATCTGGGTCTTTTGAAGATTGGAGTGGGGACACTCATGCCTCCAAAGAATGTTCAGACCCTTTCTGGGCTTCCAAACTGGGCTGGTTTGCCTGACCACTAATGGCAGAAGCAGGCCTTCTTGGGCTTTGGAAAAACAGGCATCTGCTCAGGTCTACTTCAGGTAGCTGACCCGTTTGTTAGGACTCATTCCCAGTTTACTGTCACTATTGTGTTCTCTTGAGATAAAGTGATGGACTATCTGATGACCAGCTGCTTGGGCACCCAGGCTTAGCTGTTGGGCCTGAGCTGTAGGAATTCTCATCAGGCCGAGCAAGAGGGTTCAAGTGGTCATTTTAATGCTTAGCCTAAACAGTGGTAAATCTTAACAGCTGGTGTTTACTTTGACAACACTCCCTGTTGCCATCGTAATGACTTACAGAGGTGAGCTTATAGATATTTTCTATATATGCTAACTTCAGTATCTTTTTTTCATTATCAAACAACCCATAATTTTACACTTAATTCATATGTGTATTTAACATTTCCACAGCCCAGCTGAGCAGGCACTAGACCCATGACATGGTTTCCTTTGTACTGAGAGAGTCCTTGAAGTGGGTGGGAATTCTCCACAGAAACCGTTCTCCTATACAGGCAGGAAATCCTATCCCAGTATGGAAATCCCTGTGGACCCCTTGAGATTACTCAGAGATCTCTCTTCTCCCCTTTGGTGAGGCATTCCTTAACAGCACCCTCTGCAGTTCCTTAGTTGACGTATAGCACCCTAGGTCTGGGTCATTTCTCCCCTGGCACTTACTTTCCACCGGTTCATATATCTCCCTCCCACAATGCACTAAAGACTCTTGGAACTGAAGGTTTACCTCATCTGTCACAGACAGGGTCTCAGGAAATGTTGGGTGATTGAGTAGCTGGTCCAGTCTAAAGATGTTAATGGTTGCTGTGATATTTGATGCATAATAAATATATTTATCTGGTCTTTGTCCCTGTTTCTGGACAGAGTTCCTAAAACCCTTGGAATTTCCTAAGTGATGAGTCTAGAGATAAAGGTATCTTTTATTATGAACTTGAGGTTACTTTTGGAAAGCATTTAAGGCTGGGGCCTGGTTGCCAGTGAAGCTAACCCTGTGATTAGAGGGCTATAACTTTCAGTTCTACCCCCAACCTCTGAGGAGGGGAGAGGGGCTGGAAGTTGAATCAATCACCAACGACCAATGGGTTAATCAATCATGCCTATATAATGAAGCCTCCATAAAAACCCAAAAGGACAGGGTTCAGAGAGCTTCCAGGTTGGTGAACACGTGGAGGTGCTGGGAGAGTGAAGAGCCAGGAGAGGGTGTGGAAGCTCCGTGCCCTTTCCTCAAGTCCTGCCCTATGTATCTCTTCCATCTGGCTGTTCCTGAGTTACATTCTTTTATGATAAACTAGTAATCTGGTAAGTAAAATGTTTCACTGAGTTCTGTGCATTGCTCTAGCAAATAATCAAACCCGAGGAAGGGGTTGTGAGAACCTCTGATTTACAGTCGATCAGTCAGAAGCACAGGTAACAACCTAGACTTGCAACTGGCTTCTGAAGCCCAAGGAAGAGGCAGTCTTGTAGGACTGAGCCTTTAATATGTGGGATCCAATTCTGTCTCCAGCTAGACAGTGTCAGAATTGATTTGAATTATAAGACAACCAGCTGGTGTGGCAGAGAATTGCTTAGTGTGGGGAAAACCTCACACATTCGGTGACCAGAAGTGTAAGAGGTGAATCTTTCTAAGTGAGCAGTAAGGAGACTCACGGGGAAGAAACACACAGTGGGGAAGAACTGAGTTTTCCCCTAAACAGGAAGGAAAAAAAGGCTGAGTTCTTCCTTTAGAGTTGCTGACAGAAAGAAACAACCTCCATTATTAAGCAGTTCTCCGATATAAACCCCTAAGGCAATAGGACAGGTGAGGTACACCCAGTGATTCTAAAACAGGAAAAGGGGTAAGAACCACTGGGCAAGCTTTTTTCCCCAAAGAACATCCCAATTACTTCCCTCCCCTGCCACCCCATGTAAATCCACGTCAGAAAGGCACTTAGAGAGATTCAAAGGGACTAAGCTACTAAAGGATCAGGACCTAACTGGTTGACTAGTGTTTAGGAAGCATCTTTAAAAATTTATTCCTGTAGCTGCATGTAGTCCTCCCCAAGATGGGCTTAAGTAAGTGGGTTATCCGAGGCCAGGCCACTGTTCTCTGCATCATGTCCATCTTTCAGATCGGCGTTCTCAGAGTGGGGTCCCTGGAACAGCAGCATCAGCATCACCTGGAAACTGGTCAGAACTAGAACAACACAAACTGTCAACCACCACCTTCGACCTACTGAATCAGAAACTCTGGAGGGGGCGGGGCAGCAATCAGCGTTTTAACACACCCTCCAGTGATCCTGAGATCCTGAGGCACGCTAACTTCTACATTCTAGAGGGAACCATCTCTCCGTCCTGTTTCTCAGCCACCTGAAAGAACCACTTCTCAGGCTTGACTCTTCATTCACATCATTTCACTGAAACACCGTGCCCATTCCACACGGTATATTTGCTTTAATGGTAATGAAACCCATGGTATATTTCCACATGGTAATTTGCTTGAATCAAAAGTGCCAATGAGTTCCACTGAAGAGTAAACCTAAAAAAAGAAAATGACCGAAACTGAGACCATCTGCCCCTGCTGCCACCCCCGCATGATAAACACACAGGCTGTTGTTAGCAAGACAGGTTTTTCGCTCACGGAGACACCATGCAAAGTACCCAAACAGTACCACTCTGTATTCAAACACAGAAGCTCCCAACAATTAAAGATACAAATGACATAAATTTACATGGAAAGTGATACGTTTTAAAAACATATGTTGGGCTTAAAATAATTGATCTTGGTAAAAAAAGAAGAATTAAAATGCTTACAGAAAGGATTCAAGGATATAATGATATTAATGCCATCTGCCCAGTAGCCATCATAAATGAATCAGCAACACGCGGTTTTTAAATTTTTTTTTTTAAATCCTATAATGGGTGCTCCTGAGCAACACTGTAATTTCCATGAAAATGCGCTTGAAACTTACTACCGTTATTTTAAATACATCAATTCATTATCATTTTCTCCTATGTTTACCCCCTCCTTTTTCTTGGAAGGTATCAAAACCACTAATCATGTTTTTCAGATAATTTTCATCTCTTTAAAGTACACTGTTGGGCTGTAGATGTTTTTCTAAATATATGACCATTACTGATATATTTCATTATTTTGCTCAATATTCTGCTAAATATTGTTTTTCTTTAAAATGACACACACAAAAAGTTGCTATTCCCTGAGGTACTTTGAGCCCAAATCATTTCACAGATCAAATGCATTCAACTCTTGGCTCATTGTTTGAATTTCCTGTCTATTGAGACTTACTAAGAGGATTTCAGTTCTGCTCCTACAAAACTATTAAAAGAGTAAGAGATGTTGGGACTTCCCTGGTGGTGCAGTAGTTAAGAATCACCTGCCAACGCAGGGGACACGGGTTCGAGCCCTGGTCTGGGAAGATCCCACATGTCGCAGGGCAACTAAGCCCGTGCGCCACAACTTCTGAGCCCGCGTGCCACAACTACTGAAGCCCGCGCACCTAGAGCCTGTGCTCCGCAACAAGAGAAGCCACGACAATGAGAAGCCCACGCACCGCAACATAGCCCCCACTCACCACAACTAGAGAAAGCACACACACAGCAAGGAAGATCCAACACAGCCAAAAATAAATAAATAAATAAATAAAAATTTTTTTAAAGAACAGAGTAAGAGATGTTAAAGAACTTAATTAATTTTTTTCTCTATAAAAGGATTCTAGGACCTTGGAGAGCAGGCACCAAACAAGGGACAAAAGTTGTAAAGAGAAAATTTAAATGACTATTAAAATAATGTGAAAAATAGGTGAAATTAATCTATGCTATTAGAAGCCAAGGTCATGGTACCCTTGGTAGAGGGGTCCATAGTGACTGGAAGGGAGCAAGAGCGGGTGTCTTCAGTGCTGGTAATGTTCTTTTTCTTGATCTGGGCGGTGGTCACACAGTTGTAGAGTTTGTAAAAATCAGCATTTATGATTTGTACACTTTTCTGAAATTTAATGTTTCATTAAAACTTCAATATTCAATAAAAATAGTTAATGATCCTTTAGTAAAAGTCAAAAATAATAAAGGTACAGGCATATTTAGTTCTATTTTAATATTCAAACCAGTATCTGCTAAATAAATACTGTGCTTCCAAGGAATATGCACAATACATATGGCCTGGGGTAAGGCATGGGATCACTTAATTCTGAAAATATATATATACATATATTAGAGAATAAACAAGCCAAAACAGGCTGAGGCAATCACATATTCCTTCTTTTAGCAAAAACGTATTTGCTCTGCCCCTGGCTCCATTCTTGGTGCATGAGGACAGAGAAGCAAGTCCCTGCCTTTGGTAGTTTACATTCCCCCAGGGTAGGCCAGCAACCAAGAGATAAATCCATGCTAGGACGTTAGGGAGGGACAAGTGCTGGGAAGAAAAATAAGGCATGGTGAGGGAGCAGAGTGGAGCGGTGGGATTAGGATGATCAGGGTAGGCCATAAGTCCTCTGCAGAGGAGGTGACACTTGAACAGAGACCCAAATGAAGTGAGGGAGCAAGCCCTGCACAGATCTGTGGGAAAGTGTTCAGGCACAGGGAAGCAAATACAAAGGCTCGGATGTTCCTCGAGTTGTAGGAAATTTCATGAAGGCCAAATGGCTAAAGCAAAGTGGGCTGAGTAAGCGATAGCTGATGAGCGGCCAAATCACATAGGCAGTGGACAGCATCATGTAAAGCTTGGATGTTATCTTCTGAGTAATGGGAAGCCATTGGAGAATTATGGGGAGGAGAGTAGCATGATGTAATTAGAAGACAGAGGTCTAGATTCTGTTCCCAGGACTGCAATGCTATAATTAAGTTGTAAAGTATATACTAATTGTGCTACATAAATCCTTGTGATTTGATCTGATTAGCTGCTAGTCATTTGACCATTTTTAGTTAGCTTGCTGAAAGACTAGAAAGGTTTTGAGTCCTGAGTTCAAATGTGACCTCTACCAATTCCTAAATTTTTAACTTGGGCATGTTTCTTAACCGTATCAGAAATGATGGGGGCTACAGGGGAACAAAACACAAAGTAAATGCTCAACGAATGATATTTAGTGCATTTTTTAAAGGTGAAAGAAATCCAGAAGTTTTAAAAACATACTCTTTGCTAATAAATTATGCCCTAGAGTAGGAGAGACTCATTTCAGGCTGCTATAATAAAATATCACCAACTGGGTAGCTTATAAACAACAGAAATTTATTTCTCACAGTTCTGGAGACTGGGAGGTCCCAGATCAAGGTGCCAGCATAGTTGCCTTCTGGTGAGAGCCCTCTTCCTTGCTCATAGTGGCATCTTCTTGCTGTGTCCCCACATGGTGGAAGGGGTGAGGGAGTTATGTAGGGTCTCTTTTGTAATAGCACTGATCCTATTCATGAGGGCTCCACTCTGATGACCTAAGCACCTCCCAAAGTCCCACCTCCTAATACCATCATCTTTGGGGTCAGCGTTTCAACCTAAGAATGTGGGGGTGTTCAAACGCCCAGATCACAGCACAGGCCCACTCACACAGCTGTTCCCTGAGAGGCGCAGCAAAGAATTATGATACTCTGATCCTGCAGGGGGCTTGACTATATTTTATTCACTGGAAAAATAAAGGCTTCAGAGAAATCAGCGTTTCATTTTAGGTTTTTGAAAAAAAAATTCTAAATGTTTGGCAAACAAAAATCCTATCTTAAAAAATCAGATGTAACCTAGTTGTCATTCACTAGGAGAATGATTAATTTATGCCTACCATGGAATACTATGCAGTGGCTTAAAAGAAGAAAGTAGATCCAGTGAACCTGTGAAAGCAAGTTGCAAAACTATACAGACAGCAGTCTTCCCTCAGTATCCACAGGGGGATTGGTTCCAGGAGCGTCCACAGAGAGCAAAATCCCCAGATGCTCAAGCCCCTTATATTAAACTGGTGGGCTACAATGAATACAGTTGGCTCTCTGTATCCATTGGTTGAATCCACAAATGCAAAACCTGAGGACTGGCTGGAGCTTCAAGATGGCAGAAGAGTAAGACGTGGAGATCAGCTTCCTCCCCACAAATACATCAGAAATACATCTATATGTGGAACAACTCCTACAGAACACCTACTGAACGCTGGCAGAAGACCTCAGACTTCCCAAAAGGCAAGAAACTCCCCATGTACCTGGGTAGGGCAAAAGAAAAAAGAAAAAACAGAGACAAAAGAATAGGGACAGGACCTGCACCTCTGGGAGGGAGCTGTGAAGGAGGCAAGGTTTCCACACACTAGGAAGCCCCTTCGCGGGCAGAGACTGCGGGGGGGCGGAGGGGGGGAGCTTCGGAACCACAGAGGAGAGTGCAGCCACAGGGGTGCGGAGGGCAAAGCGGAGAGATTCCCGCACAGAGGACCGGTGACGACCAGCACTCACCAGCCCGAGAGGCTTGTCGGCTCACCCGCTGGGGCAGGTGGGGGCTGGGAGCTGAGGCTCGGGCTTCGGAGATCAGATCCCAGGGAGAGGACTGGGGTTGGCGGCGTGAACACATCCTGAAGGGGGCTAGTGTGTCACGGCTAGCCGGGAGGGAGTCCAGGAAAAGGAAAAGCCGAACAGGCAAGATACTTTTTCTTGCCTCTTTGTTTCCTGGTGCATGAGGAGAGGGGATTCAGAGCACTGATTAAAGGAGCTCCAGAGACAGGCGCGAGCCATGGCTATCAGCACAGACCCCAGAGACAGCACAGACCCCAGAGACAGGCATGAGACGCTAAGGCTGCTGCTGCCGCCACCAAGAGCCTATGTGCAAGCACAGGTCACTATCCACACCGCCCCTCCCGAGAGCCTGTGCAGCCCGCCACGGCCAGGGTCCCGTGATCCAGGGACAACTTCCCTGGGAGAACGCATGGCGCGCCTCAGGCTGGTGCAACGTCACGCTGGCCTCTGCCGCCGCAGGCTCGCCCCGTACTCCGTAACCCTCCCTCACCCCAGCCTGAGTGAGCCAGAGCCCCTGAATCAGCTGCTCCTTTAACCCCGTCCTGTCTGGGCGAAGAACAGACACCCTCAGGCGGCCTACGCACAGAGGCGGGTCCAAATCCAAAGCTTAACCCTGGGAGCTGTGCGAACAAAGAAGAGAAAGGGAAATTTCTCCCAGCAGCCTCAGGAGCAGCGGATTAAATCTCCACAATCAACTTGATGTACCCTGCATCTGTGGAATACCTGAATAGACAACGAATAATCCCAAATTGAGGAGGTGGACTTTGGGAGCAACAACACATATATTTTTTTCCCTTTTTCTCTTTTTCTGAGTGTGTACGCGTATGCTTCTGTGTGTGACTTAGTCTGTATAGCTTTGCTTTTACCATTTGTCCTAGGTTTCTGTCTGTCCATTTTTGTTTTGTTTTGTTTTGTTTTTTTTAGTACAGTTTTCAGCGCTTGTTATCATTGGTGGATTTGTTTTGGTTGTTCTTTCTTTCTTTCTTTCTTTTTACTTACTTTGAAAATTTTACTTTAATAATTATTTTTTGTTTTTTATTTTAATAACATTTTTATTTGATTTGATATGAACTTTTTCTTTCTTTCCTTTTTTCTCCCTTTTATTCTGAGCCGTGTGGATGACAGGCTCTTGGTGCTCCAGCCAGGCATCAGGGCTGTGCCTCTGAGGTGGGAGAGCCAAGTTCAGGACATTGGTCCACCAGAGACCTCCCAGCTCCACGTAATATCAAATGGTGAAAATCTCCCAGAGATCTCCAACTCATCGTGAAGACCCAGCTCCACTCAACGACCAGCAAGCTACAGTGCTGGACACCCTATGCCAAACAACTAGCAAGACAGGAACACACCCAACCCATTAGCAGAGAGGCTGCCTAAAATCATAAGGTCACAGACACCCCAAAACACATCACCAGACGTGGACCTGACCACCAGAAAGACAAGATTCAGCCTCAGACATCAGAACACAAGCACCAGTCCCCTCCACCAGGAAGCCTACACAACCCACTGAACCAACCTTAGCCACTAGGGGCAGGCACCAAAAACAACAGGAACTACGAATCTGCAGCCTGTGAAAAGGAGACCTCAAACACAGTAAGTTAAGCAAAATGAGAAGACAGAGAAACACTCAACAGATGAAGGAGCAAGGTAAAAACCCACCAGACCTAACAAATTAAGAGGAAATAGGCAGTCTACCTGAAAAAGAATTCAGAATAATGATAGTAAAGATGATCCAAAATCTTGGAAATAGAATGGAGAAAATACAAGAAACATTTATCAAGGATCTAGAAGAACTAAAGAGCAAACAAACAATGATGAACACCACAATAAATGAAATTAAAAATTCTCTAGAAGGGATCAATAGCAGAATAACTGAGGCAAAAGAACGGAGAAGTGACCTGGAAGATAAAATAGTGGAAATAACTACTGCAGAGCAGAATAAAGAAAAAAGAATGAAAAGAATTGAGGACAGTCTCAGAGACCTCTGGGACAATATTAAATGCACCAACATTCTAATTATGGGGTCCCAGAAGAAGGAGAGGAAAAGAAAGGGACTGAGAAAATATTTGAAGAGATTATAGTTGAAAACTTCCCTAATATGGGAAAGGAAATTAGTCAATCAAGCCCAGGAAGCACAGAGAGTCCCATACAGGATAAATCCAAGGAGAAACACACCAAGACACATATTAATCAAACTATCAAAAATTAAAAAGAAAGAAAAAAATATTAAAAGCACAAGGGAAAAGCAACAAATAACATACAAGGGAATCCCCATGAGGTTACCAGCTGATATTTCAGCAGAAACTCTGCAAGCCAGAAGGGAGTAGCAGGACATATTTAAAGTGATGAAAGGGAAAAACCTACAACCAAGATTACTCTACCCAGCAAGGATCTCATTCAGATTTGACGGAGAAATTAAAACCTTTACAGACAAGCAAAAGCTAAGAGAATTCAGCACAACCAAACCAGCTTTACAACAAATGCTAAAGGAACTTCTCTAGGCAGGAAACAAAAGAGAAGGAAAAGACCTACAATAACAAACCCAAAACAATTAAGAAAATGGTAATAGGAACATACATATCGATAATTACCTTAAATATAAATGGATTAAATGCTCCAACCAAAAGACATAGACTGGCTGAATGGATACAAAAACAAGACCCACATATATGCTGTCTACAAGAGACCCACTTCAGACCTAGGGACACATACACACTGAAAGTGAGGGGATGGAAAAAGATATTGCATGCAAATGGAAATCAAAAGAAAGCTGGAGTAGCAATTCTCATATCAGACAAAATAGACTTTAAAACAAAGACTAGGGTTTCCCTGGTGGCACAGTGGTTGAGAATCTGCCTGCCAATGCAGGGGACACGGGTTCGGGCCCTGGTCTGGGAGGATCCCGCATGCCGCGGAGCAACTAGGCCCGTGAGCCACGGCTGCTGGGCCTGTGCGTCTGGAGCCTGTGCTCCGCAACAAGAAAGGCCGCGATAGTGAGAGGCCCGCGCACCGCGATGAGGAGTGGTCCCTGCTTGCCACAGCTGGAGAGGGCCCTCACACAGAAATGAGGACCCAACACAGCCAAAAATAAATAAATAAATAAAATTTAAAAAAAAAACAAAAAAAAACAAAAAAAACAAAGACTATTACAAGAGACAAAGAAGGACACTACATAATGATTAAGGGATCAATCCAAGAAGAAGATATAACAACTGTAAATATTTATGCACCCAACATCGGAGCACCTCAATACATAAAGCAAATACTAACAGCCATAAAAGGGGAAATCGACAGTAACACAATCATAGTATGAGACTTTAACACCCCGCTTTCACCAATGGACAGATAATGCAAAATGAAAATAAATAAGGAAACACAAGCTTTAAATGATACATTAAACAAGATGGACTTAATTGATATTTATAGGACATTCCATCCAAAAACAACAGATTACACTTTCTTCTCAAGTGCTCATGGAACACTCTCCAGGATAGATCATATCTTGGGTCACAAATCAAGCCTTGGTAAATTTAAGAACATTGAAATCGTATCAAATATCTTTTCTGACCACAGTGCTATGAGACTAGATATCAATTACAGGAAAAAATCTGTAAAAAATACAAACACATGGAGGCTAAACAATACACTACTTAATAACCAAGAGATCACTGAAGAAATCCAAGAGGAAATCAAAAAATACCTAGAAACAAATGACAATGAAAACACGAAGACCCAAAACTTATGAGATGCAGCAAAAGCAGTTCTAAGAGGGAAGTTTATAGCAATACAATCCTACCTTAAGAAACGAGAAACATCTCAAATAAACAACCTAACCTTACACCTAAAGCAATTAGAGAAAGAACAAAAAAACCCCAAAGTTAGCAGAAGGAAAGAAATCATAAAGATCAGATCAGAAATAAATGAAACTATAGCAAAGATCAATAAAACTAAAAGCTGGCTCTTTGAGAAGATAAACAAAACTGATAAACCATTAGCCAGACTCATCAAGAAAAAAAGGGAGAAGACTCAGTAGAATTAGAAATGAAAAAGGAGACGTAACCACTGACACTGCAGGAATACAAAGGATTATGAGAGATTACTGCAAGCAACTATATGCCAATAAAATGGACAACCTGGAAGAAATGGACAAATTCTTAGAAAAGCACAACCTTCCCAGACTGAACCAGGAAGAAATAGAAAATATGAACAGACCAATCGCATGCACTGAAATTGAGACTGTGATTAAAAATCTTCCAGCAAACAAAAGCCCAGGACCAGATCGCTTCACAGGCGAATTCTATCAAACATTTAGAGAAGAGCTAACACCTATCCTTCTCAAACTCTTCCAAAATATAGCAAAGGGAAGAACACTCCCAAGCTCATTCTACAAGGCCACCATCACCCTGATACCATAACCAGACAAAGATGTCACAAAAAAAGAAAACTACAGACCAATATCACTGAGGAACATAGATGCAAAAATCCTCAACAAAATAGTAGCAAACAGAATCCAACAGCACATTAAAAGGATCATACACCATGATCAAGTGGGGTTTATCCCAGGAATGCAAGGATTCTTCAATATATGGAAATCAATCAATGTGATACACCATGTTAACAAATTGAAGGAGAAAAACCATATGATCATCTCAACAGATGCAGAGAAAGCTTTCAACAAAATTCAACACCCACTTATGATAAAAACCCTCCAGAAAGTAGGCATAGAGGGAACTTTCCTCAACATAATAAAGGCCATACATGACAAACCCACAGCCAACATGATCCTCAGTGGTGAAAAACTGAAACCATTTCCACTAAGATCAGGAACAAGACAAGGTTGCCCACTCACACCACTATTATTCAACATAGTTTTGAAAGTTTTAGCCACACCAATCAGAGAAGAAAAAGAAATAAAAGGAATCCAAATTGGCAAAGAAGAAGTAAAGCTGTCACTGTTTGCACATGACATGATACTATACATAGAGAATCATAAAGATGCTACCAGAAAACTACTAGAGCTAATCAATGAATTTGGTAAAGCAGCAGGATACAAATTAATGCACTGAAATCTCTTCCATTCCTATACACTAATGATGAAAATTCTGAAAGTGAAATTAAGAAAACACTCCCATTTACCATTGCAACAAAAAGAATAAAATACCTAGGAATAAACCTACCAAAGGAGACAAAAGATCTGTATGCAGAAAATTATAAGACACTGATGAAAGAAATTAAAGATGATACAAACAGATAGAGAGATATACCATGTTCTTGGATTGGAAGAATCTACATTGTGAAAATGACTCTACTACCCAAAGCAATCTACAGATTCAATGCAATCCCTATCATACTACCAATGGCATTTTTCACAGAACTAGAACAAAAAATTTCGCAATTTGTATGGAAACACAAAAGACCCCAAGTAGCCAAAGCAATCTTGAGAAAGAAAAACAGAGCTGGAGGAATCAGGCTCCCTGACTTTCGACTATACTACAAAGCTACAGCAATCAAGACAGTATGGTACTGGCACAAAAACAGAAACATAGATCAATGGAACAGGATAGAAAGCCAAGAGGTAAACCCACACACATATGGTCACCTTATTTTTGATAAAGGAGGCAAGAATATACAATGGAGAAAAGACAGCCTCTTCAATAAGTGGTGCTGGGGAAACTGGACAGCTACATGTAAAAGAATGAAATTAGAACACTCCCTAACACCATACCCAAAAATAAACTCAAAATGGATTAAAGACCTAAATGTAAGGCCAGATATTATCAAACTCTTAGAGGAAAACATAGGCAGAACACTCTATGACATAAATCACAGCCAGATCCTTTTTGACCCAGCTCCTAGAGGAATGGAAATAAAAACAAAAATAAACAAATGGGACCTAACGAAACTGAAAAGCTTTTGCACAACAAAGGAAACCATAAACAAGACGAAAAGACAACCCTCAGAATGGGAGAAAATATTTGCAAATGAAGCAACTGACAAAGGATTAATCTCCAAAATATATAAGCAGCTCATGCAGCTCAATAGCAAAAAAACAAACAACCCAATTCAAAAATCCACATATATATGGAATCAAAAAAAAAATGGTCATGAAGAACTAGGGGCAAGACGGGAATAAAGATGCAGACCTACTAGAGAATGGACTTGAGTATACGGGGATGGGGAAGGATAAGCTGGGACAAAGTGAGAGAGTGGTAGTGTATATATGGACATATATACACTACCAAATGTAAAATAGACAGCTAGTGGGAAGCAGACGCATAGCACAGGGAGATCAGCTCGGTGCTTTGTGACCAGCTAGAAGGGTGGGATAGGGAGGGTGGGAGGGAGGGAGACGCAAGAGGGAAGAGATATGGGGACATATGTATATGTATAACTGATTCACTTTGTTATAAAGCAGAAACTAACATACCATTGTAAAGCAATTATACTCCAATAAAAAATGTTAAAAAAAAAGAACCTGAGGATTCTGAGGTCCTACTGTAAAACTATGTAAGTAAAAATCATTCTATATGCGTCTAAGAGACACTTTGAAAAAATGTTCATGATTTGTTCACCTTTTCCTTTCTTTTCATGTTTATACTTCTATGCCATTTAAATACTTTTCAACTAACAAGTATCTAAAAGAAACAAAAAAAAATCTTTAAGATTTTTAAGTATATCCTCAAGAAAATTAAGGTCTATATAACTGGAGTTAAGAATCCAAATTAACTGAAATAATTAAAAACAACCATATTTCCGTATCCACTGAACGCATGTATGTGCCAGGCACCATACCAACTGCATAGCTTTATTTATTTCCCACAACACTGTAAAGTGGGTACCATTCTATAGATAGGACCACTGAGTCATGTGGCAATAAATAACTTGTCCATACTCACATGTAGAGCCTGAATTCTATCCAGGTCCATCTGTTTCCAAAGAATACTCTTTACCCATAACGTAACTGCTTCCAAATATAATGGAGATAAGACTAAATTTACAGGATCATTACCTTTGCAAATTCTATGCTCTGTCTAACTTCCTGGCTAATCTGCACCTCTATTAGTGACAGTGGGTGATTCATTTTACGTATTGGTATAAACTGTGACCCGAAATTCTGTCACCAGAATTACTATCATCTTAAATTGTAACCCCACAGAGGGTAAGGATTGTATATAATAGAAATAGGTTTAAATATTTCAGATAATAATTGTAATGTTGCTGATACAAGATCCCCTATTAAAAAATGCTTATTAAATTAACAAATGCAACATATAATATTTAGTTTATACTATAATACAAATCAACAACTTTACCAAATGAAGTGTAGTCTTTGTTTTAAGTTGACTACTTACTTGTCATTTTGTCCATTTGTCCTGTGACAGTTCTTAGAGTATTTTACTGAATTTGAGCAAATAAAATACATTTAGTGAATTTAATGATTCAGTTAATCTTTATAAACAAAACGGTGGCCAGGAACACTTTTCCAATGGGCACATCTTATGTATTTTTAAGAGAGTGCCATGCAGTGTGGTAGAGGATACAGAGAGAAAATGTCTCAGACGAAAAGGAAAGTTAACATTTACATCTGAAAACTGTTTCCTTGCCATGTAGCTTGACAAGTGATGTGGATAATTTTATCCCCTAGTGAGGTTTACAATTTGCAGAACTAGTAATTATGTTGATTTCATCAGAACCAAGTGAAAAAGAGTAGACATTACCTAAATATCATGCCTCAGATGGAAATAATCCATATGGCAAATGGATTCCATTTTTTATCGGGAAATTTTTTTACTCTGGAGATTCTGCAGGAGCTTGATTGGTTCCTAGTATCCTCTCTTTAGGTAAAAATTCCATTTTTTTCTATTTGTATAAATCTTCCCCCTTGATAATCACAAATATTGATTGGGTCATGGTTAGCTGGCTAGGAGGAAGGTGGTATGGGCAGTGGTTCTGTGTAGTATATCAGACCTTGTGTTAAGTATGAAATCCATTTTGTAAATGTGTGTCTATGTTCCAAAGAAAAAATAAGTTTAGCCCTAAATATTATACCTTAAAAATGGATTTCATACATATCATCATCATCATTACACTTAACATTAAATCTATCCTATAAAAATCACTTAGGAGGTTCATGGGAACAGTGACCTCCAGTTTAACTTTCATTGTTTCATTCTTGTATCACATACTCTGGCCACCACCTTCAGCTGCAGCTCAGGACAGATACCACATAGCTCAATACTTTCAATGCATCATTCTTCCACTCAGTGACAGTAACCAACAAGATTGTAACGTAGTCCAGTTGACCTATGGTGGTTTTTGTTTCTCCTAATTAATATTCACAAAAACCTTCTGCATCTCTTTTTTCATTGTTAAACAAGACATCTGGGAGCATTTTCATATGTGTTAGTGTGTGACTGTGTATGTGTATATATACTATTAGGCAAATTTTTTCTATACTTTATTGGAGTATAATTGCTTTACGATGTTGTGTTAGTTTCTGTTATACAACAAAGTGAATCAGCTACATGTACACATATATCCCCATATCCCCTCCCTCTTGAGCCTCCCTCCCACCCTCCCTATCCCACCCCTCTAGGTGGTCACAAAGCATTGAGCTGATCGCCCTGTGCTATGCAGCAGCTTCCCACTAGCCATCCATTTTACATTTGGTAGTGCATATATGTCAGTGCTACTCTCTCACTTCGTCCCAGCTTCCCCTTCCCCGGCTGTGTCCTCAAGTCTGTTCTCTATGTCTGCGTCTTTATTCCTGCCCTGCCACTAGGTTCATCGGTACCATTTTTTAGATTCCATATATGTGCGTTAGCATACGGTGTTTGTTTTTCTCTTTCTGACTTACTTCACTCTGTATGATAGACTCTAGGTCCATCCACCTCATTACAAATAACTCAATTTTGTTCCTCTTTATGGCTGAGTAATATTCCATTGTATATATGTGCCACATCTTCTTTATCCATTCATCTGTCAATGGACATATAGGTTGCTTCCATGTCCTGGCAATTGTAAACAGTGTTGCAATGAACATTATGGTACATGTATCTTTTTGAATTATGGTTCCTCAGGGTATATGCCCAGTAGTGGGATTGCTGGGTCATATGGTAGTTCTATTTTTAGTTTTTAAAAGAACCTCCATACTGTTCTCCACAGTGGCTGTATCAATTTACATTCCCACCAACAGTGCAGGAGGGTTCCCTTTTCTCCACACCCTCTCCAGCATTTATTGTTTGTAGGTTTTTTGATGATGGCCATAGGCAAATATTTTGCCAGCATTTTCTGCCATATTAATTAGTTAACTTATCTGACGGTCACCAACTACATCCTCTCACTTATGTGATAGAGCCATCCTTATATTTAGTTTTATTTCCCACACTCTAAAACACTGAGTTATAGACAGATGCTGCTACATGCTCATTGGGTTCATACCAGTATTTTTCTAGACTTCTCGAGTTCCTGTCTTAGGACATGAGTCGGCCACCTCTCTTAAACCTTCCATCGCTTCACCTTTTAAGACATTCCCTTCCTTAACCCTTGGACCAGACTCAGTGCACATTTGTGCAATTGCTCACACTGGAGGTAACAAGATCATTTTAGAACCAGAAATATCTTTGTTATTATTATTTTTAAAAATTAAGTAAATCAATCAATGTAAAATCAGTGGGAAGTTACTGATCACCTAACATCATGGTTCTCAAACCTGTGAGGAACACAACAAGGCTGTTTTGTTAGTTTCTTGGGACCCATGGCCTGGAACTATGCTGACAATAGCTACATGTGGTTATTGAACACTTGAATGTGGCTGGAACAACCAAGAGACTGAATTCTTAATTTTCTTTAATTTTAAATTTAAACGCCTACATGTGGCTAGTGGCTCCACATGGGATAGTATAGACATCAATCATTTTCATTATCCCAGTGACACCTTGGCAAGTTCGGTTCAGTAGATCCAGCATTTAGCTCTAGAATCTATATTTTTCGAAACTCCTTGGGTACTTCTGGAGTAGAACCAGATTTGGGAACCATGGAAACAAGTGGTGGAGAAGCATAAACAGAATTGGAGGAAATTGGAAAGGCAGTTGAGAATTAGGTATCAGAACTGTGTTTGTGCCAAATCCAGATAGAAGGCATATTTTCTCAAAGTAGTCTAAAGTAGCCACATTAAGAGGAGCTAAAGTTTCTAACAGGCAGATCAAAAGAACAGAGAAATCTGAAAATAAGATCAAGAACCAGGATCCCAGCATGTAAGTTGTTCTGAAGCAGGAGAAAATCAGATGCAAGGACTGGATAAATCATAAGGTGCAGTGCTAAGTCAGTGAAGTATGGAGCACCAGTGTTATTTGATGCTTTGTTGCAAGACAGGAGCAGCAAGTTGAAGGATCCATGCAAGGAAGAAGGTAGGAAAAAGGAAAGGAGATTTTAAGTAAAATAGAAAGCAGTATAAAAATACAGTAAAGAGAAGACCACTAACAACTGTCTGAGCTGCCACTTGGTAGTATCAGAGTCAACTGCTTCTCTATCTTAGCCTTACAATTTAGCCAGGGAGAATCCCTTAACATATATGGCATCAACTAAACATCTGTTATTTCATGGATCTGTAATCTTTATGTCTTATATGCTGATTTTCAACATAAAAGTCTATCTTTGAGCCCAACAAAAAAGTATACATAGTGATAGCAAGTTACTGCTTTTCACAGTCACTGCATATCATAACAAGAGATATGCAGTGATACAAAAGATATGCAGAACTACAAAAGAGTCATAGTATCCTTGTCCTGCGAGACACTTTTCTGCCCTCTTCCTTTCTATGTCTCTTCTCTCTCCAGATATCCAAATGAGATAGATGTAGGTGATTAGAGACACAAAAACTGGTGGTTGCCAAGGGCCCTTGTTTCCAATATGGATAGTAGTTCTTAAATGTGTCTCTGTGTCTATCAATTCCTAAATAATATTAAATACCAGCACCAGGATGAAGTATCAGTGTCTCCATACATGCTTCTATTAGCAAATACAAATGGAAAGCTGCAGAAATGGAAACTGTTTGCTTCTGAGCCAGTTAATGGATTGCCCATCTAGCTCAGTGCCTAAAACATGGTACATGCTCAAAAGTATTTGATGGATGAGTGAGTAAGTGAATGAATTTCCTTCCAATAGCGTTGATTAGTAGTTATCAACCAAGAGATATAACCCAGAATCATCTGGGAGCTTATTTTTGTTGTTTAGTTGGTTGTCTAAAATATGTACACCTAAGTCTCTCTGAAATTCTCATACATCTTAAAGAATGGAGGAAGGTGGAAGAAGAGTTAGGATTAATAACGGCATAATAAATATTTTGAAAAATCTTCCTGGATCATTCTGATATGTTCTGTTCTCCCCAACCCTTATTCTGCTGAGAAGTACAATTGTATGCAGTAACTAAACTGATATGTAGTAGTACTAATAACTGTAACAATAATATTATTCATAAAATTTGACTTTACTTATAATAATGCCTCATGTTTATAGATTTGTCAAAAGAGGTTCATGTATATCGTCTCACTAGATACTCACAAAAACTCCAATGGCAGGATTAACGTGAGCGTGCAAAGATGGTAATATTTAGTGTTTTCAAAGGAACTTAAACTTGTAATGCACAGAAAAATGAGAAAATGGAAAATTAGGTTACTGAAAAAGAACACAGTCAAGCTAAGGGATTAAAAAAAGGACCTTGAATATTATCATATTGCAATTATAGTATTTTTGCTACTTCTATCATTACTAACAATTTTTGCTCTTGGCATTACTGAGTTTCTCCTTCTAGTGAAAACACCCTTGAATTAGATGTTGAGAAATAAGTTCTAATATTCATTCTGCCACTTACTACATGGAACTGTATGTAGGCTATAATACAATTCATCTCTTTGAGTCAAGGCAATAAGATTTTCCATCTAAAAACTACAATGTTTAGTTCAGTCACCCTCTCTGAGCCTCAATTTCCTGATCTATAAAATGGGAATAATTGGGACTTCCCTGGCAGTCCAGTAGTTAAGACTCCGTGCTCCCAGTGCGGGGGACATGGTTTTCATCCCTGGTCGGTGAACTAAGATCCAACATCCCTCGTGCCTCATGGCACGGCCTAAATAAATAAATAAATTAAATAGGAATAATTATATACCTGCCTAGCCATCCTCAAATATTATTGGCATGATCAAATACAGTATGTCATATAATAAATGCATTTTATCCTGTTTGAATTCAACTAAATGTGCTCAGCCAACGTTTAGAGACAGAACAATTTAATTAGTGCTGGTGTTTTCATCTGCTGTATCCTATGATGACTGTGAAGTAGGTACAGGAATCCAGAGCTCAGTTGGAGAGAGGGAAAACCAACTGCTTGGCCTTTTTTGAAAGAAAGTACATTGGTCTATAGTGTGCTTTCCTAAGAGATTTATATGGGCAATTGTGATTCCTTGTGACTTTTGCCTCACTCACTGACTTTGGCACCAACCATTATGTGTGATAAAAATTCAATGTTGATGGCGTATTCCCCTGTTAATGATCTTGACATTTCATTATCATAGTTGTTCTTAATCTATTTTTTAATCACAGACTCTTTGAGAGTCTCCTACACATAGACATAGGCAAATGCACAATTGTACAGAGTTTGCACACCATTCCATGAGGGTTTGAGTTTACTGAAGCCCACACTAAGAATCCTCTACCTCAAAGGAAGCTGCCCTTAATTATGTTCACAGCCCAAGACTCTATTGATGACGTACCTGGAGTTGATGGCTATAATTCCAAGTATAACAGCAAGAGATTGCCTAAGTAACTCTTCTCAATCAAGGCATTTCTTGTTGTCTCCTAAGCAAAGCTCCAGTGTCACTGGTGATCTTTTCCAAAGGAGTACATACATCGATCTCTGGTGTTTATTCATTACCAGGCAGGTGACAACACAGCTTTATTTCATTTTCCCCCTCTGATGCTAAAGCATAAACTACCTTTTAATTCTGACACATTTATCCATTCAGGAGACAGTATGAAAAACAGTTGAGGATCACCTAGCCATCTATCACCTTGGACTTTTCAGGCCAAAATGGGGTTGCTGTCTCATTTATAAGCCAGGGCAACAAGGGTGATTCCAGGTGGATGGGTTAAAAATGGAAAATTCAAGCTCTTCAACAGTGGAATCTGATGTTCTACATTGCCACAGGCTAGTCTGAGAGCCTCTCGGCACAGGACCAAAGAAGTCCAAGTGAAATAAAAGAGGTACCGTATGACAACTGCAGTCTAAGCCCACATCTGTCTGAATGTGCTAACAAATGCCACAATCCAATGTATATATGGCTCCAAAATGCAGCTATGTGACTGTATCCTTTTCATGTAAAAACAAAAATGTGTCTATGCTGGCCCCATCTCTTCTTCCCTTTTTTAAATCCCCATGAACTTCTCCTAAATATATTCTTTGCTACCACAAAACAAAACTGGTAATGGAATTCCAAGTTATCTATATCCTTACCTATTTTGTTGGTAACTTTATCTACAATGATGAGACCTCCAGAAGGGACTGAAAAAACAGCTTTGGGAGGATGTGCGGAGGGACCCTCATCACTTCAGAGGGTGCCTAATATGAATAAATACCACATTTCCTACTAATAAGAGGATTGAATGTACCACTTAGAGGTTCATTTAGAGATCACTGAGGTCAGTCTATTAGCAAAGCCATCTACTATTATTTGACTTCCAATGTCTGAAATTCTTTGAGATTCCACTACCATTCAGTGAAAACAGAATTCTCAACCAGATTAGCAAGGCATAACTTTGATTCCGTAACTTTGAAATCTACCCAAAGCTAAAATATAGGTGATCCTTGAACCCCTGTGCAGGAAGCTTTTGATGAAATCACAATTAATTTTCTCCCCTGAAATACACAGTAGTCAGAAGCTGCTTTTTAATCATCACTCTTTCTCTATTTTATATGAATACCAATGAATTGTGCAGAACTGTTTTAAAAAAAAACATTTAGAAGGAAAACTCATCACCGGTTGCACATTATTTTTTTTTATAAATGTCATTCTACATTTATACCGGCAACTGTAGCAATCTATGCAAACCAGATTTGAATGGTTAGCAAAGCAGAGTATTTACAAACACCTTGGCTACTTTAGCATTCACACTCTCTTCCTGCCACAGTGAATTTGAATTGGATACCACAGCTGCTGTCAGATCCAAACACGAGTGCATCCTTCAGCTGCCGCCCCCTACCAAGAACGCCAGGCAAAATCTGCCCATCTTTCATCCACATCTCCTACCCTGTAGCTCATTAATTAGTATTTTCAATGGAAAAGGAAAATCAAAGGACACCAGAAGTACAGCTTCCTTCCCATCACTGATGGACATGAGAGCTGTCAGAAGCACCAACTGAACAAAATCCATCCCTACAATACTGCACTTCTCCTGAACTAGCACTCCCCCCACCCAACCACCACCACCATCATTTTGGTTTGCAATATATAATCAACAGAACCCACTGGGAGTCACACTACATTTCAATGATTAGAACAACGTCTCATAAACCTTTTTTTGAAGCACTTTCCCCATCAGGCCTATAGCTAAACCCCCAAAGATCGTGATATCACAATATGGCACTGTAGATGTTCTATAAGAGCTACAAAATAAAACAAAAGCCTCTGTTCGGTTATCCTTTCTATCCAGAAATCATAAAATTATTTGTCCTTACTAGTGAGAGATTAGCACATTGCATTATTCATCCATGTGTCTTCTGTACCTATTTTAATCTAAAGCTGAGTGTGTTCAGGGAGACTTTTAATAACTACCTTTCAGAGCAACTCATTATAACAGGGATTTTAATATCTCTTGTTGCCCATTTTTCTACCGGTAGCAGGCAGCACTAGAACTGCATGCACCAAAGTAGGCTTTAATGAAACCTAATGTTCGTTCAAATGAATCTCTTATGGCTATATAGGTAATACTGAAACACAAATATTTTTCTGTTTGAAGCAGATTCTCTAGAGAAAGGCACAGGCAATGTGAGTAATGAGTGACAGTTTCTTAAAGGTTAATATCTTCTTTAATCTATTTCCATAACAGAAAGGGAAAATACTGTATTAATAAGCATTGGGTATGCTTTGGGGATTGCAGAAACAATGTCAACTATTATGTATATGTTAAACCATAGGGAAACAAGGAATCCTACGCATACGTTTTATTTCATAAAAGCAGAAGTGCTTTAAATATATATTTTATTTCTTATTAAAGAAGTGCCTTAGTTGCATGTGAGCATGTGTATGTGTGTGCAAAAAAGAAGAGAAATAAAACTGCCCTCAATACTGGACCAGGAACTGTGATTGTCACATCAGGTAATGAAACCATTAAATGCACGGTATTAAGAAGAGACAAGATGCAATTAGCCAAGAAATTACTCTGATCTCGGTGACATTTTCAAAAAATCATAATACAATATACATCGGAAGATGTGATTGACAGCCTAATCCAGTTTTGATGGGACGTAGTCCACATACTGCGAGTAAAGCAGTGCATGTCCAGATAAAGCTCACAGCTGTGAATCTCTGATATGTCCTTACAGTCTTGTCACCCAGGAAATTCCTCAGGTTTAAAAGATGATGAAAGTATCGACCATTAATGACAGGATCATCTCCTGCCCTGAAATAAAATGTACTAATCCCTTTTGCTAGGTCTATGAATTCCTAATATAAATTATATAAACTCTAGTAATTCATCTCTGTTAGCACAGTTGTGTTTGGAAATTGTACAGCAGTCTTTGCCCTATTTGAAATGCTAGATGAAAGCAAGACATGTTCGTTTAAGCTGCAGCATAAAGTAATTTAACAGAAGGGGCAGAATAACTTCTGGATAATGAGAACTACAGATGTAAAAGAAGGGAAGTTTAAAAGTTATAAGGTGGCTTGATGGATTTATGTTTCATCTTTGCAAAAGAGGACAGAAATACAAGTGTATAATGTTTTAATTAAGCATAGGTCCCTTAACTTTGAATAGCTAAATAAATGACATCAAACAACTGTTTGTGACTAACAAATAATTATATGGAATTAACAATTATTAATCAGAGACCTTAGAATTTTCAAATAAACAGAGTATTAATGAATAGCTAAGGCAAGATGATTTTCACCAGTTTCATAATTGTATGTGATTATGTTAATGAAACATTTCAGTGTGGCTCCACATATATATTCTGCATTAGATAGATACAATGCATGTTATGAGATATCTACACACAAATACACAGCGAAAAGAGTACACAAAGGGTGTTTGATCTTTCAAAGTCTGCACTTATTCCATGGTAACAAAGCACTTAAAAGGTAATGATGGTGTTATCAATGTATTTATAATCTGGTGAATATTACATTAATTATATTTCCTGTGGTTTTTTTTTTTTAATTTGAACACTATATACTACTTCATCTATCAAAGTTATTATTCAAGGAAAAGTACAGACCGACTAAACTTTGCTCTCTGAAATATAAATTGGAAAAAATGGAATGCATACCTCAGGACAAGACTAAATAGTAGTCAGATTCATTTTTTAACTAAATATACTAGATCTAATCTATGGGGAGAATAATTAAATGATAAAGAAACTGCCATTACTCAAAACATGTTGATAACTGCTCTTTGGAAAAGCCTTCAGAACAACTGGTGAATCGTATGAATTTCTCCTATAATCATACTTTCTTTTAATAACAACCAATATTTTTATACTTTGTCAGCCTTATCAAGTAGACTTCAAATGACTTTGTTCTGTTCTCCAAACCTAAAGTTATCTTCAGTTGTTAAGATTTGCTATTATTAATATTCTTTAGCAAATTTGGGTAGCACCATTTTTCATAATAGCCAAAAAGTAGACATAATGCAAATATCTATCACCTGGTAAACAGATAAACAAAACTTGGTATAAAAACACACACACAAACAAACAAAAAAAACTTTGTATATCCATCCATACAATGGAATGCCACTCAGCAATAAAAAGGCATCGGCTACTGAGAAATGCTACAACATGGATGGATCTCAAGAACATCATACTAAGTGAAAAAATCCCGACACAAAAAACTACATATTGTTTGATTCTATTTATACAAAATGTCCAGAGAAAGAAAATGTATGCTAGCAGAAAACAAATTAGAGGTTTCCTGGGGCAAGCGGTGGGCGGGCGGGGTGACGACAGGGATTGACTCCAAATGGGTATGAGATTGTTTTTTGAGGTAATGGAAATGCTTTAAATTTAGACTGTGGTGCTGGTAACACAACTCTGTAAATTACTAACACTCATTGAATTGTACTCTTAAAATGGCTGAATTTTATGGTATGTAAATTATACCTCAATAAAGCTCTTTTAAAAAGAGAAGGAAAAATTAAATGAGATAATTTTTTTTTAAAAAGCAAGAAGAATTTTGAACAGAATATGAGGCAAATTATAAAGAGGGCCTTTGAAAAACTAACATTACTAACACTTCCTAAGTTTATGTTGATGGGAACGATATTAATTTGAAATAACAGTCATTACATTTTAGTCAGCCCTCATATGTGTTGCCATATGGACGGTTACTATTGCTTTGAACAGCTTATTAATGGTTACCATGGCCCTGAAATGCGGTCTCAACCGAAGCAAAGAAACAGAACAATTTTCAAATAAACTAACACTCAAGAGAGCTTATTTGAAAAGGAAAGCAAAGACAATTATTTTTCACCAATATCCTGTCCATCTTGCCATAAAACTCCAGCAGGAATCATTAGCACACATACACCTCTCCTTCCATCCGTGAAAATTTACCTCCACAAAGCCCACCCCTAACTTCAGAGCTCACAGTATTCCCTATTTTGAGAGCCCTATAAGAAACAGAACAGGGGGAACCAATTCTTTTACGTCTGCTTAGCAAGCAGATTGTAGTCAAAACCATTGTCATAAGATCAAATGCTAACAATGTACATAAATTCCCACTACTTCCAGGGATTAAATCGACCCTACAGGTGTGATGGGCTACATCTGATTCAAGTTCCTCAAACTTCAGCAGGTTTCAGCAAACGAAATTTAAACCAACCCAGATTTTATGTGGGGAAAGAGGAAAGGGAAATGACCTATTTTATGTTAGTTACTTGAAATGTTTAAATATGTGCATAGTGGTGTCAGGCCATAAAGCAGAAGCATATCAGCTTTAAAAGTCACATACAAAGACGGGGTGGGGGTAGGTAATGGATTATCCACTTATGACTCAGTTTTACAAAATACTGCAATTCCACTGCTCTAAATGGCTTTAAATTTATTCAAGATGGGTGGAACTGTGGGTGTTAACATGCTCAGCAACCTGTTAATGTTAAGAAGGTACTTGTCCTAGAATCATTATTTGCATTTGAATGTCTGATACACTGGATCTTAAACCTCACGGTATTTTCTTTGTATTCCAAACTCCAGCATCTTTTAAAATTATGCACAAATTGTGTTCTGCTTACAATTCTTGTGGCAACTTTTGTTGTACTTTGAAATATCAATTTCCATTACTCTTTGCTTTTTTTCCCCTAGAAAAGCACTTTTAAAGAAAAAACAAAGGTTAAACTTCTTCAAGTTGTTATCAAGTTTAAACAGCAAAGAAAAGGAAAAAACTCTTATCCAGAGAAAAGAAAAAATATAGCCACACAATAGCATTTAAAAATAAAGTTACTGTGAAACTCCTGGTAACCACTCTTCACAATTTTTTACCCCACTTGTTTATTTATAAACATTGATCACACAGTGAAGAACAACACTGAGAATGTATTAATTTTTATCTTTGTCTTCATTTTGGAACAAAGTTTCTAGGCACCTTGACAATGAAAAAAAGTACACATAATTTTTCTAAATTTTTATATACGGCATTTTTTCACTGTGGTAAATCACAATTGTACTTTACGTGCGACTAAGTATGATTGTTTCTTTATTTAAGGTAACTAAAGATCATTGACCCGAATTGTTTCGAATTGCTCTATATTATTCACACTTTAATCCATAAAGCACAAATCATTGGAATTTAGGGTTTTTCTTAAAATATAATCTTTAGTGTATTTTGTGTTGTTTAGAGAAATACACTATAACTTAAAAAGATGACTCCGATTTAAAATGGGTCAAAAAGTAAACAAATATGCTTTAAAATTGTGTGATAAAATGCATAAGGATAGAGCTAGCATTTGAAAATTTTTTCAGAGGTTTTATCAATTTGTCATTTATATTGAATTTCTGGGCAATCAGCTACAATTTTGGCATTGTGTTCTAAAGCAGAAAACTATCTACCTCAATGACAGCAACCTCATCACGGCCCACTCGGGTTGCTATTTCAGTCTACATAATGTGAGGGGTTAAATGGACATGAAGAATAAACTGTTTCAGGGCCATTAACATTTCTAACTTTAAAAATGAGTGCCTTTCTGGTACGTACCAATTATGAAATGCCTTTTGTTAAAAATACAGCGCTCTTAGCAAAAACATTGCATGCTTCCTCTTATTGTCATTAGACTTAACGATTCGCCTGACATTTCTCTTTTAATATAAAAATTCATTTGCAAAAAATATTTCCACAAGCAAAGACCAACTTCTATACCTCCCTTTGCCACAAAAAGACCTGGACAGACAAATAAAAATAAGTAAAATACAGGAAAATCTTCAGAAATAAATTTTAATTTCTAGAATAATGGGTCAGGATTGTTACGTAAAAGATCATTATCTTTTTTTTTTTCCTGTACCTATCAGAAACAAAGGCACGTGAGATAGTCCTTTCATAAGGAAAGTTTATCACCGGTGTTTCATTCCAAAGGGTTGTATCTCACTAATGCCATCGGGGCCTAGTTTAATATTTAAGGAAAAAAATTAATACAGTAGTAAATCACTATTTTAGGAGGAAGGAAGAAAAAAAGAAAGGAGGGTGAGAGGGGACCCTCCAGCTCCCATGTACTTTTAATCACTATTTAGATGACCAAAAGTATACTATACCTCCTTTTTAGCATTCTCTATATAGGGCAAATTTCCCAACCTAGAGCTTTTTTTCAACACCTGCATCAACTATAAAAGCATCGTACATTAATATAAGTCAAAAGAACTGGAAATTAATTTAAATGCTACTTATCATGTAATTAAGAGAGCGGTAATAGGAAAGCTTGCAAGAATAGAATTGCTTCTGAATTTTCTGAGCTAGACGATTTTTGTTTTCCACTTAAAGCAAATGTTAAAAATTTTTTTCCATCAAAATCCTAAATAGCTTTCTGACAGGTTTGTTATGGTTAATTAATTACTTTCATTTGCACTAAGTTGTATACTTGAAGATGAACAGTACAAGATAACAAGGCCAGCCTCTGTGAGGGAGACCTTTGGTGGTCTATGCAGTCTGCTGCCTCATTACAGGACTAGCTATCTGCAGGAAGCCAGACTTTGAAAGGTACAGCACATCCCATAACACCCTCCCCTAACTGAGATGATTGTATGCTTCTTCCGATAAAGTTGATGATTAGGAGAGAGAAAAGCAAAACGGAATGCTGTATGAATATTTCATGTAATGAAAGCAGGCACTTAGCGACGTGCATCTTGATTGATGCTAGAGTGCCTCTAAACGTCTTGACATTGAAGGGTTCCGACTCCCCTTCCCCAGATGACTGCTTCAAGAGCTGCAGTTAATAGTGGAATATGGCCATAGTTAGCTCAAGGGCTCTTTATTACCGGCTGCTACTAAATAAGACCACAGGCATCCGGTTAGCATAAGTGAATTCTAGATAAAAGAGACTTCCGAGGGAACCCTAAATGAGATATGATAGTTATTTGGGGGGGGGGCGGTATTTTTTCCCTCCCTGGAGCATAACTGTTTATTTCACTGTTAACCCTTCTCAAGAAAGAGCCAAAGAACTCAAATTGCTATGCAGAAAGAGGCCAAGTAAATAAAAATGGGGTGAGATGTACACAGATGCACATGATCTCCAAATAATTTTAAGTAAGTAGTAGTATAGTAGTAATAGTGGCAGTAGTAGTAAATAAGAGAAAAGCCCTCATCATGGGAGTTTTTAGAAATATAATTATTTTAGAGATAAGTAGCATTTTTCTAAATTTGTGCAATAAACCATCAGTCCTCTACCCTCCCTCCATATATGCAAGGTTTATCTTCCTAACAAGTAAGGAGACTTAAGAAACTTAAGGGACAGAATATTTCAAAATGCAAGTTTAGGTGGATGAGTTCAAGGCTTTAGAAACACAGTTCTATGGCAGGGGTGTGAGGGATAACAGTGATAGGTCTGATGACATCACCACAAACCGCTCCCCACAATGTCAGAGACTTAGATCGTTTTCCTCCAGAAAATGCTTGGGTAACTGTGGTTTGCTTAGCCCAGGATTTCTACCTCCATTGGCTCTTCATGAATCATCTGTCATTGAAAGGTAAATAAACTCTCCATGAGCTGTGACCACCAGAGAGCTTTCTTTCCATGACTCGACCAGAACAAGAGCCCAAGGAGAGTCACTGGCAGTATCCCAGCATGCCAGCAGCCCCCAGCCTCAGCTGCCACTACTTTTCTGCAACAGTCATCTAAAGACAGAAAGAAAAGGAAAGTAGAAAGCTCAGGAAATAACTCAGAATCCCTGAAATCACATAGAGACTTTCCGTTGCATTTAAAATATCCAACTGATGGGTCACACAAAACCCAATAAACTGTTTTGTACTTTCCCAATGTCTCTTCTCTTCTGACTCCCACTCCGTAACTCCTGAGGCTACTTTAAGGGGAGACTTAATATTTCACACAGAAACAATATAAACCTCTGAGATGTACAGAAACACATGCATATAGATTTAAGAACGGAAAACTTGATATGCTTTTGAGTCTGCTCAGATCTGCATCACTGAATCAGAGAACTGGAAAAGAGTTTTCAAAATCACTTAGTCCAGTCTCCTGATCAAACGACGCAAAGGGAGGGACTTGCCAAAAATCACATACTTAAGGAATAGCAGAGCCAGTACTAGGTTTTAGATCTCATGATTCTCCATCTTTTTTTTTTAATGTCACCAAAATTATTCTGTCATTAATGTATCATTTTTGCCTGAATTTACATGGTGTCTTTCTTTCAAAAACCCAATTTTTTATTGATAGTAATTTATCTCTTGTCTTATAGTATTCTAGACCCTCTTATACTTGTTAAACATTAATCCATGGGTAGCAATTTCATTACAGAATAACAATACATCACATATATTTATACAGGTTTGCAAAGCACATTCACATTAGTTATCCAATTCAGCCCATCCAGAAGTCTTGGAAAGCAGTTATTTCCTCTGCTTTCAACAGGAAGAAACTGAGATTGAGGTCCTTGTCTTAACTGATGGAGATTGTGAATGACAGAGCAGAGTCTCATACCCACATCTTCTGGCTCCAAGGTCATTGCTCATTATCCTTCATTCTATTATTTAATAAATATTTATTAAGCATCTACTATGTAACAGGCTTCTGATTCAATCCTGGGGTCATCTATTACAACTTAGAGACTGTTTCGTATTTTCCCTACGTTAGAATACAATCTTCCCATAATTGTCCAATCAAGTTTTGTCTAATAGCCAGTTAGAGATAGACAGTTGAAAAGCTGACCTTATGCTCACTTAATTTTTATCTACTGTATTACCTCTGTTTTTCACAGATGCCCCGTATAGTACACATATGGCTTCTAAGTGAGGTCTTTATGTAAAACTCTACGTACGAGGATGCAGTGACTTTTCAAATGGCATTAGTACTATAAGACAGAACAAAGAAATCTGCAGTCCTGTCAGCTTTTAGTGAGTTACAAAGCCTGACAGTAACACATGCAGCTTTCAGGGCCATAGGCAGCAGGCATGAAAAAATCTGCACACAGCGTTTCGAAAATGACAAGTTGTGGATCCCGGATGCCATTATTATTATTATTAAAATTAAACAGAGATTTAATCTAACATTCTATGGGCAGTCATGCAACTGACTTTAAAAACTGTAAGCTGAGGCATACATCGTACTGCACTGAACCTAATGCTTTAATTAAGTTTCAATGCAGCCAGTGACAATGACCAGGGTGCACACGGGTGCTGCGAGCTGCAGGCCATTCTCCCTCTGCCGGAGCACAGTTCCTGGGAGCCCGGCAGGAGCAGCAGCCCCTGATGCCACAGTTAGATATTTATGAAGGAGATGCTCTGAATTTTATCATAGTGGTATAGATCAATTTTCAGGACAGAGTCCTTAACAGTATATTTGGAGGCTAGGTACAAAACTAATTTTATCTGCTTCAGTGATGTGTGAACTGTATGAGGAAAGACATGTCCCAACTCTCTGATAGCTTATCTTCCCTGGTGACCATTTATGCATTCTCTTGTAAATATACATATTTTACAAGGAAAGGGAGGGGGGAGAGGAATGCTCTTTCAACTCTCCTTTGAGATGACCTTGAAGAAGGAGCATTTGAATCTTCCAGGAAATTAGCAGCCACGTGTATTTCGATAATGATGGGTGGGTGGGAAGTGCCACTCAGGGAACTGGCAATATCCTAGGTTGCGGGCACTTGACCAGGATGTCTTTCCCACTGAGGCGTTTTCTTCAAGGAGACAGAGAAAAGCAGAGCTGCCTGGACCTGGAAGTCAAGTCCTCCCCCTACACTGGAGGGCTTAGCCGATAAAGAGGCTATTACAAAGAAAGTAGCAATGAAAGAGATGTTGATTTGGTATTTTCTCAGGCATGTTAACTCTAATGAACACCAAGAGAGAAATGAAAAAGCCCTTCCAAGCAAATGTATAGGTAATCAGTTGCTCTCTCAAAAAAGCAAGGATGGCAGGATAACAGAAACGAAAATTAACCTTTGCTTTGTGTTGTTTACACCAAGACCATGGAATCCATATGTAAGCCAGATGGATGGAAGCATGTTTTCCTTTTTTCTGTTTCCAGAGTGTCTGTATATAGGATGCCACTTTAAATCTTACACTTTCTTTTTTCAGCTATGTCTCCCTTCTCCCACTTTTGAATACACATCTGAAGAGTGATTCCTCTCCTACACCCAGCATTTGGGCTCAAATATCCAGTGGACAGATCTTTATATGCATTGCCACATACCTTCAAATAAGTACCTCTTTACTGCCTAGACCAGAGGCAGACAAATTTTTATATAAAGGGCCAGATAATAAATACTTTAGGCCTTAAGGGCCATGTGGTCTCTGTCACTACAATTCAACTCTGTCATCATAGCATGAAAGTGGACAAGGAGTATACATAAATAAATTAATGTACCTATGTTTCAGTAAAACTGTATTTATGGACACGGAAAACTGAATTTCATATAATTGTTATATTTCACAAAATATTATTATTTTCAACCATTTAACATGTTTGAAGACCATTCTTAGTTTGTAGGCCATACAAAAAAAAAAAAAAAAACAGCAGGTAGAATTTGGACCATGGGCTATAATTTGCCAACCCTTGGTGTAGAGAAAGTATAGTCAGAATTACATAGGCTACCATACTTAGACTATTAGAGATATTTTATACAGGTATTTTCTGTAAAGCATGTGTACCATTTTACAGCTATACGCTAATCTAACTTTTACAACACTGTTAAGAGGCAAACAATGGGCAAAGCATCCACCTGGCTTGTGAATGTGTTTCTGGCTGTGTGTTCTGGTTTCACACAGAACACTGCTGTGTGAAACCCTAGGCACAAGGACAATCAAGTGAGATGACCAAGAATAGAAATGAGGACATTTATATGCTGAATACACTAATCATACATAGCTCTAGATATGTGCTGCATTCGTAACCGATCTTTATATACCTTAACAATCACACACACCTTCCACTTACGTCCAGATATTTACATATTTCAGTCAAAATAAATCATAACAAGTAAATGTGATCTTATTACTTCTCTCCTCTGAAAATGTATGAGACCATCCACAATCAGTATAATTTTGTGGGAGGAGAGGAGAAGGCAGCACAGAATGGGTGGTTATTACTACCTTTAAGTTTTCTATCAGAAGCAACATGGTACAGTGGATTTTGAGGTTAAGAGATCTGGTTTTGAATCCTGGCACCTTGGGCCTATTTACCTCTGTGACTTCCAAGCACTATAAATGGGAATTATAATATTTAATTTATGGGATTTTTGTGAGCTGAAAGACAACACATGTAAAGCCGGGCTCTCGTTAGATGCTCAGTCAGTCTTCATATCCATTCCCTTTTCCAGTGCATCCTCAGAAAACAAAGAGATGGCCGCTATAAAGTGGTGAGCTGACATCCTTGCTATTTTTTTCAGGTTCATCATATCTGCAATGCTACACTCACTGCTATGGGTTTTTGAGAGGACATTTCTCCCATTTATTCTTATATAGTCCATAGAAGGAAGCCTGATGCTAATGTGACTTTACTTCTCCTTTCAACCAGGTTCATTCCATCAAATTCCCAGGACTTAAAAAGAAAATAGAGAAGAGTTTCCAAATGCAACACATTTTCTCTTTCATGAATCCATTTGTCAGATCAGCTTGGTGGTGCCAATTCCAGGATTAAATCGCCTGTTCACAAGCAGGCATCATTATAGTTTCAATGGTAATGGCATTTTCAGCTCTATAGAGAGCCAGTAAATTGTGATTCCTCAACTGACCAATTTCAATAATGAGAAGAACCTCCATTCTGGGCAGGAACCTGAGACAGTCTGTGACACGGTAGATTCTTTCATATGAACAGTGGGTGCAATTGCTCTTTCTATTACTTTCTTCAGTCTACCCAGACCCTGTTCTCAGCCCTGGGAACATGAAAATCAGCAAGCCAGTCCCTATCCTCACATCTTCCCAGCCCAGTGGTGGACACTGATGCATATGGAGACAACAGCACAACCTCATAAGGGTGTGTGAGCACCTACAAGGGGTGTGCAACACTGTCTGACTGCAAGAATCAGGGAAGACTTCACCAAGGAGGTAAACCTGGATCTTAGCCTTGAAAGATGGAGTTTGCCGAGAATGGATAACATTCCACACAGAACAAACAGAGAAGACCAGGTAAAGAACTTCTCCACTGTGGCAAGTACCCAGATACCCATCAGGCTGAGGCAAGCACACTCTCCTGCTTGCCACCACTATACCTCATTAAATCCTCCATTTCAGAATTAATCACACAGCACTCCTTTTTTTTCTCCACTAAGCTATAGTACAGACTCCCCAGAGGCAATATGTATCTATCTAATGAAAAGGAGATAATCAAATACTTCGAAGATGAACAAAAATGTAGAAGATGATATATTTTAACCTCAAATGTACTTCCAAAAAAATTTAGAGACCAGTAATTTATAACCTATAGTTTACTTATAAATACTTGTGAGCCCTGCCATAAGAATTAGTTAAAAAAAAAAGCATACAATAAATGAAGAATCAATATGTGTTATGTGAGTGAATGAATTAAAAACATTAGGTCAAAACCAACTCAGGCCTTTTCAAGTATTAGTCCATACCAAAATTTTAAAAAGTTACAAGATCTGACACTTCAAGAGGATATCTGAAATTCTGTCCTACAGCAGAAGTAACCTGTCTGTCCCTACCAATTCAGCTTCAAACATTGGGAGCCTCCAGAAATAACAGTCCCACTGGCAGGCGATGTCTGGAATCAGTCCTACTTACCCAAAGCAGATGTGAATCATATCTGGGGTAAGTCTGTCAAGCTGCTGATATCTCCTTTCCCAAGCATGCTTACCTAGCATTCATGACCAGACTTCTACTCAGACCTCTGAGTCCGTGATTCTGATTATAGTACTAACCACAGTTTACCTAGATAAAACCTTGACATCCTGTCTAGACCTCTCTAAAGGCCAGACTATGTCTCTAAAAACCCCAACTACACACAAACCATGGTTCTGGGCTGGCCTGTATGGACCGCCCAGAATAGCAGTGATGACAGCCTCACACCTCCTCATCTTCTTCTCTGTTGGGAGCCCCTTCCTGCTTCACTACACCAATTACTTTATCTCACCCCTGTCTACATCAGACAGCCAGGATGGAGCTAGTGTTTGCCACCCCCCAGCCGCAAACACTGACATTTGGATTGCTGGCTCCACAGATTAGGGGCCCAGAACCATCTCAGCATTCCCCTACCTGCATCTCAAACTCAGGACTCTCCTTGCCTAGAGTCAGGGCTCATTGAAGCTAGCCCACGGCAGAACACTTACAGGTGTGTTGCTTTCCACTGAAGGTCTATTTAAAACACTAAGTATTTGAGGGTGTTTTTAAAAAATAATGGAGGCGACAGTTTCTGCTAATGCAAGTACGTCTTAAACCTCTTTAAACTAGCCAATGGTGAGTATTGCCTCATTGTGGGACTGAGATTCAGGTTTTAGAATTTACTGAATTATTAACTTTACAGTACAAGTCTTTGCTAAACTTTTGCACCCTGTGCAGCTTGGTGGTATATACATGGCGCTTAAAGTCGTAAGCAAAAGTTACTTCTATTTCCATCCTTGGTTTTAAAGTATGTTCTCTTTTAATCTCATTTTGCATGTTCATTTCTCCATTCTTTAGCAAAATCTATGAAGCAATCAGGTGAACAGTAAGTACATGAAACAAAATAACTTAAAATAAACTCTAAGGAATACATCCTCATATGTAAAGAGAAAATAGGTTTTAATATCAAGACTTTTTTTAGTATTCTAGAGTGAAAAGTTTGAGTCCCACAGATAACTGTTTTCTTTTTTGAAAGCATCATTCACCTTTGTCAACTTAAAGGTTCCTTTCATTGTGAACGATCATAACCCCCAAACCCAGCCAACCTTTTACGTACATTTAACAATTATTCTCATGTTAGAAATCAAAATAAGTCTCATTAAAATTACAAGAGCTTTTCTAATCTTAAGAGCTGAGGTTTAAAAAGAAAATCTTTAGCGTGTTGAGATTGTCATTTACTTTTTATACCCAATTTGCTGTCTTCACTGGTTAGACAATTAACCAGTATTCAAGTTTGTGAAATAGTGAGAAGTATGAAATTTACATAAATAAAATAAATTAACACAGTTAAACAATACAATATTGCCTCCTGACATCTCCATTTTCAGATGTCATCAACAAATAATCAAGATACCAACTCAGGGTAGGCATTGTTCCTTAATAATTGCTTAGATTATCATAGATTCACTAATCATTACAATATTATTCAGAAATTTGTTTTTAATCCAGTGAACATATTGCTAATTACTGAAACATCTAACAGCATCATCTTTTCTAACAGCAGCAAAATGCCAGGGAATTGATTTTAATTAGGTTGTAGAAAAAGAATTAGGTGGAATTTAAATATGTCATTCAATTTATATGTCAAGGAGACTCTCAAAAAGGATTATGTGGTTAACCGGACTTTGGGATAAAGGGAGGTCTGTGTTTGGAATTCTGTAAGTCATTTCGAAAGCTCTTCTATACATACACATACTGCTGCTGAATGTCTTATACCCTCTGCATTTTCCAACAGGTTTCCTTCTCTCTCCTTCTTCCATAGCAATAACCACCAAGGCAGAACATTGCGATGTCTCAGTATCAAGAAAAGTGATCGGGCTTCTCTGGTGGCGCAGTGGTTGAGAATCTGCCTGCCAATGCAGGAGACACGGGTTCGAGCCCTGGTCTGGGAAGATCCCACGTGCCGCGGAGGAGCTGGGCCCGTGAGCCACAACTGCTGAGCCTGCGCGTCTGGAGCCTGTGCCCCGCAACAAGAGAGGCCGCGACGGTGAAAGGCCCGCGCACCGCGATTAAGAGTGGCCCCCGCTTGCCGCAACTAGAGAGGGCCCTCGCACAGAAACGAAGACCCAACACAGTCAAAAATAAATAAATTAATTAATTAATTAAAAAAAAAAAAAAAGAAAAGTGATCATTTTCCTATATCTTTTTTTTTTATGTAACCACATGGGGCTCAGGCTTTCATTTAGTAAGGCAGTACAGAATTTTGAAGCGAGGATTTATTTAATGAGGTTTAGAATAAACAAAGCCTTCCAAGCACGCACAATAGAAGAGAAACCAGAAAAATTCCACTGTCATTAAAAATGGGACATTCTGAGATGGTTAAATGGGGGAAGGGGTGCAAATTAGACATGTCTTTATCCTCTAAAATTCTAGCAATCCACATGCTTAATTACTTTAGATGACCCTTCAGGAGAAGCCAACAGTATTGCTTCTTGTGCTGTTGCACTGGGACCTGTGAGGCTAATACCCATTCAGTAAGATCCATTAAAGCGCTCTGGGCTTCTTGAAGGAAAATTTCCTAAATCAACATTACATCAAAGGATGAGTAAAACACGATGTAAAAGTTTTCCAATATTCTTTTGAAAACCAATTCCACCTAAACAATACATTCCACTAAACAAACTAACAAAAACCTATAGAGAAATTCTGACTCCAGTCGGGGATTTGAGCTCCTAAACTCCCTCAAGTCCTTTGGAAACAATCCATATTTTGGGTTGAAAACCCTTGGAAATTCCTTCTGACTTATAAGTGACTACCTTTTCAGCTACTGCATATCTGATGTACACAAGATTTTTAAAATTAATGTCCAAAGCTGATATGCTTCCATAAAGAAAGGTTAAACCTCTCATTATTTATTCATTCCTTCTTTCACTCATTTATCCACCTTTCCACCACTCATTCACTTAAGACTGTTGAACACCTACTATACTATCTATTCCACTCACTAGCAGTGGAACAGTTCTCTCCTGACCTCACATAAAGCCAGGATATTCATGCAAGAATCTTGCAACAGGGTAAACAAAAACACAGTATGCAAAGTAAAAACATTCTAGAGAATATAGCCAAGTTTCACAAATGGTACAGAATTTTTTTTTTTATACAGCAGGTTTTTATGACATATTAGTGTATATATGTCAATCCCAATCTCCCAATTCATCACAACACCACCACCCACTGCCACTTTCCCAACTTGGTGTCCGTAAGTTTGTTCTCTACATCTCTGTCTCAATTTCTGCCCTGCAAATCAGTTCATCTGTACCATTTCTCTAGGTTCCACATATATGCGTTAATATACGATATTTGGTTTTCTCTTTCTGACTTACTTCACTCTGTATGACAGTCTCTAGATCCACCCATGTCTCTACAAATGACCCAATTTCATTCCTTTTTATGGCTGAGTAATATTCCATTGCATATATGTACCACATCTTCTTCATCCATTCGTCTGTCGATGGGCATTTAGGTTGCTTCCATGACCTGGCTATTGTAAATAGTGCTGCAATGAATATTGGGGTGCATGTGTCATTCTGAATTATGGTTTTCTCTGGGTATATGCCCAGTAGTGGGATTGCTGGGTCATATGGTAATTCTATTTTTAGTTTTTTAAGGAACCTCCATATTGTTCTCCATAGTGGCTGTATCAATTTACATTCCCACCAACAGTGCAAGAGGGTTCCCTTTTCTCCACACCCTCTCCAGCATTTGTTGTTTGTAGATTTTCTGATGATGCCCATTCTAACTGAGGTGAGGTGATACCTCATTGTAGTTTTGATTTGCATTTCTCTAATAATTAGTGATGTTGAGCAGCTTTTCATGTGCTTCTTGGCCATCTGTATGTCTTCTTTGGAGAAATGTCTATTTAGGTCTTCTGCCCATTTTTGGATTGGGTTGTTTTTTTTAATATTGAGCTGCATGAGCTGTTTATATATCTTGGAGATTAACCCTTTGTCCGCTGATTCGTTTACAAATATTTTCTCACATTCTGAGGGTTGTCTTTGCATCTTGTTTGTAGTTTCCTTTGCTGTGCAAAAACTTTTAAGCTTCATTAGGTCCCATTTGTTTATTTTTGTTTTTATTTCCATTACTCTAGGAGGTGGATCAAAAAATATCTTGCTGTGATTTATGTCAAAGAGTGTTCTTCCTATGTTTTCCTCTAAGAGTTTTATAGTGTCCAGTCTTAGATTTAGGTCTCTAATCCATTTTGAGTTTATTTTTGTGTATGGTGTTAGGGAGTGTTCTAATTTCATTCTTTTACATGTAGCTGTCCAGTTTTCCCAGAACCACTTATTGAAGAGACTGTCTTTTCTCCATTGTATATCCTTGCCTCCTTTGTCATAGATTAGTTGGCCATAGGTGCGTGGGTTTATCTCTGGGCTTTCTATCATGTTCTTTAAGCAACGGATTTTCACTACAGGGATTTTACTTTTTAGCACCATCAGGACAACACATACCTCTCCAAATATGGTCAATATTTGCCTGTTCCTAAAATTGATATAATAAGAAAAGTAGTTATGGATAACTTTTTGTCAATCAACTTGAAAGTTTAAACAAAATGGACAGGTAACTAGAAAAATATAATTTACAAAAACTTACACAAAAAGAAACAGAAATCCTGAATAGTCTGATACTCATCTTGAAAGCACTAATAAAGTCTTATCATTTATCTACAGCTGTCATCCATTGATCAATCAGGTGTCCACTCTGGTTGGCCTATGCTTATACCCTATCTGATGTTAAAGATATAAAATGTTATCCTGACCTATATTCATAAAAGGATTGAATCAATATAACCTTCCTGCAAATAAAACTCCAAATCCAAATGGCTTCACTATTTAGATATACCAAACATTCAAGGAAAAAGAAAATTATTCTAAACTTATGCAAATTATTCCACAGAATAGGAAAATAAAGAAACATTTTCTAACTCATTTTAAGAGATTAATATAGCCTGATGCCAAAACGTGACAAAGAGGATACACGAAGGAAAATTTAAATTAAAAGACCTCAGTCATGAACCTAGATTCATAATTCCAAAATAAATTAAAGCAAACTGAGTATAGCAATATATAAAAAGGATAATACATCATGGCTAAGTTAAATTCATCTAAGGAATGTTAGGGTGCTTTAATATTAGAAAATCAATTAACGCACTTTATCATATTAATAGATTAAAGGAAAATAATGATATGACCATATCAATAGATATGGAAAAAGCAGGTGATAAAATTCCACATCTTTTCTTTTCAGCACTGGTCTGGAAGTCTTACCTAGCACAATAAGGGGAGGGGGGGGAGTTATTATTTGCAGATGATATAATTGTGTAAACCCAAAAAACTATGCATATATATTTTAGCATTTGTTAGAGACTTTAACAAGTTGTCAGGACGTAGGGTCAATATTTTAAAAATCAGTTATAGATCCATATATAAGAAGAAAAACAGAATATGAAGTAGAATTTTAAATACAATTTAAAATAGTATCAAATATATGAAATAGCTAGGAACAAATATAACAAAAGATTCCAAGGATTTCTCTTTCCCCTTAGGAAAGAGGAAAATAAAGTATATTGAGAAACACTGATGAAGACTTACATGAATGGAGAGATACTCAGTATTTATGTATTAAAAGACTCTATTATAAATTTATTAATTCTCCCAAATTAACTAATAAACTCTAAGGAATCCCAATAAAAATCCCAACAGGTTTCTTGTGTAAAGTAACAATCTGATTCTAATATTTAAATGGAAATTCATGGATAAAATAGCCAAAATGCTCTGGAAGATATAGTACAAGATGAGAAGACATGCTATATCAGTTATGATGAGTTATTTTAAAATATAGTAATCAACATATTGTTGACTAAAAAAAATTGCCTAAAATAGAACCAAAAAACAGCCCTATATATGTATACGGACTTGATTTATAACTGAGATGATATTTCAGAGCATTATGAAATAACTTTCTTTTTTAAATAAAATATGCTGGTAACATGGGATATATACATATGGGGATTCATACCCCACAGTGAGCATAAAAATCAATTCTAATTGTGAACAATAAAACTCTAAAGCTCTTAGAAAGTAATATAAATATCTTTATATCCTCAGAGTTTGGGAAGGATTTCTCAAATAAGACACCAAAAAGTAGTAACCTAATACTGGCAAAAAAACAGACACATAGATCAATGGAAGAGAATAGAGAGCCCAGAAATAAACCCATGCACCTATGGTCAATCAATCTACAACAAAGGAGGCAAGAATATACAATGGAGAAAAGACAGTCTCTTCAACAAGTGGTGCTGGGAAAACTGGACAACCACATGTAAAACAATGAGATTAGAACATTTCCTCACACCATACACAGAAATAAACTCAAAACGGATTAAAGACCTAAATGTAAGACCTGAAACCATAAACCTAGAAGAGAACATAGGCAGAACACTCTTTGACAGAAATAGTAGCAATATTTCTTTTTGGATCTGTCTCCTAAGGTAAAAGAAACAAAAGGAAAAAAAAAATGAATGGGGCCTAATTAAACTGAAAAGCTTTGGCACAGCAAAAGAAACCACTGACAAAACAAAAAGACAACCTACTGAATGGGAGAAAATATTTGCAAATAATACGACCAATAAGGGGTTACTATCCAAAATATATAAACAGCTCAATACCAAAAAAACAGACAGATTAAAAAATGGACAGAAGACCTGAATAGACATTTTTCCAAGGAAGACATACAGATGGCTAATAGGCACATGAAAAGATGCTCAACACTGCTAATTATTAGAGAAATGCAAATGAAAACAAGAACGAGATATCACCTCACACCTGTCAGGATGGTTATCACCAAAAGTCTACAAATAACAAATATTGGTGAGGATGTAGAGAAAAGAGAACTCTTGTACCCTGTTGGTGGAAATGTAAATTAGTGCAGCCACCTTGGAAAACACTATGGAGATTTCTCAAAAAACTAAAAAAAGTAGTACCATATGATCCCTCAATTCTACTTCTGGGTATATATCCAAAGAAAATGAAAACACTAATTCAAAAAGATACATGCACCTCAATGTTCTAAGCAGCATTATTTACAATATGCAAGATATGGAAGCAACTTAAGTGTCCATCAACAAATGAATGGATAAAGAAAATGTATGTATGTGTACATGTATATACGTATACATACATACAATGGAATATTACTCAGCCATAAAAAAAGAATGAAATTCTGCCATTTGCAACAGCATGGACAGAACTAGAGAGTATTATGCTTAGTGAAATAAGTCAGACAAAGAAAGACAAATACTCTATGTTATCACTTATATGTGGAATCTAAAAAACAAACAAACAAACAAACAAGCGTATATAACAAAACTTAAACAGGCTCACAGCTATAGAGAAAAAACTAGTGATTACTAGTTGGGAAAGGGTGGGGGAGAGGGGCAAGATGGGATATGTGAATAAGAAATACAAACTACTGTGTATAAAATAGATAAGCAACAAGGATATATAGTATAGGACAGGGAAATATAGCCAGTGTTTTGTAATAAATAATGTTAAATGGAGTACAATCTATAAAATATTGAATCACTATGTTGTATACCTGAAAAATATAATATTGTAAATCAACCAAACTTCAATTTAAAAAGTACTAACCTGAAAGGAAATGACTGACATATAAGAGTACATTAAAATTCAGATTTTTCTTCTTCATGAAAAACACCATAAAATATTAAAAACACCCCAGAGATTAGGAAAAGTTATTTGCACAGCATCTACGTCAAAGACTAGGGTCTGGAATATATAAAGAATTTCTACAAATAAGCAAGACAGACAATCCAACAGAAAAATAGACCAAAAAAAAAAAAAAGAAGAAGAAGAAGAAGAATGTATATGACAAACCCACAGCCAACATCATTCTCAATGGTGAAAAACTGAAACCATTTCCACTAAGATCAGGAACAAGACAAGGTGCCCACTCACACCACTATTATTCAACGTAGTTTTGGAAGTTTTAGCCACAGCAATCAGAGAAGAAAAAGAAATAAAAGGATTCCAAATCAGAAAAGAAGTAAAGCTGTCACTGTTTGCACATGACATGATACTATACATAGAGAATCCCACAGATGCTACCAGAAAAGTACTAGAGCTGATCAATGAATTTGGTAAAGTAGCAGGATACAAAATTAATGCACAGAAATCTCTTGCTTTCCTATACACTAATGATGAAAAATCTGAAAGAGAAATTAAGGAAACACTCCCATTTACCACTGCAACAAAAAGAATAAAATGCCTAGGAATAAACCTACCTAAGGAGACAAAAGACCTGTATGCAGAAAACTATAAGACACTGATGAAAGAAATAAACGATGGTACAAACAGATGGAGAGATAAACCACGTTCTTGGACTGGAAGAATCAACATTGTGAAAATGACTATACTACTCAAAGCAATCTACAGATTGAATGCAATCCCTATCAAACTACCAATGGCATTTTTCACAGAACTAGAACAAAAAATTTCACAATTTGTATGGAAACACAAAAGACCCCGAATAGCCAAAGCAATCTTGAGAAATAAAAACGCAGCTGGAGGAATCAGGCTCCCTGACTTCAGACTATACTACAAAGCTACAGTAATCAAAACGGTATGGTACTGGCACAAAAACAGAAATATAGATCAATGGAACAGGATAGAAAGCCCAGAGATAAATCCATGCACATATGGTCACCTTATTTTTGATAAAAGAGCAAGAATATACAGTGGAGAAAAACATCCTCTTCAATAAGTGGTGCTGGGGAAACTGGACAGCTACATGTAAAAGAATGAAATTAGAACACTCCCTAACACCATACACAAAAATAAACTCAAAATGGATTAAAGACCTAAATGTAAGGCCAGACACTATCAAACTCTTAGAGGAAAACATAGGCAGAACACTCTATGACATACATCACAGCAAGATCGTTTTTGACCCACCTCCTAGAGTAACGGAAATAAAACAAGTGGGACCTAATGAAACTTAAAAGCTTTTGCACAGCAAAGGAAACCATAAACAAGACGAAAAGACATCCCTCAGAATAGGAGAAAATATTTGCAAATGAAGCAACTGACAGAGGATTAATCTCCAAAATATACAGACAGTTCATGCAGCTTAATATCAAAAAAACAAACAACCCAATCCAAAAATGGGCAGAAGACCTAAATAGACATTTCTCCAAAGAAGATATACACATGGCCAACAAACATATGAAAGGATGCTCAACATCACTAATCACTAGAGAAATGCAAATCAAAACTACAATGAGGTATCACCTCACACTGGTCAGAATGGCCATCATCAAAAAATCTACAAACAATAAATGCTGGAGAGGGTGTGGAGAAAAGGGAACCCTCTTGCACTGCTGGTGGGAATGTAAATTGATACAGCCACTATGGAAAACAGTATGGAGGTTCCTTAAAAAACTAAAAATAGAACTACCATATGACCCAGCAATCCCACCACTGGGCATATACCCTGAGAAAACCATAATTCAGAAAGAGTCATGTACCACAATGTTCACTGCAGCTCTATTTACAATAGCCAGGACATGGAAGCAACCTAAGTGTCCATCTACAGATGAATGGATAAAGAAGATGTGGCACATATAAACAATGGAATATTACTCAGCCATAAAAGGAAACGAAATTGAGTTATTTGTAGTGAGGTGGATGGAACTAGAGACTGTCATACAGAGTGAAGTAAGTCAGAAAGAGAAAAACAAATACCGTATGCTAACACATATATATGGAATCTAAAAAAAAAAAAAAAATGGTTGTGATGAACCTAGAGGCAGGACAGGAATAAAGACGCAGACGTAGAGAATGGACTTGAGGACATGGGGAGGGGGAAGGGTAAGCTGGGACGTAGTGAGAGAGTGGCATGGACATATATACACTACCAAACGTAAAATAGATAGCTAGTGGGAAGCAGCCACATAGCACAGGGAGATCAGCTCGGTGCTCTGTGACCACCTAGAGGGGTGGGATAGGGAGGATGGGAGGGAGACGCAAGAGGGAGGGGATATGGGGATATAGGTATATATATAGCTGATTCACCTTGTTATACAGCAGCAACTAACACAACAATGTAAAGCAATTATATTCCAATAAAGATGTTAAAAAAAAAAAAAGAACGGATATTCCACAAAAGAAGAAATCCAGATGACCAGCAAACATATGTGTACTTCATATGCGCCATGTCAGATCCTCTTGGCTTTAAAACTGTCTCCATGGCCTCTAGAAACTTGTTCCAGCCCCAGCCAACTCTGAGGGGTTGTGACCAACTTCAGCCAGATACAACCCAAGAGCACATAGTTGCACACCCATGCCAAGAACCTCTCACCTCTTTCCCCAGAGACTTCTTGGTTGACAGAACCACTTAACACCCATGCCTGCAGAGTCATAAGTGAATTAATGCCCCATGGGACTGATCAATCTTTGACTAGTAGAAGATAGGAGCCAATGAATGAATTCTCCCTTCTTCCTGTCTTTCTTCCCTCGCACTCTATTACCAGCAGATTGTCATGGGAAACAATCCTTTATGCAGCTTCTCAAAAGGTAGTTCCCTGAGACTGACAATCATTTGAATTTGAAAAGAGAAGTGGGTAGTTGAAAACACATCTTTGCATTAGCCATTTCTCCTTCTCTGCCTCACTCCCGTACCCTCCATACTGCTCCCTTGGATTACACCCTCTATTAAAGCAATAGCACAGAAGCCTTTACCGCAAGCTCTGCTTTCTGGAGAACATAAGCTAAGTCAATATGAAAAGTTGCTCAGCCTTATTTGTAATCAGTGACCTACCACAAGGAAATACCAAACACACCTATCAGATGAGCAAAAACTTAGAATTCTGACAGACCAAATGTTAACAAGAATGTGGAAAAACATAAACTCATACACTGTAAGTAGGAGTGCAAATTGGTGCAAATTGGAATACTATTTGCCATTATCTACTAAAGGTAAATATTTGCATATCTTAGAATTGAGCATTTCAACTCCTGATTATATACCCTAGAGACATAGCAGATTTACCATGAAGTGAATCCAAGGCCTCTCACTGGCATGGATCCCCTGCAGGTCTTGGTACTTAAAGTGTGTGTGTGTGTGTGTGTGTGTGTGTGTGTGTGTGTCTATCAATATATGCTTTAAAGCAAGCCCCTAAATTGCATGAGCTTAAGGCTTCAAAAATCCTGGATCCACCCTTGCCTAGATAAAAGTTGTTCAGGATACAACTACAAGAACCAACATTGTTCCTAATAGCCCCAAACTGGAAACAACCCAAATGACCGTCAAATGTTGAATGATGCATCAGTCAGGGAAGTCTGACTGGGAAAAGGGATTTATTGTAGGAATTCAACCTTTCACTATTGTGGGACAAGCCAGAGAAATAAAGGTCCAGAAGGGGGAGTTGGAGGATCACAGAACGAGTTGCTAACTAGGCAATCTTAAAAGCCAAACTGAAGTGGAGGGAGGAAGGGAAAAGCTCTTGGAGGTGTCTCTAGCAAGTTGCTGCTTCTAGGTAGCTATCGCCTCTCTGGGCCCAGAGCCAAGGGGATATGGAGGTTCTGCTGGTCAACAGAACCAACAGTCAAGATGAAATGGACAAAGAGAAGAGTATGAACAAGCTAGGATACGCTGGGCACCTCTGTGTCTGTTGTCACCATATCTTCATCACCATAAAGAGTTTTAGAAGATAATGGTTGCTGCTTTATTTCTGCCTTGCAAGTATCACACATGTTATCCTTTTGGCCAACTCCAACTCAGAACCCCATGAGGAAGGGAATTCTGGAAAATATAGTTTATGGCTTACCCAAATCAGCACATCACAATCCAGCACAAATGGACAAATTGTGGAATATACATGCAATGGAATTCTATATTGCACTAATTATGAATAAAATTCACCTACACACACACAACACAGATGAATCTTACAAACTTAATGCTGAGGGAAAGAAGCAACCTTCATTCAAGCAAGAATTCATAGTGTATGATTCCATTTACATAAGCCTCAAAAAGAGGCTAAATTAAACCAAACTGATTAATGATGCATGCATAGGTAATAAAACTAAAGAGAAAAGAAAGGAATCAATTCTCACCAAATCAGGATAATGATTACCTCTGGGGAGATGGGGAGGTTATACTCTAGAAGGGATTCTGAAAAGCTGGCATCATTCTATTTTTTGTCCATGGTGTTTTTTACACAGCTTTTGCTTTGTAATTATTCATTAACTTTGCATTTCTATTTTCTGCATTTTTCTGCATATATATTACATTTCATAAAATTAAGGAAAAACTAACATTTAATAAACTGATTTCCATCACTCTGTCTTTCAGTCCCTGTGGGACCAGAAAACCATACATCACATCGAGTCCTAGAGGAATATGGAGGGAAGGGAGGGAGTGTTCCCTTGCAGAAGATCTAGTAGTGAGGTTCTCACTCATGGGTCTGCTTTCAGCAATTATGATGAATTCCTTGTAGGTTATTATGCCTGGATTTGTAGACTTATGAATATCATAAGTGTAAAGATTGAATATTTGTGTTCCTGAAAAATGTGTATGTTAAAACTTAATCCCCAATATAATGGTATTTGGAGGTGCAGGCTTTGGGTTTTTCTCCTAGCATAAGCTTTTCTGCAGTCTCAATATAAGGTGAAATCAATAGTGATCAGCCAAACAGTAAGCAAAAGTATCAAGAATATAATTTGGTAAATATTTAAATTAACGATTGTTTACATTAAAATTTGCCCTAAGAGTATATTATGCATGAAAAAAAAAATCTAGAGTACTAACACTTTCTGTTGACATTGAGCATGTTATTTTACCTCCCTAAGGCCTGAGTGGCCTATAAAATTATGATAAATCGAGTACCCATATCCCACGTGTGGATTAAATGGGATAATCCACATGAAATGGCTGGGACAGTACCTGGGAAATAGCAGACATTCAGTATATCAGATATCTTTTATTTTATTTTGTTTTTGATTTTGTTTTGAGCAGTTTATTGTTTTTCAGAGAGTCCATAAACTCCCTAAAGTAGGTAAAAAGAGATGTGATGGAAAAATTTTTAATTGAATCTTTATTTTCTGAGGAACTACAAAATCTGCATGAAGAAAATCAAGTCCCCCAAGCATTTAAACTTGAAACAAGAAAAAGAGCGAGCATCTTTCCAGTAGATACTCAGTATCAGTGTCTGGTGTTAAAAGCACAAAATACTTCTTATATAAGGCCTTCAAATACAATGGTAGCAAACTGTATATAATACACGTATGGATAAACCATCTATCTTCAATAATAGTCTCTGAAATTAACCCTATTTTCTTTCAGCTTGAAGATTCCATTTTTTAAGAAGAGAAAATTTTATTTGTGTTGGAAATACTAAACGATTTTCTTTTATTTATAAGATAAAAAATAAAACATTTCAATAACTCAAAGGTAAAACATCCAATTTAGCAAGAAAATAGTCTTCAATGAAGAAACATATGCTTTTCAATGGGAAAAAAATACTTATTTCAATTCCATTCAATTGGCTTCAAACTGTATCACTGTGAAGTGAAAATATTATAAAAGTAATATTATTGACTTGAATAGACACTCTGCTAGTTTTATCATAGTTGACGCTTAAGCTATAATTCCTGTACATATACCACAAGAAACTTTCAAAATCCATAGAGGAGACACTATAGCAATTCCCTCTTGTAGTGTTTAGAAAGGAAAAAAGACTTGTCTCAATGCTCAGAATCAACTTTTTGACATGTTAGGGAAAGATCTACAAGGATCTCCAGAATAATTTTTCTCTTAAAGTATGGTATGATTTAGTGACACCTTGCAAATTCTGTGCTTGATTAACATACGTCCAAAGAGCCCCATCTATTTTTCAATAATTTTTGAATTAAAATACAATTGAAAGAAAAGAGATTCTTTTGGTTGGTTGAACCTGCAGATGCAGAACCTGCAGAAATGGAGGGCCAACAGTACCATGCTATTTTGTATAAGGGACTTGAGCATCCTGATGTTGGTATCTGCAGGGGTCCAGGAATCAATCTCCAGCAGATACCAAGGGATGACTGTGTGCTGAAAAGTTACTGAAATTCACTAGTGGTGACAGAAATGTTTTAACAAGAGACATCACTGTGCAAGAATCAGACTGACAAAAATATGAAAAAGCAGTAACACCTATTTTAGGTTGCACGTGAGGAAAGGGACGCTTGCATACATTACTGGTGGGACTAAATAAAGTGTTTCAAGCAAATGAATGAGTGAATGAGATTTTAAAAACCTTGGCCAACTTCAAATTTTGCCAACCAGGATCCAACTATGGACTCTTTAAAAACATAAGGCAAATTCCACACAATAATGGCAGTTTCAAGAATAAATCAAGAATAAACAGAAAGCAGCTCTCAACATGGACAGATTTTTTTCCCCATTGTCAAATAGGATAGAAAAACTATGGCCTGATAAGTAGTAGATTTCACTGTATGTGTCAGTGGTACACAAGAAAATTAAGGGTTTTTGCAGTCGAAGAGCCCTAAATTTAGCAACCCATTAGCTACTTAGCTTGGAAGGTTTTTTAACCTCTATAAATCCTAGTTTCCTCATCTCTAAGATATTATAGCCCTAACTTGTTGGGTTATTGTGCTTAGTACCTAACACAGTATAATGCTGTGTCTTTCTCGAGGCCAGAGGGTGGCGACCCCTTTTTATTGTATCTAGCTAGCAATTAGGTCTCATATCTCTCGAACGAAGAACTAAGGTTATTTTAGGTCAGTCATGAAGAAGTAAATCTATTCTTTCATTGATACACATGGATAACTAACAGTGATTCATGTTAAGGTGAGTTAACTGTCTCATCTTGTCCCTAGGACCTGCACAATATCCTGTCTTTACACTGACCATTTTCCTCCAGAACAGAGACTATTCAAGCCCTACCAATTCAGTGAATTTAACCACCCTTGACATTCAATAATAAACCTAGAAATAATTGATCTATAATTCCAGTTTAAATGATCTGACATAGCCAAGCTACTTTTAAATGACAGCAAATGGGATTTTTTAATGGAAATATTGATAGGCCCTTAAGTGTATTGGGGAGTCGAGGACAATGACAATGATATTGCACTAATAAACCTAATGCCATGGAGATTGTCTTTTTTAAAAATGTGTCTTTTCTTTATCACAGCATAATACCTAGCTTGACAACAGAAATGTCAACAGTTAGGGCTCTATTCTTCAAACCGTCATGCTCTATTAATGCTGTTTTTCAGTGGGATTTACTTTGTCAAGGAAGGAAGGACCAAAGAGGAAAGTCTGTGGTCTTCCTATTCACTAAATCCCTCTTCTCACTGATGCACAAATGACTAACTACTCCCAATGCCACAGAAAGAATGAGAGTTGAAAACGGGCCAAAATCATCTAGGGAACAGGCGGAAAAAGCTAGCCTTGTATAAGCAAAGTCATGCTTAGACAAGAAGAAAAAAAAAAAAAAAACAGAGTAGGTGATAGGAATGCTAACGGGTGCTCCCCGTGCTGTGTGTGTGCTCTTTCAGTTGCGGGGAGCAGTAGAGAAAGGTCTCGCCATGCAAATAAAATTGAGCACTAATGGCTGGGGCTGAGAATAGTGTCTTAACTGGGTTCCAAAAAAGTCCATGCAGCTTAACCCCCTTAATCCAAACAGGAGGAGGAAAATAAACTATTTGGCTGGCAGAGACACATAGGGATGTAAAATAAGGCTAAGGAGGGGTTAAAAGGATTACAGATGGGGACTGTTCATTGTAATCAGGGGGCCTCAAGAGCAACAAGACAGCAGAAAGGAGGCAGAATGGAGCTTTGTTTAGCTTGGATTCACTGTGAAATTTGGGTCTAGAAGAGATTTTGGTTTACCCTTTACATTTAGAGAATAATCTGATAAACTTTGATAGGGAATAACGAGATAAACAAGTTCTAAATAAGGATCCAGAGCTCAGAAACTACTTGAAGCTTTAAATATGAGTCAAAAAATTTGCTGTGTCACCCACCTATGTAGCAGTTTCCTGTCCCCAAACTACATTTGCACATACTCTCTTTTTTCAATTTTCACACAACTCCCACAAGATAAGCACAACAGGGTTTATCCTCTCCATTCTACATGTGATGACAACTGAGGGCCACTGAGGGTAGAGACTTTCCCAAAGTGACACAACCAGAAAGGATCTCCTGTGACCATCTGTTGTCAGGCTCTGTGTCTGTGCCTAAGAATCTCCCTACAGGACACACTGTCTTCCAAAAGTTTAAAAAAAATATTTAGCATTGAAAAAACCCAGATGCCAAGGCAGAAAACTCCCCTACTAATTTTTAATTTGGCGACAAAGCAATATTCTACCCTAATTCTAGAATTTATCTAACTTCTTTCCCAAAGAAGTGTTGTAGGAAATAAACATAAAAGTTAGAATTTTTTCCATAGCAAGTTGCTGTAGAAGCATAAAATCATCCCTGTGTTAACCTTATTATGTCTTCTTTTTCTGTATAAATGGTTGGGGAAATTATGCTCTTTATCTACCTTACATTTATGACTGACAATTAGGAAATGTCCAGAAAGCGTGTGAATTATTACTACAGTGGCCAAACCCCAATATCTGTGTTTCTGAATATGCACTCATGAATAACATCATTAGAATTGCATACAAGATATATGATCTGTCTAGATATTTTTCAACATTCTAAAACAAAAGTTACGTTCATCAAATAAAAAGGCATAGACTTTCACTTCCAGCTAAGATCAGATAGCTGATGAGGCAACCAGGATTTGAGGGACCATAATCCAAGAGAGAAGAATATTTCACTGAGGTAAACCCATATTCTGCATGCTTCTTTTCCTCCTTAGGGAGTTTGCCAATTCTTTGCTCAGAGAGGGTAAGAAGTGAGGTAGGAGGACTTCCCCGGTGGCGCAGTGGTTAAGAATCCACCTGCCATCGCAGGGAACACAGGTTCGATCCCTGGTCTGAGAAGATCCCACAAGCCACGGAGCAACTAAGCCCATGTGCCACAACCACTGAGCCTGCGCTCTGGAGCCTGCGAACCACAACTACTGAGCCTGTGCACCGCAACTACTGAAGCCCGCGTACCTAGAGCCCATGCTCTGCAACAAGAGAAGCCACCACAATGAGAAGCCCGTGAACCACAACAAAGAGTAGCCCCCAATGACCGCAACTAGAGAAAGCCCGCGCGCAGCAACGAAGAACCAACACAGCCAGAAAAAAAAGAAGTGAGGTAGGAGATCCACTGTTTAGCAGCGGAGAAGCCAACAGAGCTTTTGGCACTCTCATGGGGCTGGGGCAGTAACAATTGGGGTTATTAAGGGCTAACTCCCAGGGACAAGGGAGGCTCCAAGTAAGCCCAGCACTCTGCACAGCTTTTTCCTCTCCCCAGTCCCCATCACCCCCTACCCCAGGCATTTGCTGATCAAATGGGCAAGACAAGAAGCTAAGAACCAAAAAGAAAACAACTAAAAAGCAGAGTGGAATTTTTGTAAATCTCACAGTGTACAGAAGACAAAAATAAGAAATCAAGACTCAACAATGAGAAAGGACTCCAGTAAAGCCCCTGGGTTGCCAATTACTACATCCTAGGGGTCAGTGTGAACTTGAGGTCAACCAAGCCTTACAAAGACTGATAATTATCCTTCAATTAAATTTGTCCCTCTTTGGATTGGGATGATGGCTTGCACTTTTGCTGTCTGCCAGAGTAAAGGATGAATGTACCCTAGAGAAGGAAAACATTCAGAGACTATAAAAGTTATCATTCAAAATGTCCAGCATTCCATCAAAAATAACCAAGCCTGCTAAGAAATAGGATGGAGATAGGAAAAAGAAAGACAATAACTGTAAACCTATAGGTGATCTGAATATTATCAAACAAGGATTCTTCTATGATTTAGTCAAAAAATAGATAACAAAAATAGAGATTTTTCACCAAAGAACTGGAATCTATAAAAATAATCTAGTGGAATTTCTAGAACCAGAAAAATATAACTGAAAATAAGAATTCAATCAATGGATTTAAAAGCAGATTAGACTCAGCTCAGGAATGAATTAATTAAATAGAAGATAAGTCAGTAGCATAGAGAACAAAAAATACGGAAAAGACAGGAAACTCTTAAAGGGACACAAACAGGTAGGATACTGGGGAAAAATCTAGTAAATGTATAATTGGAATCTAAGAAAGAGAAGAAAGAAATACTAGTATAAAGCTAGAAATCAAAAGCGAAAAATAATAGCTATAAGAACTCCAATTATTTATAAATTAAACAACGTACTTATACTGTATATCACTCATGGTCAAAGAAATCACAGGGGAAATTAGAAAATTATCTGAACTGAATGAATTTAGGATGAGGTTAAGGCTATAGTTAGAGGAAAATTTAAAGCCTTACAATGTATATTTTTAAAAAGAAGGCTGATATCAACGTACTAAGGATACAACTCTAAAAAAGAGCAGCAAGTTAAACCAAAAGATAAAAGCAGATATTAATGAAGTTGAAACTAAACTTAAAAATGCAGAAAAATCAACAAAACAAACATCTGATTCTTTGAGAAGATGATAACAATTATTAAGCCCTCTAATAACACTGATCAAGGAAACAGACAATGTACTGTTTATCAAAGTTAGATACTTGAAAGGGGATGCTACGACTAGATTCTAGGATACTACAAAGAATATAAATAATATTCTGAACTATTGTGTGTCAGTAAATTTGATAATTTGGATAAAATGGGCAAACCCCCAGGAAAACACACTTTCCAAAAATGACACAGGAAGAAATTTTTAAAAAATTTTTATTGGAGTACAATTGCTTTACAATGTTGTGTTAGTTTCTACTGTACAGCAAAGTGAATCAACTATACGTATACATCTATCCCCTGACACAGGAAGAAATTTTTAAAAAATAAAACTTTCTGTACTTGGAACGGCAAGAAGAAATCTTAAGGGGACTGGGCAAAAGCAAACAGGCTAAGAAATAAAGCAAGAGGGATTGCAGTCAGATATGTGGAAGAACTTCCTGACCATCTCTGGGATAAAATGTTGATCCCAGGTACCCACTGACCAGAGATACTCAGAAACATGATACGTATTTCTATTTGGTTTCCTAATTACACAATGGGAGTTTTCTCTTCCTCAGAATCTTTTAAGAGCACAAATATCCTTCAATATATATTTGACCCTCCAAAATATATACATTAACCCATATTTGTTGTTTAGCAATATTGTCTCAAACATTTTTGTGTTGGGACTTTAACTACATTGCTCTGATTTCCTAGCTCTGCTTAAAGAATGTGTTAACTTATTTCCTGGAGTTGTCATTGTCTTCTCCATAGATTTTGCTCAGTATTTTTCTATTTAGAGAAAATATTTACACATTTAAATTCTTTTTCAGAATGCTCCCTTCTCTGATGGAAATGTTCTGGAATTAGATAGTGGCAAGGGTTGCACAACATAGTGAATATACTAAAAACCACTTTAAAGTGGTAAGATTTCTGTTATGTGACTTATATTTCAATGAAATTTTAAAAATAACAAGCTTTGGTTTAAAAAAATGAAATAAAACTTTCTGTATCTAAAAATACCTAATTAAATCTTTAATTAAAGACATACCTACAAAGAAAAGCTGACTTCACTGGTGAATTCTACCAAACAGTTAAAGGTAAAATAGTATCAAATTTACAAAAACACTTCCATAGAAGAACAAAAGAGGTGACACATTTTAACTCATTTTACAGTTTAGAATAACCTTAATAGAAAAATCTGACAAGGACATTACAAAAAAGGAAAATTATAAATTACTTTCGTTAATAAATATAAATTTTAAAAATCTAAACAAAATATTAGCAAATTGAATCCAGTAAGATTTTATTTTAATTTTATGACCAAGTGGGGCTTATTCAGGAACATAAGGTTAGTTCTCATTTAAAAAAAGAAAAATTACTATAGCTAACCAAAATAAATGAAAAGGAGAAAGATTTTATCCTCCTCAAAACAAAACATCTGATAAAATTTATCATCCATTCATGATAAAAAGTCACAAAACGTTTAAATCTGATTAAAAAGAAATGAGGGAGCTTTTTGTTTTAACTATTGAAAAGTTTATTTTAAAATTTACCATTAAATTGTCACCCAGACCAGATGACTTCTAACTTTGTATTTACATACATATTTGTAACAGACTTTATTTTTTGGAGTAGTTTTATGTCACAAAAAACTTGAGCAGAAAGTACAGAGATTTCTCATATACCCCTGCCCCTACACATGCACCGCCTCCCTCACCATCAACATCCAGCATTAGAGTGGTACATTTGTTAAAATTGATGAACATATATTGGCACAGAATTATCATCTGAAGTCCATAGTTTCCACTCAGGTTCACTTTAGTGTTGAACAGTCTACAGATTTTGACAAAAGTAACATGTATCCACCACTATAATATCATAGAGAATAGTTTCATTGCCCTAAAAAATCTTCTGTGCTCTATTACTCTCTCCATCCCTGTAAACTCCTGGAAAACACTGATCTTTTTACTGTCTCCATCCTTTTCCAGAATGTCATATAGTTGGAATCATATCGTATGCAGCCTTTTCAGATTGGTTTATTTCACTTAGCAATATGCATTTAAGGTTCTTCCATGTCTGCAATGACTTGATAGCTCATTTCTTTTTAGTACCGAATAATAGTCCACTGTCTGGATGTACCACAGTTTATTTATCCATTCACTTAGTAAAGGACATCTTAGTTGTTTCCAAGTTTTGACAATTAATAAATCTGCTAAAATATCTTTTGCTGATTTTTATATAGATATAAGTTTTTAATTCTTTGGAATAAATACCAAGGAGCACGATTGCTGGATTAGATGGTAAAAGTATATTTAGTTTTGTAGGAAACTGTCAAACTGTCTTCCAAAGTGATTGTACCATGTTGCATTCCCACTAGCAATGAATTGGAATTCTTCTTGCTCCACATCCTCACCGGTATTTAATGTTTTAATGTTTCAGATTATTACATTTATGGGTGTGTAATGGTATCCAATTCTTGTTTGTTTTAATTTGTAATTTCCTAATGACATATAATGTTGAGCATAAAAGGGAATTTTTAATATTATAAGGAATATCTACAAAAACCATACAGCAAATGTAATAATTGCAAACTCTTGAAATCTTCCCTCCTAATACTGGTAACAAGATGAAGATGCCAGCTATCACTAATTCTATTCAAAATTTTACTAAAAATCCCAGCAGTCAATATAGCAAGAAAAAACAAGATATAAGAAATGGAGAGGAAGATACAAAACTAAAATTATTTTAAAACAACAAGAAATTCCAGAAGAATCTACATTTAAACTATTAGCATTACCAGTTGAACTTAGCAAGATCCCTGACTCAATGTCAACACATAGAAATTAATTATATTTCCTTATAGCAGCAATAAAATAAGAAAGAATTATTGAGAAACTTTATTTAAAAAACTAAATAGTTGACAAGATACACCATCATGAGGGATTGAAAGGCTCAATACTGAAAAAGTGTCAATGTTCCTAAAATTGATGTGCGAGTTATCGTTACCTCAAACAACTCCAAACAAATTTCTGTGTGCGTGTGTTTATGTAACTTGATATGCTGATTCTAAAATATATACAGGTGTACAAAGAACCAAGAATAGTGAAAACAATCTTGAAAAATAAAAACAAAACTGAAGGACTTATATTTAGATATATCAAAAATTATTGTAAAACTACAGTAATTAAGAATTCTGATACTGGCCCCCAAAATATAAACAGACCAGTGGAACATAACGTAGAATCCAGAAACAAATCCATACATATGTGGTTATTTGATTTATGAAAAAGATTATATTGAAGGCAATGGGGAAAGGACAGTCTTTTGAATGTGCTGTTGGGTCAAATGAATGCCCATATAGAAAAAAATATTGATCCCTACCTCACACTATACATAAAAATCAATTGCAGATGGAATGCAGATTTAAATATGAAAGTAAAAACAATATGTCTTCTGGAAGAAAACAGGCTATCTTGGGAATGGCAAATATTTTTTAACAGTACACAAAATATTAATCATAAGGCATAAATTGATAAATTAGACTACATGAAAAGTAAGGATTTCTGTTCATTAAAACACAGTATTTTGAAGAGGCAAGTCACAGAGTAGAAGCATTTGCAATACATACATGACAAAGAGCTTGTATCTTACATATATAAATAACTCCAACAGGTTGATAAGAAAATAAAACCCAACAGAAAAAAAAAAAATGGGCAAAGACTTAATAGGCACTTCACAAAGAATACCAAATGGCCAGTAAATTTATAAAAAGTGTACAACATCTTTAGTCATTAGGAAAAGAAGATTCAAAACACAATCATAAAAGGCTAAAATTTAAAAGCTGAGTATACCAAGTGTTGATGAGAATATGGAACAACAGAAATGCTCATAAATTGGTGGTATTCCTTTGGAAAATTGTTTGCCAATATCTTCTAAAGCTGAGCACAGTCTATGATTCACCAGTTACTCCTAGACATATACCCAACAGACATGCATACATATATGCATCAAAAGACATTTCCAAATGGCCATCGTAGCACTAAATAGCCCAAACTGGAAACAACCCAAATGTCCATCAACAGTAGAACGGACAGATAAACTGTGTGTGTGTATGCACTGCAATACTATATGGCATTGAAAATGAACCAACTTTTGTTACTCCAAACAACATGGGTGTAGCAACATGATACGTCTCAGGAATAATGTTCAGAGGGAAAAAAAATAGCATAGACTATATATTTCCATATATTATATACAGTTAAAGACAGGTAAAATGAATTAATTGTGACATCAGAAAGCTTCTATTTACCTTCAGGAGTGTGTAGTGAGGATAGAGAATGAGGAGGATTTTGAGGAATGCTGATAACTATTTCTTGAACTGGGTGGTGACAGCATGGATGTGTTTACTTTGTGACAATTTGTCGCTTGATAGTTGCTCTGTATGTATGTTACACTTCAGTAAAAACTTTACTTAAAAAAAGTCACAATGGGCTCAAAGGGACATTTAGTTATAAGTAGGAAGCTAACCTAGATAATAAAGCAGAGGGATAAATAAATTCTTTAGGTGGATAAGTTTAAGCACTGAAAATTCCTAAGGATCAAAGCCAAGGCATGTTTATAAATAATCTAAATGAGGGAGTATCTAATGAAATCCCCAGGCTTGCAGACAATACTGATATATTTCAGGCTGTAGAAAACCCAGTCAATGGGGATAAACTGCAGGAAGATTGAAAAGGCTTGATAGTAAACTGAATAGTGGCAAATGTGTTTCTCTGTGGTCAGCTAAATTGTAATGCAGGGAATAAAAATATAAAGATGTCTTCTTCAACTTTATATATGCATCAGAACATATAGGAGGGAGCATTTTACATAGTCAGTACTAAAAATCATTGTTGATGAATGAAGGATTAAATGAATGAATAAATAATGGGCTCAGACTAAGCCATCAGTTAGAACTCAGGAAAATGTCAAAGTTAGGAGTTATTATAGACTATTCCCTGAAGAAACAGACCTAATGTGCTAGTGAATGGGAGGTAATACTCCCAACAGCAAGAAAGATTTTAAATGTAAAATAGAAAACCTCATTCAACGGAAGTTCTTAAACTATATGGATAAGACCTCCAAAATATAGGAATAGGACCTCAAAGAGGAGAGTGGGTAGAAAGATCTGACCTGTAAAGATGAAGGTTAGTCAGGAATATAACTGGAGGCCATAAAATTATCATTACTATAAACCATTTAAATATAGATATTAATGCCTGTGATGCTTAGTTTTATTTGTCAACTTGGCTAGGCTGTAGTACCTAGTTATTTAATCAAAAGCTAATCTAGGTGTTGTAGTAAAGGTATTTTGTAGATATGGTTAACATCTATAGTCAGTTGGCTTTAAGTAAAGGAGATTACCCTTCATAATGTGGTTGTGCCTCACCCCATCAGTCACAAGGCCTTAAGAAGAAAAACTGAGGTTTCCTGGAGAAGAAATTCTGCCTCAATACTGCGTTGTCAACTCCTGCTGAATTTCCAGCCTGCCAGGCTGCCCTACAGCTTTCAGACTCTCCAGCCCCCACAACTGTATGAGCCAATTGCTTAAAATAAGTCTGTGTGTGTGTGTGTGTGTGTGTGTGTGTGTGCGTGACTAGATATAGAGGTAGATATACATATAGATATCTCCTGTTGGCTGTGTTTCTCTGGAGAACCCTGACTGATAAAATGCCCAAAGTACATCAATGCCCAAAATACATCAGTTGAAACGAGAGAATTAGAAACAAAAGAGTAGGAAAATTAATGGTAGACACAGAAAGCAACACATGAAAGAATATGAGAACAAAAGGAGAGTGGTTCATTTGATAACTGTTAAATAAGGGTTGTGTGAAAAGAATGAAAAGAACAAGAGAGAGAGAAGTGTAAAGTGACTGCAGAGAAGTAGCAGGAGTCAGGCTTGCCTAGATCTCCATGGGCCATTCTAACTCCTGTTCATTCTTTAAATCTCAACTCAAATATCACCTCCTCCAGGAAGACTTTCCTGACTCAACCCATACCAATTCCCCTATTCTGCTCTCTGATAGAACCCAATTCTTTTTTCTTCATGGCAGTTATCACAGTTTATTATTATTGGACTGTTAGGAGGATCTCATTATCTAGACTATAAGGTTCATAAGAGCTCAATATATGACTGCTTTGCTCAGGGCCTGAAACATAGTATGTACTCAAAAAATAGTTGTTGCAAGAATTAACAGATATTCCTACTTTGTAACATTTTCACTTTGTATGTAAGATTCAAGATATTTTGGTATCACAGAGAATAAGGCAATACTAAAATTTTAGTAAAAGTTCTTGAGTGAAATCCACTACCAAGTATAATCTAATTAGATAAAATGCACATTAAGCTGCTGCTTTATGCTGGAAATTATATTGACTGTGGAAACTCAAATGAGCTTTAGACATTTTCCTGATCTCAAGAAGATTATAATGGCAATATTCAGCCCATTTATGAAAACTTTTGAATACTGAGAAAATAATATTTAACTTAGTAGAAACAAAAGTTCATAAATAACGAAAGGATCACAGATTAAATCCAGACATAAAGACATAAAGAACAGACTTTGTAAGCTAAACAGTTTGGGTTTGAATCTCCACTACTTCTTAGCTGTAAACCTTGACCTCAGATTCCTCATCCATAAAATGGGAAAACCATATTACTTATTTCATATGATTGATGTAAAGATTTAAAAAAATCAATATATATAAAGCTTTGAGAACATTGCCTGATACCTAATAATTGCCACAGACATGGCTGTGTAGAAATGGTTGAGGCTGTTGTTATTACTTACGTAGAAACTGGACTGAAAGAATCATCAGAATGGACTGAAGTAAGTTGAGAAAAGCTTTAAAACTTGAGAATATTTAAGCTGTGTTTTCAAAGAGCGTTGAGTTAAGAATTAGAAATGAGATGGTTAGGTCTTCCTGATGAATAGGAGTCATAGTGGTGATTTTTAAATATTTAAAATTTAAAGTATTTTGCTTGCAAATATTAGTTTGTTGATTTGGTAACCTTTGCCCCATAAGGCCTGGGCATCCACCTGCCTTGGGAAGATTAGAAATGATACATAAGAAATGTAAATAGAGGAACTTCCCTGGTGGCGCAGTGGTTAAGAACCCGCCTGCCAATGCAGGGGACGCGGTTCAAGCCCTGGTCCAGGAAGATCCCACATGCCACGGAGCAACTAAGCCTGTGTGCCACAACTACTGAGCCTGCGCTCTAGAGTCCTCAAGCCACAACTACTGAGCCCGCATGCCACAACTACTGAAGTCCGTGCACCTAGAGCCCCTGTTCCACAACAAGAGAAGTCACCACAGTGAGAAGCCCACGCACCACAATGAAGAGTAGCCCCCACTCACCGCAACTAGAGAAAGCCCGCGCGCAGCAACAAAGACCCAATGCAGCCATAAATAAATAAATAAATATTTTTTTTTAAAAAAGAAAGAAATGTAAATAGGTAATAGCTACCTTCTGATAAACAAAGAAGATTATACTACAAAACAGTAGGCCATAGGCTAATCTACTGTCTTAAGAACTTTTTCCTTGAATTATGTAATTCCCCCTTGAGTTAATCTACAATTCTGTCACCAAAAAACCCTACTGATCATCCTCCTCCCTGGTCCATCAGCCTGACACTGTGTTTTAGGGGCCTTCTCTCTAACACAGAGAAGAGTCCTCCCCATATTTTCCTTCATCTAAGTCCCAGACCCTCACACTCTTGTCCACCAGAAGAGATCCAAAGTTCCTTCCTTAAAAACAATCTTTGCCAAGAACCATAAGCCTCTCCCTTAAATTGTTTAAGAGAAGTAAACATCCTAGTCTGGAGTATTGGCCTTCAGATTTTTTTAACCAATGTCAAAAACAGTCAATGTCAAGTCCATGACTTCAAGGTTTGTGGCCAAGACAGAGAGTTCTCCAAAACAACCCTTTGCAGAATGAAGTATCTCCCCCCAAAATTAACTCCTGCTCTGCTCTTAGAACCACTGGAAGCTGGTTCCTGGATATGGGAATAGCCACTTCATCTCCTTGGCTAGCCATCAGAGGTTTGGGAAGAGTCAGCTCTGGTGGTTAATTAATCAGTCCTTAAAGAAGCAAGTTGCCAAAAATCATAAAGATCAGCTGCCTTCAGGCAGTTATTTTTTCTGAAGCCTGTTTATATGAAATTGGGCTATCTATAGTGGCTGTAAATCCCAAAATAAGGAGAGCATTTTAGGGCCTTTCAAAGAACTGAATCAGGGAGTCCCTGACCTAAGAATGTTGGTGTATTCTTACTGCTAAGGGAGGGAAAGGATGGAAAACAAACCCTTTCATAAGTATAGATGAACTTTCCCCACCTCTCCTCAGGTTCTCCCATAATTATTCAGGATTTGAATCACTGAGAGCTCTTTTTTGTCAACTAATAAATGGTTTGAGTACTAGCTGCATGTTGCTGATGGCTCAAGTGACATTTCTAAGTCAGTCTTTCAAAAATACAATATGATGAGGAAATTCATCCTCTTCCTGTCCCACCCCCTTTCCTGTTGTTTCCCAATGCCCAGTTGTGCTGTGGCAACACCTGAGATTAAATAACTCCCAAAATATGGAGCACCAGTCTTCACATTTTGCTCTACAGCTCCCAAGTCCAGAGAGATGTACCAATGGACAATTCAGTGTCCAAAATAGTACCTATTGTCCTACTGTGGCCAGCAGATGAGAATGGGTTCATTTGGATTATGAAGCAGGCAAGAAAATATGCATAAGATACAGAACTTGGATATACATGGGAAACAGGTTGGATACTCATGTGGAAAAATATTTGCAAACATAAAATGAATAGACAACAGTTCAATTACATGAAAATCTCTCTAAATAAGGGACTCTATCCATCAAGCAATCAAGAAGCATTCTTCATGTAACCCATTAATATTCCTAGTGGATCACAGCATATGCTGTGAGGGTATAAAAAACTGATGCTTAAAGAACTAACATATGAAATAAGTGCTCAGCTATGTAGCTGACTATAAGTTTGACAGGACTACAGAGACAGTGAAGCAGCTATTCTCTCTCTCAGCTACATTCCTTTAATTACCCACCCCTACCACAGCTGAGAGTGCTGGTGATATGTAAAGTGTTCCAGCAAATACTTTCACATATTTAGCTCCCTTTTATTGGGCACTGGTTTCAGCTTGCCCATTACTGGCTGTTACTCATTCTCTAGCTGCCCAGTTCTTTCAGTTTTTTTACATTATCTGCTGCTAGTCTCTATCTCTCTTTTCCGATTCTGATTCTATTCTGTCTACTGGTGAGCATTCCCTTGGACAGAAAACTCAGAAAAGAGCTTCACTCATCTCCATGTGTTTGAACTCCTATGCTTTCCTCACCCATTCTGGTCAGGGCTCAACCTTATGGTCGGGAACCAGATTTTATGCCAATAGCCCCTCGTCCCTGGGGCATGAAGAACAGTGGAGTATAGAAGTATGCGAGTGTGCTGAATGTTCTAGTTCTCAGGATTAAAGCTCTGTCCAGGTGACTTCCTCTGGGTGAAAACAGACCCCTGTTGGGACATCTGGACACATTTTCGTGTGGTTGACTAATATACATACACACAACTCACCCTTGCCAACAAGGCACATCTGGCCACACTTCCAACAACTACACTTAAACTATTTTTAGAAAATCTGGATGTGCTGCCTCAGCTTCTAATTTATTTGGACGATTTTATGACCAGCTCAGTTCCCAATTGAGTCAGAAAAAGAAGTATTTTTGATCTTCTGAACGTAGCCTAAATATAGAGAAGTGCTAAGTAGGTACCTACTCCTTCAAATACTCAGTCTGCTGCAACAGCTCCAAGGGCTCAGGCCTTAACGAGGCTGTATCTGCAGGTGTTATAACATACACTCACATAGGACGGTGATAAATGGACAACCAGACAATACTCAAACCCATTTGTTATATTCAGCCCTTCAGCTTTCCCAATGTCCAGACAATGCTCCAGCACCTACTGAAGAATAACCTTTACAGTCTCTTGCAGAATATGCTGAGGAATGGGATGTAGTTCCTGGACCTGGGTTTTATACCCATAATTCATTCACAGGACCTGACCTCCAGAAGCCTTTGGCAGAGATGGACCTGGGTCAACAGCAATATGTTATCTCGGTATAAATCAAGTTACTACATTTTTGAGTGACCCAACATTGTATTCCTGGGCTATTATCCTTTTCCCTTAAGAGATGTGGATGATGCCACAAAAGCAGCAATAGTGTAGAGGCTGAGGCTCACATTACCTTCCCATACATAGTCCACTTCCAGCCCTTAGGTAACAAGGTATTGGGTCCCATGGCTGTACTCTAACCACTTCTGGTGAGAGTTGATGTGGCCAGAGAAATCTCTGCTTCAGGTTCCCACAGCTCAAAGGTTAGCCAGAATTCTCAAGAACTCTGAAGCTTGAATTATATAGAACAAATAGGCAGGTAACTGATGGGAGCAGAAGTTGAGAAAGAATCAGGCCTATTAATGGGTCACTTGCCAACTGAAATTTAATGGAATTTACAGAGAAGAGGAAAAAATATGCAGATTTGTGAAGAAGAGCAAGGTTATTGAAAGTGGGAGGGAAAGACACAGACCCAAGTCAGGTTCAGTCACACTGAAAATGGAGCACTAGAGTAAATAAATACCAAGTACCCTGTTGATGGAATCCCTATCAACTCCTTAAAGCCAAGACCACATCCATTAGATCCTCTTTTCTCGGATTTCTGTGAGATGGAAATCTGTTCTTTACATCCAGAAAACCGAACATACAGGCCATGTTTTTGAAATGATAGGTCCCTAAGCTATTACATATCTCCCTTGGTTTCATGCTTCACAGGTTTCTTATATCTGTTTATCATATATGCTGCAAACCTAGCCTTCCTGCTGACAATTCACCTGTATTAGTCTGCTAGGGCTACCATAACAAAATACCACAGACTGGGTGGCTTAAATAACAGAAATTATTTTCTCACAGTTCCGGAGGCTAGAAATGCCAGATCAAGGTGTTGGCAGGTTTTGTTTTCTCCTGAGGCCTCTCTCCTTTGCTTACAGAGGGCCATCTTCTCACTGTGTCCTCACATAGCCTTTCTTCTGTGTGTGTGTGCACTCCTGATGTCACTTTCTCTTATAAGGATACCAGTCCTTTTAGATTAGAGTCCCCACCTTATGACTTCACTTAACCTTAATTACCTCCTCATAGGCCCTATCTCTAAATACAGTCACACTGGGAATTAGGGCTTCAACATGTGAGTTGGTGGCAGGGGTTGGGGGACACAATTCACTCCATAACAGCACCTATAGGAAGACCCTGGGTTCAACTGGATCCCAGGAAGGGCAAAGTATTTAAGAAGCTGAAGGTGCTATGCACCTTTAAACCAGCCCAAGTTTTCTGGTATCTGAAATCAATTTATGGTAGACTTATGCTTCCAAAGTTAGAGTGGCAACTGTCTCAAAAAAAAAAAAAAAAAAAAAACTCCCAGAAAAGGATCTGACTGCAACATGCTTATTTTTGGCTAGCAAGGTGATTCTAGAATCCCAAAGGCACCATACAGAGATTTTTCTGGTCAAACCACTGGAGTCCAAGTATCCGTGGGTTTCCTAAGAATTTGGGGAGCTTGCACCCTCTATTACTTGGCTGATAGCTCTTACATATTCTAGGGATCCAGACCACTGCCCCAGCACCTTGTCCAGAAGACCCAGTCCTGGAGGCCACACTCCCTGTGGGATCTCCTGTCAGGAGAATTTCTCAACCACGCCATTCCAGCCAGATCTACTAAGTTTCATCTGATGTACTCAACAGTGTTCTGATACCCTCAGTTAGCAATACTTGGTGGAGTTTCAGGACAGTACCTGGCAATTGTAAGCACTCAACACATTCTTGAATAAATAAATAAGAGAATAAACCTAATCCATTTGGATGTCTGGTGGCAGTCTATCAAAGGAAAATGTTGTACAAATACCCTGTGTCAGTGGCTTATAGTTGTGTTCATTCTAACTGGCAGATCTCAGGGCCAATAAGTTGGTAAATACTTCTAATATCACTTTTGTTTATTCCTGGGGGAAAAAATGGGGGTATCTATGTTGAGTTCGAGGACTTCAGAGCTGATCAAGGGAAAGACAAGACTATAAGATGGCACTATTGCACAATAAGCTTTATCAGGCAGAGCTTGAAGAGGTTGCATGAAGAAGCCCTCTTCCTTCCAAGAGGAGTAAAAAGCTTTCCAGAAACAGCAGCCCAGGGCCAACACCCAGAAGTGGAGAGGACAACTCCAGGGGGAGGGAGAAATCAGAGATGGGCTGATGTGTCCAGGTGGTGTCGCTCTACAGTCTCTGGGCCAGAAAGCTCTAAAGGGCAGCAGTGGTTTGGGGTCTTTTATAGCTACAGGGTTTGTCTTATCTGCAGGTGGCAGATATTGGATATAATTTTGTAGGGTATGTGCTCTAGATGGCTTAAAATATACTTATTTGAGTGATATTTAAAGCAACTACATATGTAAGATTTTGAGTTTGGCACTGGCAGGCTTTGAGCTACCTGGCCTGCTATAAAGAAATAAACAACATAGGGGCCAATATATAGGAGCCATCTTTAGCCTATTTATACACTAACGTCCTATTAAACTTTAAAGAAAAGTGTCACTACATTTCTCAGAAGCTTTGCAGAGAGATCTGATCCCCACTCTCCAAAAAGAGTTAGACACCAGAGGAGGACTGCGTTTCTCTACGAGCTAGAGAGACAAGCCCTGGTGATCAGGTGGAGATGGTGAGGAATTCTGATGGCTGCAGTGGAGGGAATTCAGAGTCTCTGGATTATCCTATCACTGTGTGAAATATACTGGTCTTATTATCTGTTTTAACCAAGAACACCTGTTTATATCTCAGTTTTAGATGGGCCTTTGTAGAGCACTTTCTGGGCAAGAACCACCTCTTCCTTGCATACCACCAATACCAGACTGATAGCCAGATGAAATGTGTAAACCGTGCATTGCAAAAGCATCTCAGATGCAGTTTTTTTCCTTCTTACAAATGTCTCCTCAAGTCAGGGTTAACTTAATCTAACCATTTATGACTCCATTTATTTTTTTTAAAGGTTTGATATATTTTATACGTGTCAATAAAATACACTCTGAAAAACAGTTAACTCACTTTGGTTTTTTTTTTTTCTCTTTTTTTTAACATCTTTATTGGAGTATAATTGTTTTACAATGGTGTGTTAGTTTCTGCTTTATAACAAAGTGAGTCAGCTATACATATACATATATCCCCATATCTCCTCCCTCTTGTGTCTCCCTCTCACCCTCCCTATCCCACCCCTCTAGGTGGTCACAAAGCACTGAGCTGATCTCCCTGTGCTATGCAGCTGCTTCCCATTAGCTATCTATGTTACATTTGGTAGTGTATATATGCCTCAATTTAGAATATAATATTTTATTGAAATCATGGATTTCACACACACACACACACACACACACACACACATACACAAAACCAGTGCTTCCCTGCTTTTATCCACCACTCCTATTTCAAATCCAGAACACTAGAGAAGTCTTAGTCTACACAGGAGGACTTTCAGATTTTCTTCTGATAAGTTATATAGATTTCAAGTTTATATATATCAAACTTTACATTCTAGTGGAAATCATTCAGACATCAGCCTATCATTGTGATACCACAAAAGTTCATCAACTTGAAATCAAGTTCCGGAACCAGGGAATCTATCTGCTTCAGTATCTACCTTTCACTCACCCATCTCCTATCCTATTGCTTTCTGCTATACCCAGCCGGGAAGGAAAAAGCTTTGCTCATCATGGATCTGGGGTCTGCACCAGTGATTAGAGAGGAGGAGCCAAAATACTCTTGTGGGCCATCCTATACTCTTAGTTTAGTGGAGATTTATTGGTATGTTCATAACGGAACCTTCCTTCTTTTGAGGAATTAGCCACAGGAATCCTTTGCTGTTGAGTCAATTAAATTAGTTTAAGCTAGTTTGAGTTGTGTTTCTGTTATTTACAATTAAGAGTCATGACTAATTTGCCCAGAAACTAATTCTATAACTTGTAGAATTAGTGATCCATGGACCTTGGAGAACATATGTAAGCCTCTACTCCCACAAGTATATTCTCAACAAATAGCAATTTAGCCTTTCATTACAAACTAAGAAAACCTTAGACTGGCCTTGTTGGTAGGGGTGATAGAAAGTTGGTAAACAATCTCTTGAGATGCCAACTCTTAGTCCCACAAGAGACTAGACTACAGGTAAAATAAGCATCCCAGCTAATATTTAGCAATCATGAAATTAGGCCCCGTTTTGCCCACATACAACTTTCTCTGTTGTTTTGGTTTATCCACTGTTAACTGTCCCTAATTTTCTTGTATCTCCTCCTTGATCATTGATGGGTCACCTCTCAGCTTTCAAAGTTTGGCTCCATTTTCTGGACCCCGCCTGTAAAAAATTATTCCATCTTCACTCACATTCCTTGAACCTCCAACATGAGATTTATGATTTATTGGGTTAAATATAAAAAGCATAATTCAGTCCCAAGTGTAGCCACTAGAAAATTTTTTGCCTTTAGTAATAAAAGAAGGTTTAGTCAAAGAGTTGGGCTTGGAACTGTCTTTTAATGAGCTGGTAAATCAAAGATAGGAGAGGAGGAGTAGGACGGAAGAGAACCCCAAGATAAAGAACAGTATGAACAAAGGGTCTAAGTTCACAATGAACTGCTCAACAGGATCAGAGATTCTACATAATGAAAGAAGTTCACAGGGAGAGACTAAATTATAGAGAAGCATAGAATCAAAGAAGTTTAGACTTAATTTAGGAGTCAATGAAAGCTCTTATTCTAGGGATATTCTGGAAATTTTATTTGGGCATGGAACCATGAATAAAGGGCATGACATACCCTTACCTCAACCTCCAGAGAATGCTGTATAAATCAAGATCATACCCAGGTACACACACACTAAAACATGCAAAAGCTTGGGCTACATGTAGAAGCCTGCTTAGTTCCAGAGGCCTTTTCTTAAGAAAGTTGCTTGGGAATACATTATCCCTGAGAGAGTATTACCCCCTACTAAGAATTTAAGCTTGAGAAAGTCTGAGCTATCCTTTGTATTGCATCAGCCAATTTTATAAGTTCTTAAAGTTAGTGTAACTTCAATGCCAAAAATTTAGATGATATTTGGAAAATTATATTTAGGGCCCAGCAATTCCTAGACCATGTCTCAGATGCTTTCAAATTAAAGATCAATTGAAAACCACAGTCATGCATTCCAAATTTCAGTGATCTAATGGGCCATGGGTAAAGCAATATGTCTTTATTTTTACAGTGATAGAAAAGAAATAGATATTTTGAAAGCCTTTCATTTTCTTCATTTTGAACTCTTTCTCTAGAACTGGACATTTGTAAATTCCAAAATTGCCAGGGACTATTCTCTTCAAATACATAGAAGAAATATTGGGATATAACATTTTTTTGTGTCAGCACTTCTTAGTTTCTTATTACACACAGAGAGAGGTCAAGTCTAGATATTTTGTAAGAAAGTTACAGAGAAAAATCATTGAGGACAGAGGAAAAGGATGCCCACCTTATATGAATTTAGATACTCACAGAGACCCTATATAAGAGGAGAACAATTAGGATAAAGGGTCAAGTGGAGACCAAAAGAACCAAAAAAAAGTAACGGATTTTTATTAAAAATAAAATTCTGAACAAAAAAGCACCCTTAACAGGTTTTAGGCAGGATAAGCTAGGTTATGCTATGGTAATAAATAACTCTGAAACCCCAAAGGCTTAACCCAATAAAAGTTAGTGTTTTCCTCACGTAAAATCCACTACAGGTATTGGTGCCTCCTCAGAGCATCTCCAAATAATTGACTGCATAGTTTTAATCCTACTATTGCAACTCAAAGTCACCTTCAAAATTGCCAAGGCAATTAGAAGAAGTAGATAGAGGGGTGCATAATAGCTTTTCAATTCTTCAACGGAGAAGGGACACACTTCATTTCTACCCACACTCCATTAGCCAGAACTAGTCATAAAGCTCTGTGCAACTCACCAGTGAGAATGGCCATCATCAAAAAATCTACAAACAATAAATGCTGGAGAGGGTGTGGAGAAAAGGGAACCTTCATACACTGTTGGTGGGAATGTAAATTGATACAGCCACTATGGAGAACAGTATGGAGGTTCCTTAAAAAACTAAAAATAGAACTACCATACGACCCAGCAATCCCACTATGGGGCATATACCCTGAGAAAACCATAATTCAAAACGAGTCACGTACCACAATGTTCACTGCAGCTCTATTTACAATGGCCAGGACATGGAAGCAACCTAAGTGTCCATCGACAGATGAATGGATAAAGAAGATGTGGCACGTATATACAATGGAGTATTACTCAGCCATAAAAAGAAACGAGACTGAGTTTATATGGAATCAAAAAAAGAAATCTATAAAAAAAAAAGATTCCATATATATGTGTTAGCATACGGTATTTGTTTTTCTCTTTCTGACTTACTTCACTCTGTATGACAGTCTCTAGGTCCATCCACCTCACTACAGATAACTCAGTTTCGTTTCTTTTTATGGCTGAGTAATACTCCATTGTATATACGTGCCACATCTTCTTTATCCATTCATCTGTCGATGGACACTTAGGTTGCTTCCATGTCCTGGCCATTGTAAATAGAGCTGCAGTGAACATTGTGGTACGTGACTCGTTTTGAATTATGGTTTTCTCAGGGTATATGCCCCATAGTGGGATTGCTGGGTCGTATGGTAGTTCTATTTTTAGTTTTTTAAGGAACCTCCATACTGTTCTCCATAGTGGCTGTATCAATTTAAAAAAAAAAAAATGGTCATGAAGAACCTAGGAGCAGGACAGGAATAAAGGCGCAGACCTAGTAGAGAATGGACTTGAGGGCATGGGGAGGGGGAAGGGTAAGCTGGGACAAAGTGAGAGAGTGGCATGGACATATATACACTACCAAATGTAAAACCGATAGCTAGTGGGAAGCAGCCGCATAGCACAGGGAGATCAGCTTGGTGCTTTGTGACCACCTAGAGGGGTAGGATAGGGAGAGTGGGAGGGAAGGAGATGCAAGAGCGAAGAGATATGGGGATATATGTATATGTATAGCTGATTCACTTTGTTATAAAGCAGAAACTAACACACCATTGTAAAGCAATTATACTCCAATAAAGATGTTAAAAAAAAAAAGATTTACAGAACCACTTTTGCAACAGTATAGCTTCTACCTTCTATTTTAGCATTCATTATGTCCTATGACACTGTTATAATATCTGCAATGAGCCATGTTTAAATTTGATATATTGCCTATGATCCATGACCTGTTACTTAGACATTACTACAAATGCATTGTTTAACAGAGCCTACAATGTTCCATTTACTTTGGGAATATTTTAGTCCCTTTAATACAACTTTAAACATTTATTAAAATGTTGTACATCTTTTCCTGAAAAAAAAAAAAAAAAAAAGCTCTGTGCAACTTCCAGAAGATCTGGAAATGCAGGGCACCAACACTGTCCAAATAAGAGAGTGGTCAGTAGACAGCCAAAGACAGAAGGAAAGGAGGGAAATGAAGGGAAAATGGAACTTACAGAAGGAGGAGGAAGAAAAAAAATGGTATCATTCAACCACAGATTTAGAACCAAAAATCTCTAAGTTCTGAATTCTAATCTCAACCCTACCCCAGTCTTGTACAACATTTAGGTTCTCTGAGCCTTAGGAGCCTTAGCTGTGTAAAGAGAATTTCTTGAGATAGATGTGAAAAGCAACTTGAAAAAATAACTATTCTAGAGAGTAAAGTTCTCTGAAAAGAGAAGTTAGCAAAGTATACATATATATAAGCCAGAAACATAAGAGGTAGAAGCTAAAAGCCTCACAGAAATGCAGAATACTCTGTATTTTATATATAGAAGGTAGAAAGACCCTTGAAAATGCCATCTACATGTTCACCTGTAGACATCAAAACATTCAACTAAACATTCTAAAGAACTTCTCTCCTTAAGAAACCACAAATTTGACATAGACATCCTGGTGAAGAAGGAGCCAAGAGCCAGTGTTAGGACTCAAGTTTGCAAGTCTGTGATAGTAATATAGTCCTATCACTAACTTTGCCAGCTCCATAACTCAATTTTCTCATGTATAAAAAAGAACTAATACCAGCATCATCTACCTGCAATTAGAAAGTTTTCTGATATGCACCTCAGTGCTCACAGCGGCACTGTGTACAACAGCCAAGACATAGAAGCAACCTAAACGTCCATCAGGAGAAGAATGCGTAAAGAAGATATGGTGTGTATGTATATGTGTACACACACACACACATACACACACAATGGAATACTCTCAGCCAAAAAAAGAATGAAATAATGCCATTTGCAGCAACATGGATGCAACTAGAGATTATCATACTAAGTGAAGTAAGTCAGAAAGAGAAAGACAAATATTTACCATATGATATCACTTATATGTGGAATCTAAAATAAAATACAAATGAACTATTTTCAAAACAGAAACAGACTCACAGACATAGAAAACAAACTTATGGTTACCGAAGGGGAAAGGGGGTGGGGGAGGGATAAATTAGGAGTTTGGGATTATCAGATACAAACTACTATACATAAAATAAACAACAAGGTCCTACTGTAGAGCACAAGGAACTATATTCAATATCCTGTAATAAACCATAATGGAAAGAAAAAAAAAAAGTTTTCTGAAAGACTCAGAGTGCTCTATAAAATAAGCATTACCCAGAAATTTGCCATATCCCCAAGGTGGCAGTGGCACCTAGAGGTTCTTTCAAAGAGTACCCTTGCTTCTAGAAGAATTTTTTAGATCACATGGTCATAAAGCCATTTAATTTTTTGGTATTATTTCCTTCCTAACTGGGACCAATCTGATATTATGTGTTCCCTATTAGAAACACACTATATATCCTTGGAGAGTGTTTCTGTTTTACTGAATTCCAAGGTTATCTTCCTTTCTTAAAAAAGTATGTTTATTTACATGCTTATATGTTTGTATGCATACATATGTACAAACATTTATTGTTGGTGTATGTGCTTGCATGTATGCTCTTTTCTCCGTGTCCCCCCATTTGCCTCTTCGCTAGAATCCAGCCTAGGAGGCACGCAGAACGAACACGGGCCATCTGAATTCAGCAGACTCATGCATCTGGACGCTCAAAAGCAGCAGTCATCTATCAAAGAAAGTGTATCGGACTAAATGGAGAGATTTTTAATAAGAGGCAAGGGGGTGCACTCTACCTAATAAAAAGAGCATAGAGAGACCCCGGCTGTGGCTAATGTGCATAAAAAATTCAGCCTGTCAGATCCTCACTTTTCTAATTCAGTAATCTAAATAATTTATTTGACATTTTAGCTCAAGATGACCTTTCTTAGGAAAAAATTACTGTTTTAAACTTTTAGCAAGTACAACCTCAGCCACAGAATCCCTATTGAAGTCTGCATTTTCCCAAAGGAGCAAAGGTTAACCTTGTAACGTTCAAACACATTGCTGACCCTTTTAAACAGCTCACAAAATGTCATTTAATTTTTTAATCTAATTTCAATTATATTGTAATATTTGGGTTGAGTATTTGGTGGGGATGGGGGTGGGAATGTGAGATTAGAGCCAGGTTCTACTTAGAGAAGTTTAGGCAAATGATCCGTTTTAAATAAACCAGGTATCAGATAGGGCCATGCATCCTTCTACGGTATGAATATATATGAAATATAATCATGCACAATACGCAATAATTTTGTGCACAATTCCCCTGAGGGATTAACAAGGAGGGATTAAGGTAGTTGATTCTTGTGAGAAACAATATGAGAATCCAAGGTTCTCAGAGGTGCTGTGTGATTGAGGCAATTAGTCTTTAAGCCAAGCTACTCCAAGGAGACTCGTGCCCTAAGCCACACAGTGTCCAATTTATCCTCAGATTCCGTTCTAGGACAGTTCTGAATCAACCCAGGTGATCAGTAGGGTGACAGATGTCATAGACACATTACCCTCTCATCCATTCCACAAGCAGCTCATGAAATCCCAACCTTTTCTCTCAAAAGTCACTCCTTAGCTTGCTAATAGGTCAGAAAAACAAAAAAAGTTAAATTGTTAATATGAGGATAATTGAATCTTCCACTCTGCACAATAAGCTATCATTTCATCATCCCCCCGGGGAAAACTTGTTTAGGAGATTTAGCACTTTGTTAACCAGGCTTTCCTCCTACCCACACTGAAGGATAATTGAATTTGATCCTCTAATTTGACAAACAGCCCATTTTCTGCAAAATTGTTCACTGTCATTTTTTAAGCAATGTCCTCATGGGAACACTGGGTGGCTTAAGTTTCTCAGTCATTTGCAAATCCAAAATATCATCATTGGTAGCTGTGCCAGCGATCTGAGTAGATGAGCTGATGTGAACATCAAGCTAAGAAACGAAAACTCATCTCCATTACTCTCTTCTCATTATCACCTCTCTTGATACAAGCATCCCCCAGAGATTCTGCTGCTCCTTATTTTCCTTACCCTGAAATATCATATTTCCCTTAATCAAAAGTGCCTACAAACCATACTCTTACAGAAGTCACCTCAAAAAAAGGAGTTTTGTACCTAACAACCTACACGAAGATGAGCCAGTCTCCTGCCTCTCCCCTCTTCTCCCCCTTACTCTACTTCCGATGCCAAATTTGCCTCCGCAAAATGTTTCGATGGTAAAACACAGACACAAATAAGGATGCTTGCTAATCACTTTCATTTTAAAATCTACATTCTTACAGGCACTACCATCAAGGAGAACTGTGAAGTCTAGCATACCATGCTGTTTCATAAATGAAAAATAATCCATGCCTGTTATTTTAATTATATTCATCCCAAGGGTTGTCAAAGCAAGGTGTGTACCAGAATCACCCAGGAGCATTGTTGGAAAAAAACACAAGCTGGGGAGCCCCTCCCAAATCTTACAGAATTGGAATCTGCAGGTGTGGGCCCAGCCTCATTTTCTTGCAAATAGCTATACAGAATTGTTTACGCTTACCTCTCCCTGGTTAAGAATCATTAACCAGGTAAGTAAGTTTTCACTTGAGTTACCTGGTATCATTAAAACAGTGAATGAGTATGTGACCTGAAGAAGAGAATTCCCACCATGCCTTAGTTAAGAGATAATCATTAAGAATACCTGAAAGATTTAAATCATGTACAACACAAAAGTTCTCTGTAAAAATGTATTCATAACACTTCTTATGATTTTTGTTTATAATTATAAAATATATCATACCCCTGGCCCTCATCGTTTGAAGTATTTGCTGTTGAAATTTTTGTGCATTAAAAAAATTCAAAATTTTTTTAAAAAATTGCTGGCATTTATTTAATAAAAACACACAGCCACTCTGGTATTAATTAAAAAAAAAAAACAACCACACAGCACCACATTGCCACACCACTCGTAGAAGACTAACGTAAGGAATTTTGCCCAGGAGTTACCACTGAATTTCCCCATTCCAAACTTCCTGGTTATGACTGAAGTGCAAATGGAATATATTGGGATCATGTTGGAGAGAAAGCACAGATCACCAAGAGCTTAGTCCTAAAATCTCCCTAGTCTTTTTCTTTTCTTACTCCTCTAAAAAATTCTAGAGGATTCTTTCCACTTCAACATCTCAGATCGCAAGAGTCCTGGCTGTCCCATGTTTTCCTAGAAACAAGTTTCCCAAAGCTTGATCCATGGAACACAGGTTCTGCAATAGTCATGAAACAGAATATTTCTAGGATCAAATAAGTTTGGTAGATCCAAATGCATGTTAGCATAGTAAGTTTCTGGGAAACTCTTAAATATAAATGAAACCTCTTTAACTAGGCTTTCCCAGTCTGTGAATTAAGGATCCTTATTTCATATGATGCATTAACATCCAAAGAGAAGCTCCACAAAATGTACTTTGAGAAACACAATAACAGTTGTGAACCAACCAAGATTGCTGTCCTTTTCTACCTCTGTGTAATTTTTTAGCGTTCAATGGAATTAAAATAGTAGTAAATAGATGTATCTGTACATTCCTTTAGAGTGTTGAAAAACCGATTGAAGATAGAATTAATGAAATTGGAGAAAGAGGGAGAGAAGAATATGTGCCTGAACAAAATATTCTATAGATTGAGAGTATAAATCCAGGAATCCTTTTGCTTTTGAAAGCTCAGCAGCATTCTAATGTAATTAAATGTTGCTTCTTTCTTCTTAACTTTGAGTAAACTTGCTTACTATACTTAAGCATAAGATGGGAAATAATTTAATTGCAATGTTCAGGTTTGTCCAAACTACAAGATAGCCATTAACATTAACGTTCAGATTTCAATATCTCCAAGCTCCATTCATTAAGGTGCCACCTCCAAATGCCAAAAACAGAGTGTTACAACCTTCAGTGAGCTACTCATTATTGAAGGCTTTACTGCCAGCTGCTGGTCTAACATCTTTACCTACATTATCTGAAAGATTTAAAATAAGTCCTTAGAACTGTCCAATGAGATAGACATTATATAATCATCATTTTTCAAATGAGAAACTGAGGTTTAGGGAAGTTCAATAACTTGCACCAGTACTTGGGAGAACTGTGATTGGAATTCAGGACCGTGGGGTTTTTAAATACCCCAGAGCTGGAGAAGTACGATGCTTGTTCTCAGTGTTTTCATGGATCGGCCCTAGCTGACCAAAGATGGGGTCCTGACTGGAATAATGAAGGCTGGCACTCCATTACCAGCCCCTTCAATAACCTACCACAGCCACCTCCAGCACTGCAACCAACCATCCACACAGTCACCATTTCCTGCGTGTTGATTCCTGTTGAGCGGCCAGTGATACTTTTGTAAAATAAGAATGTTGCCTCCTTCCTTGCTTCTGTGTGACGGTGAGTTGGAGCTTCATCAGAGCCCCAGAGTGTTCCAGATCCCAATGAGACAGATTGTTTTTTTCACTCAGACAAGCCTTGCCATTCCTGCCACCAGCCAAGCTGCAGCTGCTGTCTCGCCACCTATCAGAATGGAATCCTATACTCTCTGTGCCCACCGAAGGACAGAGGAGAAATAGCACCAATGTCCCTTTGGTGTTGATGAAAGAAGGGAGAAAGAAGACATCTTCCCTATCTTTGTGTATTGATAGCTCCAGAAGGGGGCTAAGTGGCTTGGTCCCAAAATATTCTGGTATTTTGAAAAAGAGCTCCTTCAACAGACACATACATACCTGATAGGAGGATGGGCTACAACAATTCCATGAAAGCTACAACACTGCCCCGAAAACTGCAATTACCCCCTGAGGCCCTGCTGCTAAGTTAGGCTTGTGTCAGACTCCATCTCCCACCATGGAGGGTAGTCCCTTTCTTCTCTCTCATCTTTTCTCTAAAACATGACTTTCATTCAGTCCCTCTTCCCATCCCTACTCTTTCCCATCAGAACATACCTCCCCTTTAATCGGACTTCTAAACAGTCCCTTCCCCATCCCATCCCTATCCTCTATCATCCAAGTCCTTCCCAGACCCCTACCAGGAATGTCCACAAACCCCCAGGTAAATCATTGGTTACAAAGGGAAAGATTTCCCCTCTATTCATATGCTCATTGAGGCTGAGTCATGACTGACCCCATCCAGTCCCACCTCCCTCCCTGGGAACTCACTCCGTGTCTTCAACCTAGTCCTCTTTTCCAGCCCCTTCCGCTTGGGCTACCGGGGTTTATTACGCCCTTGGTCTTTTAGCCGGATCTTGTGAATGCCTTCTCTCTCACCTTCCTTTCATTTTTGAACTCCACTCTCCATCTTTCCTCCTAACTATTCATTCGCTCACGGAGCTTGTGCATTCAGGCTTCTAAGATTGTCCTTATTCCAATCTCCATTCTTAATATCTGGTATCCCCAATGGCTACTTTTCAGTCCTTAACTTTCTTGACCTCCGAGCAGCTGACCACTCCCTCTGTCTTGATCTACTCTCTCCCTTCCCTTCAATGCCATAAACCTTTTTTGCCCAATTATTTTCTTGCTCCTTGGACAAATACTACCTCTGTTTTGTTTGCAGGCTTCTCGTACTCTGCCTACTCTTGAAGCACTGGTCCCTCACCCTCTTATCACTCTATACATGCCCCTTGAAAAGATCTCCTCTATTTCATGGTTTTACTTGCCACCTAAATGCTGACGATGCCCACATCTTCTTCTCCCACTCAGTTGTCTCCCTTGAGCTCAGACCCATATTTCCAATAGCCAGTTGGACAACTGTACCCAGGTACCCAATAGACACTTAAATTCTACTTATTCAAAATAGACTCATCTTCTCTATTGACCCTGCTATATGTATTTATTTTAGTGAAAAGCACCATCATCTCCGCATTCACTGGGGAAAGAAAACTGAGAGTCCTTCTTCTTCATCTCCCAGGTCACCAGGTCCCGTCAATCTCATTTCCTATCTCCCAGGTCACCAGGTCCCGTCAATCTCATTTCCTATCTCTCGAATCTGTTCTCTTCCTGCCATTCTCACTGCCACAGTTCAGGCACTCATTCTTCACACTTAACCAGCATCCAACTGTAAGTAAAGTCCAAAATATTTGTTCTGAACTGAATTCAGTCCCTCAGTGCTTCATTCGCTTTAGCACTTCCATGACTTCACCCATTCTGCCCTTCTATTCAAAGTATCTTCCTTCTCCTTGTTCATCTGGTAAAATCCTATTTATCCTCAAAAACTTCAAACATAAGTTTCTCCATGAAGTCATCCCTGACTTTACTGTAAAGAGTTCTGTCTTCCTCCTTCATGCTGCCATGGCACACTGGATACACACCCCTACGAACAGCATTGTCCTCACTGGCTTGAAACTTTCTCTTCATGTTTCTCCCACTGTAGACAGAAAGTGTGTCAAGGGTAGGTAGAGATTGTGTTCTGTTCATCTTCACATCTCCCAAATTTAACACGGTGCTTGAGTTACGGTGTGTTTTTTTGTTTGTTTTTTTTTTGTTTTTTAGTTACGGTGTTTTTAATGATTGCTGAATGAACAAACATGTCTGTTGTGCTATAAAAGAAGTGATAGAAATCAATGTTAAGAGAGAAGGGCAGAGCTTTCTAGTTGGGGGAGCAACAGGGAAACAATATGGAAAGAATTCTGGACAGGCAGGTAGTCGGGCACTTGCCACTAACTGTGCAACCTAGATTAAGTCAATTGCTGCCTCAGAGTCTCAATTTAATCATCTGAAAAATGAAATAAATACAAAACTCAGTTACCTCCAAGATTCCTCTCATCTCTGAGTCTTTAAATACAAACAAGAGTTGGCCAGAAAAGAAGGGGAAACGAAAAGAGAGTCTGGCATAACACCCGGGCCTGGGTTCAAAGCTTGCCTCTGCCAGTTACCAGCCATAACCTTAAGGAGACTAACTTCTCTAAAATTACCCGTGTTCTTCCATCATAGGATTATGGGGGAATTAAAACAGTCAATACATGTACAGCATTAGAACAGCACCCACTATGCAAAGCACTTAACAAATAAAAGACAGACCAAGAATGAACCTAGATTTGACTTCTCAGCTTGTTACTCAAAGGTTGACTAGCTGTGACCTTGGGACTCCCCACATCTTATAAATCAATACACCTGTGAGTACACAGATACTCTGTATGTTATGTCTCAGATCTGCTGTTTCTGCCAAAGAATGAACCATTCTTCCATAATGCTGATACAAAGAAATCTGGCATTGCATGAAACTGGTTTTTCATGAAAAACATGAGGTTCTGAAAGTCCATCTTGACATTTATCCTCCACCAACCCCAGGGAGGCCATAATCAGTTTTCCTCAATTCTGGGGAAAGGAGGCAGAAGATCAGAAGGCACTGGGGGAAAGGAGTTGATGCCTTCTGAGCTCCTCTCAGAGAAGAGAGGAATCTATCATAAGCCTGGTGCTTATGAGGAGCTACGAGTGCAAAGAAAGGAATAACTCCAAAAAAACAAATTTCCCTCATTTTGAGACCATCACTTTGACTACTGATACCATCTTCTCCATCAACCTCCTTCCTTTTCTCGCAAGCCAATCTCTTTTAGTGAACTTTCTAAGAAGGACCTTCACCTCAGTCTTAACAGACCAACAGGTAACAGAAGTGGGTGGGCAGGTAACTTTGATTTTCCTCTTGCTGGATCAGCTCTCAGACTGAGGAGCTCAGTAACAAGAACTTTCCACCCCCATCCAAAAGCTAACTCACCCTTCGGAGACACTATAAAGTTACCCACCATTTCTCATACATCAGACAGATTCTGTTACTTAACCCCTCCCTATAATGAGCGGCACAACACATAGAGGAGAAACAAAGCACTCTGTTCAGAATGCCTTGAGAACAAGCCACGCAGCTGGCAGTGGGATCCCCTAACCATTGCTAAGAAGAAGACCAGATGGGGGCTTTTAACATGTGCGAGCCCTAGCTACATCATTATGGCCACTGACAAAGAAAAGGCAGGACAGGAAATTTTGGCTACAGGTTGCCACTCGTCCAAATTAGTAACAGAGAACTTGGAAGACACTGGAGCAATGCCATTAGTCCTAGCTGCCCTCATTATTTTTAACATGCCTTTGTTCACTTTCATTTCCCTTTAAGAATGGGGAAATCCTTGTAAGAATTCATGACTTTCTATCGCATCTGCCTATCTATAAAGCGGTACCCCTGAAATGGCACTGCCTTACTAGACACTTGGCTGCCTGTACTAGCAGACTCTGCCAGGTGAGTCGCTCCTCCTCCAAGTCTGACAGGAACACTGGGAGTGGGCTAGAAGTTAGCGTCCCTCACCTGACCACAATGGGGCAACCTTTAAAAGGAGAAGCAAGCAGCCTAGTTTTTTTTTTTCCTCAAGGCAATGGTGAGGGGTTTTGATCTTTCCTGGGTTTGTTTCTCAGCCAGCCCTATTCCTTTGTCTCGCCCCTTTCAATGAGGTTCTGCAGTTTTATTTTTTCTAAACAGAAAATGTAGTGTGATTCTGTAAATGTTTTCTTGCTGTTGTACTTTTCAGACTATTTTCTTCCTTGTTTTTTGGGGGCCTGAATCTGCCTTTGGTCACACTATCTGCTCCTCTATGGTCACCTCGGAGAAGATTAACCCTTTCATTAAAAAAGCCTGGCCAGGGTCAAACTACCGCCTGGCTAGGGACTCTTACATCCCTTTGATCTCCCAGCTATGGAGAAATTATTAGCAAATTCTAAGCCTTCCCATGTGATTTGTTTTTGTAAATTTGTAGAAATTATTCCTAATCCTATTACGTGGCCTAGGGCAAACCTGCATTAAATATAGGAGACTTTTTGTTATGTGGCAGATGGATAATAAAGGAATGCTGAATGCAGCTCCATTCCAAGTTATGGGAATCTGGACACTTCATCAGCATTCTCTTAATCCTCTGCCATGGCTCCGCCTTTGATGAATGCTCTCATTTATGACCACTGATGCCGCTCACTTAATTTCAGAGAAGAAAAATAATACCTAGCTGTTAATGTGAATATTTGAGTTTATGGCTGTACAATGAATAATTGTGACATTATCAAAGGAACATCTCCTTATACATTATTCAGTTGTATAGACCACATTAACCAGAGATTGGAAACTTGCAATTTTGCATCTTCCATCTTCTTTGGAACGGAGACACCACGCAGACAAAAGTCAGTGTCTCAAACCAAATTCTACCTGACAATGCGTATCAGCCCGCACTATATTTTGCTCATTGTGGTGCCAATCTCCTATCTTACCAACGACATTTTTTCAAAGAAAGAGGGGATTTCCTAGAGACTCGACCCTATGCAACTTCCATAGCTTATTATCGAATAGGAAAATGTAGTCCTGGTTCCTGCTTTAATACTGATGCCATGGAAGATGTCTTGAGGGTTAGACTGAAAATTAAGACAGCACACCTTTGCTGCTTATACTTTATATATAAACTGAGGGTCTTTTCAATGTATGTTTTCGCTTAGAAAGCAGGAGAGAATGTTTGCAAGTCATCCATGAATCACTGGGTCTTTGCTGGGTTCAGCCAGGCAGAGATTGTGCTGGTACCATTAGGGACAGTCATGCAGAATCACTCACTTCTCTGTTACAGAGATAGATGTGTCTCAGCTGCTTCAGCATATACGCCTTTGTTTCTGGGGAGATAAGGGGTGAGGCACCAGAGAAAGGAGGTAAAGAACAGGATGGAGCATTTCCATTGTAAAAAGTCGTTGAGTAGTATTTTTAACTAAGACGTGTATAGGATGTGCACAGGCATGTCATTTAAAAATACCAGGAATATTTTATAAAATAGCAAATTTTATTTTATAAGACAGCAAATACCTTTGTCAGACTAGGAATGGCACTATTGGGCTACTGACTTTTTAAAAATACTTCCATTTTAATTTAACTTCAGTAATGCTTGGTAAATAGACTTTGGGATTAAGATCAGATTTCCCTAAAGATGCTTTTCTGAGTCACTATTTGGGCAATCCTTAGGAGGCCAGTTATAGTCATTGATGGCAAAACACCTGCAAACAGGTCTGTGAAACTTGGGAGGCGCACTCAGGTAAATGAAATCAGTAATATATGTCATTTTTCCAGTTTAGTAAGCCATAAGCTGAACATTTTCATATTCTACTGGTTTCTACATGATAGTCAATTTATTGACACTAACCACTAACTGGAAGGTTGTAGGAAAAAAGTATTTTAGCCCATTTAAAAAAAATTCATTATAGAAGTTCACTATAGCATTTATGATTGCTCAATGCCAGAAGCAGGTATAAACAGGGCATGAACAGTCCTATTCAAACTGCATGTGATTTAGTAATATATGATGCAAGCAATACACAAGATTTCTAGGCAGTTAAAAGAGGGGCTGTAGTTGATCTTAATTCTAATATTATATGAAATTAATGAACTGAATACCAAATTTGAACTTACTAGGCAAGCAAGGCTTCCTCACCCAGGTCTCCTAAGACTGATATTGACGCCACTGAGAATCAGGTGTGGACTCTCAGAATCTCTGAGAACGATACACATTAAACCAAATACCCTCCGCTGAGGAAACTGCAAAGTACTTCTGAAATGGGTGACTTGGTAAATGCCCTCAACCCACAGGTCACCATTTTGCTGTGGTATTTATTATCTTCAACAGATAAAACTGCCTCTAAAAACAATTCCAACAGCCATTCTGCAGGCATTTATTAGTGGCCATTTTGAGTTATCTATCCCAGAAAAATGGATGAAGAAAAAGGAAACTTAAATGGAACAGCATATCAACTATATTAAGGACCAATAGATACTGCATCTGGTGCCAACTTAACACAAATGTCTTTTGTCTTATCAGAACTGTCTTATTACTAACTGGAATAGAGGGAGGGACAGTCTATGCCAGTGGCTCTTAATGCTGGGCATCAGAAACCTGTGGTGTTTCAAAAACTACTGATGCCAATTTCCCACCCTAAATCTATTAAATTAGATTTTCAGAAGTGGAAATCAAGCACCGGAATTTTTTAAAGTTCCACAAGGATGATTCTGATCCACAGCCATGGTTGATAACTGCTCCTCTATAATAATAAATGCCGGGCTTCCCTGGTGGCACAGTGGTTGAGAGTCTGCCTGCCAATGCAGGGGACACAGGTTCGAGCCCTGGTCTGGGAAGATCCCACATGCCGCGGAGCAACTGGGCCCGTGAGCCACAACTACTGAGCCTGCGCGTCTGGAGCCTGTGCTCCGCAACAGGGGAGGCCGCGATAGTGAGAGGCCCGCGCACCGCGATGAAGAGTGGCCCCCGCTCACCGCAACTGGAGAAAGCCCTCGCACAGAAACGAAGACCCAACACAGCCAAAAATAAATAAATAAATTTATAAAAAAATAATAAATGCCACATTTACCTTTACTTTCAAGGCATTGTGGTAGAGGGGGAAAGGCACTAGCTTTGAAGCCAGACAGTCCTGGATTCATATGCTGGCACAGCTCTCACCGGCTGTGTGCTCTAGGACAAGGCATTTTAGCTCTTTAAGTCTCAGTGTCCGCCTCTGCAAAATGGGGATAATCCCACTTACCTCACACAGCTACTCTAAAGTTACTAATAGGACAGGTCTGGGACAGAGTAGGGACTCAATAACTGTGGTGTTTATGTGAAGTTGGGCTAACTCCCCATTGCACGAGGAGGAGGAGGAAGAGAAAAGGAGGGAAGGGGGATCAAGTCTGCCAAGCCTTCCTTCACTGAAAACAAATAAACTGGGAATTCCCTGGCAGTCCAGTGGTTAGGACTCCACACTCTCACTGCCAAGGGCCCAGGTTTGATCCCTGGTGAGGGAACTAAAATCTCACAAGCCACGTGGTGTGGCAAAAAAAATAAAGAAAAGAAAAAGAAAACAAATAAACTTTACTGTCCAAATAATTCAATGTTCACTTGTATTCTGAAAACAGAACAGCTTTTCAAGATAGTCCCAACTTTCTTTTCTTCAAAAAAAAATGACATCCTAAAAAAATACTTGCTAAATTAGAATTTGTTTTTATTGTCATTTAGAGTGGGCGGGGAAGAGAAAGGGAAAGAAACCATCCTGTCACTTTATCTAAGACCTTTATCTCCTTTTGAAGAAAATCTAAAAGAATAAGACAAAGCCAAATGAGACATCAGAAACAAAACTGTATGTATATTTTTTTTCATATGGGAAATGAAAGAAGTGAAGTGGAAGTGGGGTTACCTGCTGCAATCAGATGAGCTTGCCTGGGCAAAAACACAGACAGACAGATGGACATACAAACAGACAGACACAAACACATACGTACATACATACATACATACAAACATGGCACAGTAATAGAGAAAAATGTACTCTTCCCCATCTAAGCTAGCGCTTATATTATTTGGGACTTTGACATCAAGTAAAGCAAATCCCTTGGCCTCAATGATGTTTTTATAAAGGCAGAACAACCACTACAGGACTCAAGAACCACACTAAAATTTTCTACGTTAATCCAATATGCCTAGTGTCAGTTTTCTTTTGTGCAAACACATCTACAGCAAATGGGTTGGGAAGCTCACCATCTATATCATATGCAATAAATTATACTTTACTGAAATGTTGCCTCGCTAAAATATGCTAGGAAAGCTGTGAACAATATTTACAAATAGTTCAGATGTCACAACAAAACACCCACCACTCAGGCATTCTTACATTTCACTATAATAAGTGTGGTAATAGAGGATACCGCTCTTAAACATTAGAAAAGTATTCTTTATGGAGATATAATTGGGAGAAGTTCTTCAAATTTATACAAAAACCCTGGGCTTTCTTCCTTCCTGAAGAGTCTGCTCTCTCAACTGTCAAGACAGCAGCCTCAATTTCACTCGCTTCCAGCATCTCGTCACACAGCAGGCTGTTAGTACTTATTTTTATTTTGGTACATTGTTAATTTCCTGACAAAGCAGAAAACTTTGTTTTTTGCTATTATATACTACTGACGTTCTTAAAAATTGATGCAAACTAACAAACACTATGTCATTTCAGGGAAGGAGAAAAGAGTTGCCTTCCATATAAGCCCAATGACCTGATTGTGTTTTAATCCAGGAGGCAAGTGATAGGTAAGGTCCTTGGAAAAAGCCTGGGCACAGCGGAGTAAGTGTGTCTAAAGGCTTAACAAGTAAGAAGGGCCTATATTATAATTCAGTTTGCCTGACTCTAGAACCCATATTATTTCAAAATGAGACAAGCATGAAGAGGAGCTTTCAAAGTAAAATGCAGGATTACTAGTGGGAGATGCTATTTTGAAAAAAGCAGAAACAATCTACAATGTGAAAGATATCAAAAGTAAGATATTTGAATATCAGGCATTCTTACAGAGAAAGAGATCCTTCTATGACATATGAGAGAGATCAGGAAAAAGTGCTACACCAAAGGCGTACAAGAAGTTTTCCAATTTAACTATTATTGATTTCATTCATAAACCACCACTGAATTTCAATATTGTGGTGCTTAAAAAATTTGTACTATTTTTCTCTACACTGGAGAATCAGCCACATGTTATGTTGGTATTTTTTTAATAAAAAGTGATGAACATATAAAGAGAATCACTTTTTTTAATCAGGAAATCAAACAATTTTTAAAATAAAGCATCTGGTCCATCGGTTGATTTGCAACTGCTTTGCTATTTAAGTACAAAAACCTCCCTCACTTCTTTACTCTTGGGTCTGTCTTCTAAACTCCACCACTGGGTATTTTGTCCCTTAATTAAATTAACCCTGTATTCACATTCTAAAGGTGGTACTTGAAAAAGAAAACCCTCAATTCTTAATTCCCGCTGATGTAAGCACCATCCCCTCGGCTGCCTTTTTGGCATTGTAAGTACAGAAAACAGAATCGGGTGAAAAATAAATGTGTTTACCTACCATCAAAACACCTTTCGAGTCCAATACACATTTTTGTTCTATTAATGCCAACACGAATATGCAGGCACGGTGGCAAGGGGTGCTTTAAAACATAGCTAGACAGACCGATTAAAACGCGTTGCTTTCTCTCTGCCAAATTCCTGCCTATGGGGAGCAATTAAATGTGCCGTCCGCACATTCAAATACTGAGTAAGAAGTGAATCTTGTATCTCTGCCACTTAGACAAGCATAATTCCAGTGGAAAGATTTATCAACAACTCGCAGGCAATTTGGGGTTTGGTTTTGTTTGTCAAACAGCACAAGCCCTCACGCTGCATCTGGACTCTGTTACAAAGTCACACAGGGACAGGAACCACAGGAGAAGGGCGCTCATTATGGCCGATGAACAAGCAAATAAACCCAAACATCAAGGAGGCAGCTTTAAACAAATAAACCACTCTGTCCTAGACTGAACACACATAACATTAGCCAGGAATATAACTAAACAACAGAAGAGCTACTTTATTGTGGCTTCTTTGCAGTTAGAGAAGTCAAATGTAATTGCAGAAGCCTGTAATTGAAATTTTTTTAATGTGAATTTATTCCACCAATGCCACATGAAATCACCAAAGGTTTCCCGTATGACTTAAGACGCTAGCATTTAAGGATAGTTGAAAATAATAATAGGATTAAATATTTGTCAGAAAACAAAATGAATCTAGAAGATTCGTGCTGACATTTTTTTATTTTTAGGTTTTAAAATTTTTTTCTGCTCCATTGATTATTTCATGTCTGTAGGTTTGTGATTGCCAGAGAGACAAATGGTTGACGGCTGTTATTACACTGCCCCAGTTACGACACTTCCACCCCGACTGCCTGGCTTCAGTGATCTTTTGGGTATGACATTTCGGCTTTGGCCTGGGTCCTCGTCAGCCTCTGAGGCAGAGTCCAGGCAATAATCTTTCTGCGGACCTGACTAAATGCCTAGTTAACTACAAGGTTACTCACACTGGAGCAGGTCACAAAGAAACATTCAAGCCCCCAGATGTCTTTCTTCTTGCCTCAAATAAAGCAGATGTCTTAGATTTTGCAAGGCTGTGTGTAATCTATTTTGGCTTTGCAATTAAGAAACTATATATTTACGATGTCTTTGGACATTCTGTCCTTGTTGTTTCAAGGGGAATTTTTCTTTCAAGTACATATAAATCAAATAACATTTGAAACTTTGCAAGTATTGGAAGCTTCTTCACATAGATTTAGGATAAAACGTGGGAGGGCAAACTGTTTTCTACTTATCAGTTTATTCAGATCACAGATATCACAAGATTATCAAGTGCTGTGTTTTTAATAAAAGGTGAATCTGTTAATACTACTGAAATCACTGAGCATTTCTATTTTGAAATTTACTTTCTAGACTTACACGCAGATGAATTCACACTAGACTGAGAACTGGCAGACAGATTATAATATGCCAGAGCTTTGTTCTTAATGAATTTTGATGTTTCTGTTTCCATATATAAAAACATTTTCACATGATTGTAAAGAAATATCTTAGTTTTCTGGGAATAAGGAAAAATGAAGAATAAATAGCTACCTTAATTGACATTAAAAATATTTGAATAAAACTCAATACTTATATAGGTTTCATGTATATACATACACTCATATGACAAATATATGGGTATCACATTCTAAAAAGATTTATATCAATTCAACTAATTTGATATGTCTTCACAGAATCTATCCAAAACCCACTTAGAAGTTTTTCTAAACATGTTTTTTCATTTCATTCTCTATTGGTTCCAAACATCACAGCCTAGCCGTTAAGTAACCACTGTCTTTAAAGCATTATAAATATTCATTTTTAGACAATAAAGTCTCTGAAAATCCTCTCAAAGAATTTCAAGCTATTGCAAATGGATAAATCACCGCACACCTAAGTCTGTATTTGCATTGTTAAATTATGTATTGTAACTGTGGAGTCTTTTACTTCTATTATATCAAGGCATGTACCGGTATGTTTCCATGAATCTTTCCTTTAGGGCCAGCAGCATTATCACAATAAAGTCAAATATCCCATATGCTACTATAGGTGCTCCATTTCACCTGGGAGGGCTCAGACAAAAAAACAAAATGTACCAGCCTGGGAGTCTGAATTCCTTTCACTTTGGTGGCTTATGACATCTTCTTTGTAGTAACTGAATTGCTCTTGTTCTGTGGATTAATTCCAGCAGACTTTCTCTTATTGGCATACAGGCAAAATTAAAAGCATTTTTGAAATAAACAATATATACGACGTTATCATCTCTTTTTTAGTTTTGTTTCTCTTTTTTCCCTAAAAGTGCACTGAAGTGCTTTAAACCTTTTTCTAGACTGTAAATTTTAGGATAAAATAAAGTTTTAATAAAGAGAAGTTATGCCACCCTGATATGTCAACCACAATGGCTATAGTCATTCTTCTTCTTTAAATTTAAAACACTGCTAAAACACAAGCTTATTAAAAGTTAAGATTTTAGCTAGTTTTTGTGAATTCATGTATATTTATGAGATTTATTTTGGGGGGTGGGGTTGTCTTTAATCTGAGGCAATCACTAAAGCATCAACTGAGATTTCTGGTTGTCTTCATAAATGTCTAATATTACAAAAGGCTGCTAGAAGAAACAAAATTTCCACCTAAAGAATTTGTATAAAATAAAATACCAAATTTGTATAAAATATAAAACTTATAAAATAAAATAATCTACATAGTTGTCCTTTAACATAATATACTTGAATCATCATTAAATTATTGGTAGAAAGAATTTTTTTCTTTTTTTTGTATTTATTGCCTTGTTTTTGTTTGGTTTCTGTTTTTATTTTTACTTTGTCTTTAAGTAAATGCATTGGAGGAATTTTTTATTTTATGTGACTACAGATTTGATTTTTACTTCTGGTGTTCTAAGAAATCAAAGGCGATTTAGAGTACAATAAAGAATAAAAATGTGATCAATTGAATAAAGTATTTCTGTGAAGTCTGAACAAAGTGGAAATCTGAATTGCAGCCCCAAGTATTTAAATAAGCTATTACAAAAGGAGTGCTAGAAACCATTATAGTGTGTGATTTCTTGTGAATAGTGGAAATGCTCTCTATCAGGTATTTTTGTTTAAATGGAATAAATGTTTGAGAGAGATGATGTTCAGCCATTGTAACCTTCCACACCACTAGTATTAGTACTGTTAAAATTTCATCTTTTGAAAAGGAGACATACACTAAAAAGAAATTCACAAAGTTATAAAAAGAAGTGCAATTTAAATCTATCCTCCATCTCCATCATTTGAGAGTGGATCATTTCTCCTATAAGGACACTGATGACGACTTTCAAGCACCCTTACCCTGAGAATTCTCCTGTCAGAGCTAAACAACATTACAGCACTCTTTCAGGATAGTATGTCTCCTCCAATTCAGAATGCCATGCATTGACAGCGCTCTCAGAAGTTCTTAAAGAAATTAAAGACAGGTTTACTATAAATAGACTGCCAACGCCTTTATACTAATTGAATTTGCCATCTCCCAAAGATACTTTGGTATGGTTAGCTAAAGGGTAATACAATTTGACCACTATCCACTTAAAGTAATTTAAATACAATCTGTGTTGCATAGAATTAAAATCATATTTGGTGACAATATTCATCAATAAGGACCATACCTAATCATACTGGATTGCTCCCAATTTCTCATTTGTAAATAGCATTTCCATCTAGGGTTGGAGGCTAGAGGAGGCATTTCAGATATTTCTCTGTTGGATTCTGTATTGCCATGGAAGTAGAAGGAGCGGTGGACATAGTTAAGGGGTTGGTAGAAGTCCTGAATCACCACTATGTGTGTCCAGACAAATCCTAGCATATCTGTGGATCTCAGTCACTTTTTATATAAAAAATGACTAGATGATCTAGAAGGCTCTCTACTCCCCTTCAATGATGTGTCCCATCTAAGTAAACATGAATAGGAAGATGTTTCCAGTGTACGATGTGAACTGTAAGCAGAGAAAATGTCATTATACAGCAGATCTTCAGAAACAGTGTTTTCCCAAGTCAGCGTGGCTCAGCCAGAGCCCAGTTTTGCCATCATATAAAAGGCTAAACATGCAAAGTTTTCATCTAACTGAATAGAAAAGTACAAGGGTATTTAAGATTATTTTGATATTTCACCAGAACATTACCATTTTTAATTTATTATATTTTAAATAACTTCTAATAAGAAATTCTGCACAATTACTCAGATGGCTTGCAGAACTAAAACCAACCCCAGAAAATAAAATACAAATAAAAAGAGTCTTTTGTTGTTGCCACTGTTGTTCTAGTATTTTTGGTCCAAAACATAAAGTAAGGAATTGACAGGAATCTAAGTATTGACAGGAATCTCTTCTGAAGACCATAGTTGAGATACAAAGATACCTTTCCACGAGTGTTTTTTATTTGACTGTGTGGTGGGAAAATGCTAGCTACTGTTTACAGAGAATTTATGTGCTCATTCCCGGGATATGAATTATAAGAGAGAAGTAGTAAATGCATTATATGAGAGAAGTATTAAATTCCTCTTCTCACTTGCTAAGGAAATACCTGATTTCTGGTAGTTTATTCCTCTACCCACTATACCTGAGAAATCAGAGTTTGGGAACCCAAACAGTTTCACCCTGTGTGGGGCAAGGGGATCACTGCTGCCAAAAGTTAGAACTTGACTTCACAACCCATGTTTCTTTTTCTTCTTTTCTTTTTTAATTCTCCAGTTGCTGCCAAGAACCGTAAACCTCCCACAGCAACTCACAGTGTTTTCATGAAAATAACAATGCTATTAGAACACAATAAATACATAAACAAATCAATAAAGGCAAAATGACAGAGTTTTGAATCATCATGTCTAGATGGCAGAAAAATGATCTCGTCCTCAAAACATATAAAACTATTTGAAGTTTGCAGGAAGAATTTTGTAGGTTTCTTTGAACTCTTTTTATGTAAAATTCTGTCCCTTAATAATGAAACTTATTAAAGATCAACATACATTTAGACAGAATGGTCAAATGTAAAACTGGCAAATCCTCATCATGGTTAGTCTTTATATCTGTGCATGTTTACAACTCGCAACTAAACACAGGTTTAAAATTTTCTAACAAACATTATGGTTAAATTATCCCATTTATTATTATTTTGTGACAATCTGAAAATTAACTACAGGACGCACCCGGTTTCTTTCCCATTTCTCTAATTACGCGTGCAGTGATGCCTGTTTAGCATGCAGTGTCTGCTTGATCCTAACTTTCCAGGGGATTTCAGATGACTCTGTCAGCTACGCGACCAAGCTAGTTCAAAGAGAGCAAGAAGCACTTGCATCCAAATGGAATCTATATTTGGTAATTCTTAAAATACCATTTTTCCATGGTTCGTAGGGCACATTGCTTACTCAGATAATGCGCATGCCTTTCCTATGAGGTACTTTTTTGAAATGTGATCTTGGGTCACTTTATGTTAAACTTACTTACTCTACACATAGGATGAGTAATGCCAGATAAAGTACTGTCATTAAAAGCATTTTTATTAAGGGGATTGGGAGAGAAACCCTTTAAGCAGTATTATCGAGCTCTTTGTTGAACCAGGTGGGACATCCATATGAATAGAATCTCTTCAAACCTAGACCTCAGCCACAGTACACCTGGCCTATGTTTGAAAAAGAAAGTCACTCTTGTTTGGCTACACAGTAGGCTACAAAGAGCCAAGACAACCTTAATTTATCCATTAAGAATAGAGGCCCATATTTAAGAGTCATCAGCAATAAAGGAAAATACACTGGATCATTTCAAGTGCATGCTAATCATTTAATGTAATAAATGGAGCAACTCTAATTATCTCCCGAGGAAATGATTTCACACTAAAACAATGGGAATGAAGAGGTTACTTCAGGAGCATAATACACAGCTGAAAATTACTCATGTGAATCTGGAGAAGATTCCTCTTGCATTTAAAAGAAAGAGAGAGAACTTTTCCACCACTACTCCTAATTCAGTGCCTCCCTAATTCTGTGGGATATGGTAAATGGGGTTAAAAATATTTAGTACCAAGCCCGTGGTGCTCTTGTTTATAACCCCAAGCAAGCTCCCACCAGGCTCAAGATCAGGGTCCATCAAAACTGCTTCGAAAGCTGCTCCCTAATAAGAGGGTATCTGACTCAAATGCAGCAAAACAAATAAATTAGTCTACAGACCACTGTAGCCTCGCCACTTCCCGTTCCTCTCCTCCCTAAAAATCATCAGTTTGCCACCTACACTAGCCATTACAAAAGGAAATCCAGTGAGATGCTTGAAACTTTCTTTTAATGTTTCGATCTGTTGTGACCAACATTTTTTTTTTATTTTAAAAATCGTTTTTTTAAGTTATTTCTGCTTAGGTGTGTGTTTCACTTTCTTTTAACATCGCAAAATTGAGGTTACAAAATGTAATGGAGGATTTGTGGAAGAATAAAAGGTTTCATGATGTGATCAGTTCCCTTGCAAAAGCCAGGTTTCACCATAAGCTTTAAATGGTTTGCTAAATTCCATATTTCTGTTGCCTCGTTGTTCTGTTTCTTTTGATGAGACAAACAAAATGAGCACTATCTTCTTAGGCACTTAAAAAAATATTCACATTAAATAGAATAACTGCAGTGGATGGACATACAACCCCTCAACACTAGGTAACAATGATTTTGATTTCTTTCAGATCCTACCCTTAAGTAGTCATAATCTAAAAAACAAAAACAAAAATAGATAATAGGGACATAATATTTGAATAATCCTTCCTCCAATCTCCCATTGCTTTGATTCAGGGGATGAAGAGCAGATTAGAAAAATTCTGCTCTTCAGAAATAGCAAAGAATTAGGGAACTGTATCTGTTTAAGTTCTACATATAACCTAAGACACTCTAAGTACATATTTATCAATGTGAAAACAGTAAGTGTAAATAAATTCACAAACTTTGTTTCTGTTTTGGTTATATTCAAAGGCATGTTGAATAAAGAATCAAATCGTTGCTAGATTAAAATTAGTAAACAAATTAGAGAACATAAAACAACTACACAAAACAGAAACAACCCAATGCAATACTGATTAATTCTCTAATCAGTGTAAAAAAGCATAAGTGGAAATCATAATTTTGAGGGAGCAGATTTGCATTTATTTAAAACTGACATCTATATTTCATGAGAGGGAATGCTTTGGCTTTCTTTTTACCTTAGGATCATTGCTCTCTGTGTACATGAAAACAACTGACATCAGATATGAAGTTAATTGGAATCAACTGTGCCCGTCTTTACAAGCACATACCGGAATGTGTACCACTCAGGCGCAGCTTACCATAATATTCTCTACGGAATAGTTGACCACAGGATTCTCATTCACAAACAGCCAGGTTAAACAGTTAAATGCTAGCAAATCCTGCATAGCCCTGTGGGAAATTTCACTTTAATCCCGAACTTATAAGAGGACAATCAAAGCCCAAAGCCTGGTAACAAATCTGATCCTCTGTTGCAATCTGCATCCTCATGGGAAGGAGAGAGGTGCTCTCTGTACAAGCCTGAGATGGATAAATACCTAAATGATGAGATAGATGGGGAATGCAGAAGAGGCGTCTGGCCTCAGCCATTCGCTTCCAATTCCATATTACACTGTGAGAGGCAATTCTTGTGCAGCTCAGGAGCAGCCAGTCCTGATTACTAGAAGTTGAAGTGTGGCTTAAGGAATGATTAATGACAGTGTCGGGAGAAAAACAAAGCACAATGAGAGTTATCTCTAATCCACCTGCTTGCAGATGGTATAGTAAGGGAATGAAAATGGCCCCGGTGAGCCCTGATGATAAAAAAATCAAACTAGAAAGGTGCAAAGCTGTAGATATGTATTAATCTGATATATAAAAACTAGGCCTTAGCTTGAATAAAGCATTAGGCATGAATGGAGCCCCATAAGTGATAGATACTGGGCCATAGTGGACTTCACATTGTCTGTATTTTTTAAATCAAACACAACTGTTCCCTTCAGTATTGCCTTTGACATTAATAGGTTGGTATTTGAAAAGTCACAGTTCACTAGATGAGCAGGCTTGTGAGGGCAAGCTCATTAAACAAACCCCCTTTTCTTGTTGTTCTTAAAAAATATGGTGACACCATACCACCACCTTGTGGTTTCTTTGTGCATGTACATGCCACCCCCAGAGAGAGGTCTAAAATTCAATCACATTTTCCAAATATATAAATCCAGGTGGAACGTAATTATAAAATCAATAGTGTATTTTATAAGCAAGCCCATTTATGAACAGCTTTCACCTAAGACAACACATTGCCGATATGATCACTGGAGTTTCATAATGTATTTTTGAATTCAATATGAGGTCTCAGCCTGGTCATTCCATGTATATCTGTTCTAATTTCAGGCCACCAGTGCAATGAAGATCAGAAGACATCAACTATCCATCTGAATAGAATGAACAAAAGCCTCTAACCCACTGTTCCCCTCCAAGTAGCCTCTGATTTCCGAAATTTGACATAGCTAAGTAATGACACTTTAAGCTTTTCATAATTTCTCTATGTGTGGAAAAGACTGTAGAAAAATGAAATGTATACGTGCTTTATTCTAAAACAAAGGCTGTTTTTGTCCATGTCCCCAGATATATATCAACAGAACTCTAAGGACCTTTATAAGCTGAATTTTCATGTTCAGACATTTTGGTGGTTCACCATGCATTAGCCTTTTGATAGAAACTTAATTCCATGGATGCGACAGCATTTAGTAATTCCATTTGGGATGCAGTCACTCCTGTTAGAAGGTAATGATGGATGATTCCCTGATCCATGTGGCCTCTAGAGACCAACTTATTCCCAGGTTTGGGAAAGCCGATTCTGCTTTTGTCCAAAATGCTAAATGCCTATTGCATTCTCTCCCCTTTAAACTAACTAGCAACAAGTTAAATGCTAATTCATATTTCATGCAAGTTTTTTAATATTGAAAGTCTAATGAAGATTTAGTGTTCCGTTTTTTAACCAGGCTGACATTACTGTTGAAAGAAAGCAAATACATTATTTTAATTAATATCAATTCATAAGTGCTCCTGATTTATATATTAAACAAAGAGAGAAAGTGTCTTGTCATACACTACAATTGATTCTGTATTCACCCATCATTTACTCAGAGCCCGTTTTCCCCCTTCTTCCATGGGAAATGCATGATGGAAGCTGCCATGTAGAATTGTGTATCTCGCAGGCGCAGTTAATGCCGTTCTGTGATCACCTCGCCCCTTATTTCCTTATGACGAGCTTCAAGTCAGTTCTAGCCAACTGTGCTTGTCTCCCTCTGACATCTTCCACTATCAAATAAGCAGCCTCTATTGTTTTAAGCTTAATGCCTTTGTGTATGGCATAGCCTTCCAATAATCGCAGAGAGCCTGACAGTATGTGTGTTATAAAGGCATAATGTTAGGCCAAAGGAGGTAATTAATAACAGCAGTTTAATGCAGCTGGGAACAAGAATTGCCTTACAAACCAAAACATCTTCAGCCATTTAGCCAAGTACAGAATTAGCAAGATGACAAGGACCTGAACGGAGAAACAAATGCCGTGCCGTACGTATAAGGACACAGTAGGCAGTTAGGAAAATTCCAGAATTTTGGAAGATGCTCTGATCCCATCAGACCATCATTAAATTGAACAATTATCAACTAAGTTCTGTGGGATTTGTCTTTTTCCCTTCAGTTCTCTCAACTGCTGCAAACTGTCTTCTGCAAAGCCATGTTTTCCTCCTGTTTAATCTCTACCCTAAAGTGCAAGGCTCTCATCTTAACTTCCTTACCTCTCCCCCATCCCACGCCCACATATACACTCTGAAAGTTATGTCAATTTCTAAAGAAACATAAATTAAAAAAAAAAAAAGGAGACACTAGGGCATTTTACATTCTCTGCTTTGAATAAAAAATATTTTTCTCTGAGATATACTGCTACATGCCTGCCCCAGAAAGACCCCAGAGATAAAGACAGAGCCCAGAAGATATGCAGTAGGTGGGCCAGTGGGAGGAGCAGGAGCCCCAGTACTTATGTAGAAATGTTTTTAAGCCAAAGAAAGGATTTTATTTCTTCTTAATTGTTGGGCTGTGGTACAATCCAGTAATTATTTTGTCCCCAGTACCTCGACAAATAAAAAACCACTTCCCTTACTGCTTTATGCCTGAATCACGCTAACCCATAATGCTGACTGCTGTTTCTGGGGAGAAAACATTCCAAAGCCCCAAGTCAAGATATTAATCCCACTCCATTTTTAAGAGAAAAATAAATCATTTGCCAAGAGCAAGACATCTGGGACCAAGAGAGAAGACCTGACCCGGAATACCAGCCAAATTCCTCTCCAGCTAAACCCAGTCCCTTTATTCAACTAGTTTAAATCTCAAGGTATGTTTGTCTTTCTGGACTGGCAGTGGAATGGCTTCCTCCCCCAACTTCCTGAAAGGTAGAAATGGCATGAGTGTTCCACGTACATACGCATTGCTCTACAGGGTCAGCTAGGACTTCAAAAGATGTTTCAGAAATCAACATGCAAAGAGAAGCTCCACCCCAAAAGGAATGCAAGTTACATTCATGCTCTACAAAATCAGGCCTCTCCCAATTCATTTACCCTGGCATGATTATTTATCTGGCGTTACAGTGCAGCAGCAACCCAGAGAGTTGCTTTGTAGTTACTCTGTTACCACTCTTGTTTTACAGTAACTCTGTAAATAACTTGTGTCACTATTCTATGTCCCATTTCCAGATGGAAGATAAGACGTTATTTCTGCTTCAGTGAAAAATCTTAACAGCTGATATAAGAAGGTGTTCAGATTCCTATCTAAGTTACATGACAAACATTCTGCATTAGCATTGTTAGGCGGAATATTTATCTACAACCTGAATATATTTCCAAGATATCAAATGATGACTTATAAGCCATCTCCTATGATGTGATGTGCAAACCTAGAGCAATATAAGAAAAATTTTAAAAGCACCTCCACTGAAGACCTTAGCTTAGAAAACCCGTTTCAACATTGTTCTATTTACCTTAATTAGCACAAATCCTAGCCATATTTGTTTATAACGCTGTGAAAGTGACTACATGAAACAGTTATGAAGCTGTCTAGAAGGCCACTGGGTATGCAAGGAGAACTGCACAGTCATTACTACCCAGTAGAGGGCAAACACATTGTATTTTATTGCTAATTTGGACCAAAGCCCCGTAATTTGGTGTTTAAAGATTGTGCATGTGTTATGAGCATACAGTTGTTGAATTAATGTACCATGGTATGTTTTTAGCATCTGTGGATGTTTTAATTGAATAACAGTCTCCTTTCTTTATAGCTTAATGAAATGTATTGTGTATTTGGGAATTCGAGCAAGGTATACTATTTGGAAGAAATCACAAAAGAATTTGCTGTCTAGAACTCCCACACCCGGCTAGAAACTGGAAGGGGAAAAGAAATTAAAACCAAAAAACTACATTCAGGTGGACAAATGCTTTTGATTTTTTATTTTTCATCTGATCTTCAGCCTCCTTTGTTAAGAATGAAGCTCTATGCATCCTCCACCCCACCCTAAGGTTTTCTCTCTCCCCAAGTGGAAGGCAGTTTGGGCCAGTGTGTTGTGTTATTCCATTAGTTTATGTTTTAAGACTAAGAAGAGATATTTCTGTGTTATAAATTATTTATAAACACAAGAACAAAGGGAGGCTGTCAGAGCTGCTGCTACTTTGAGAAAATAAAAAAGAAATGATGAATTTATGGAGAATCCAATTTGATAAAGAGGGAGGAGATACAACTGCTAATTATTAACATCCATCTGCAGACAGAGACCTGAGAGCAGAAAATTAGATGGATACATTTACATCTGTCTATCACCAAAAGAAATCTCACTAATGGTATTCCTCACTGTCACCAAACTCTCCCCATCCAGCTTAGAGAGCCTTGGAGACATGTGAAGATATTTTAATCCACAGTAGAGCAAGGAAGAGAGGCAAAGAACTTCAGAAATGGACATTCAAAAACAACTTCATTTCCTTCTGTACTCTTTCTTCCTTTCTCAAAAACATAAATTAAAAAAAAAAAATTTAAGTGGCATAGCCTTTATCTTTGTACCTAGTTGATACGGGAGCCAGCAAGTTTTGAAAACTTTTCTGTTTAAGCAGCTGCAAGCCACTCCCTCACTGATATCAAGCACAGTGTGGAGGCAAAGGCACAATGAAGAATGTCCAGCAAAGAAAAAAAAATGGTTTATGATGTGAGAAATATATATATATTTTTAATATTGTCACTGAGCCTACCTCTTGTCTCCTGGACATTGCTTTCATCACAGGAGGGAACTGAAAATGGGATGCTTTTTGAAAACTCACGATCCTGGGCCACTGCCTTTCTTTCTTGAAAGGAGCAGAGGGGAAGGATAACTATATTAAGAATTTGTCAAAGAAAAAGAAATGCTCTGTGCCTGTGTGCAGCTTGCTGATGAGGGGGGAAATCAGCTCTTTTTCTTGAACATTAAGTCTATAGATCCTTGAAAGAGGTTGCAATTTCAACTTTGCCCTTGTCATCTTATTTTCAGTAGCAAGGTCATCTATACTGGGAAGTTTCAAATCACCTTTGAAAAATTTAGGGCACTATTTTTATCTGTCACCCTTCTACACACAAGCCTTGGGCTGGTTCCCATATCTGCTATTCATAGATTTGGCCGTTTTCAGCCTGGATTTTTGATGTGTTGTCCATCATGTGATTTTTCCCAGTTGGTCTGAATTAGCCAGACAGGGTATGGGAAGAGGGTTTTTTCCAATTCTCTTACTTTGTCACATATTTTTAAATCAGGCAGGAGGAAAGAGTGCTGTGGCTCTTTTCAAAATTTTGGAGATGCTACTTTATTTATAGTTTTTTGTACTGTGGAGACTTTTGTAAAGTAAGACTTTCTGACAACATCACAAACCAAATTTGTTTTTTCTTTAAACATTATTGTGTTTTTAATTAAAATCTTACCAGTTAATAAAGCTGCTTTACAAATTTTTACGAGCTTACTTAAAGAATCTGGGAAACGTGAATTTAAGAAAATGGGAATGACTACCCATTCCAAAGATTTCTATAAATGTTTCATTTAGTATTTTGTGCTGGAAATAATGACTATCCACAGGAAGAAGACTAATATCAGAGACAAAGACCCAAAAAAAAAAAAAAAGCTGACCATAACTTGTGCCCTTTATGCATGGACACTACCCCCCAAGAAAATGGGACAGGTGAAGAGACTGGTCTATATTTTGCAATTATCTACAAAATTGATTTTGATCAAATTTTCAAACATTGTATAATAATCTATAAAATAGAGATGTTTAAAAAGTATTTTCCCTCAGGTTCAGTTATCAGTAAAGTCATTTGTTTTTACCAGGGAAGTTAAATGTTGGAAACAAGCCTGCAAAGCTTTAAAGCCACGGATTTAATGGGGTCACATGTGGTGAATTGGAATAGATGGGCTTGTTTTTAATAACAATATTGTTAGAAAGGTACAGAGAGGTCAGCCAATAAATCAATCTATAGAAAACTTTTGAGAATTGTTTAGTTCTAATTCTTTCCCAAATACTTTTCACTTATTATCCGGAATGTGTATAGCGATAATATAGAAATTGCAGAAGTAGCTTTTCCAACATGGTTTACCAAATGTCAGAGTTAGATCGGGGAGCTTGGGGACCAGAGGCTCATGAAAAGCTGTAGATTGGAGGGACCAGTGTAGGAACATATGGGATGGAGAAGCGGCTCACAATGGGAGACCTATTCGTGTCTGGAATACAAACCCTGCCTTCCAAAGAAGCACAGTCCCTGTTCTCCAAACTTGTAAAATTTTGACAAAGAAGGAGAAAATAACTGAGATATGGGGGAGCTGGGCAAGAAATGAAAGGAACAAAAGTAGATTAGGAGATGAGCACTGACGAAGGAAAGATGACTGTGTGGGGTCAGTGCCCTGAAACATGGCCATTGAATCCAGTATCCCTTTATCTAGAAAGCAAATGTCCAGAGGCATATCTCTAGCTCTCATGTGAAGTTCAGATACTGGAGTTCTGATAATACCTCCTTGAGCTTAAAGACAAGCAAGAGATCCTGGTGGAAAAGAAGGGATGTTGACCTGAGAAGCAGGAAACTTGCTCCCCCACTAATCCTCTTGTGACATGAGCAAAACACTACACATTTCTAGGCCTCCATTTCTTCATCATCTGTGTAAAAAATTTAATAAGAGGCTTCTTGTAAGGGTCTTATTACTGGGGGCTGCATTCAGGTGATGAAGGAAAAAAGCGAAGAAAAATCAATGGCATTAGCTCTTATAATTGTATGTTCTTAGGATTTAGACTAAAAATAACATTCTCTCTCTCTCTCTCTCTCTCCATACACATGTACACTTGAAAACTAACCTGCACAGACTTCTTTTTGGTATTATTTATACCATATATTACAGAAAGGTAATTTTTCAATTTTTCCCTTTTTTTCTTATCTAGACACATTTCATAAAATAAAATCACATTCAAAGACTGACAATAAACAAATTCTCCACCAAGTTTCCTTCATCTAATTTTGAGAGACCCAATCAGTTTTTTCAACAACTGAACTGTAGGTCTGCAGAAGGCACTGAATTCTCAGTATAGTAGACAGCATGATAAATGCTTGATGAAGGTACTCTGAGTCTCAACGATGGAACTGATAGAAAGGGAAATGCACGTTCTTGTAAAGAATAATTTCTACAAATTTATGGGAATTAATATTAAGATAATAAGATAAATTTGTTAAGCCTTCCATCTAAAAACCTTATTCAAAAATTACTATCATTTCATCTTTACATGTGCTTCTCTCTCAGGCCACACATTAAGCTTATTCACTCCACATCTCCAGCACCCATTTCTTTGTTCACACTAGTCCCTACACCCACAGTGTTCTTCACTGATTCTCCTTTTCCCCACATCCAGATCTATTCGCCCCTTGGGCCCAGCTCCCATATAGGGTAAACATATCTCTAGTTTCTCCCAGGACAGTTCTAATTTATACCTATTGGCTCAGTATAAATATTAATGGATCTCCCTTTTGCTTCCTAGTTTAGACAGTAAATTCCATAGTCACTGTGTCAGTTATCAACTTACTGCTTTCGGGCTCCAAATACACACTTTTTTGCTCTGATTTGTGACACTGGAGCTGGACCCTGTAAACGTTCTCCTTTACCAGATGCCACAGTATTAGGTCTTGTCAGCAGAAGACACTAGAGAGATAAGACCAAATGACCGCTCTTCCTGATTCTGGTTTCCTCCTTCTTTCTCCCACCACAGTGGCCAGCAGGTGGCTTTCTGGCCAGTGGCGTGCAGCACCCAGAAGCAGACATCCTCCAGCAGGTTCCATCCACACCCACACAGGTGGCTTCTCTGTGAGTTCTGCTAGCACCCAAAACACTGTTTCCTGCTCACCAACACCTCGGCAAACTTCTCTGCCATTTCGGGGGGAAGGGGGCAAAAGAAGAGTTCACGAATCCAGTTTCTAGCTCTTCCAAGAAAAGCATAAAATAATGCAGTAGACAAGCTTCTAACTGCTCCCACCCTAGAAAATTTGTACTGGAGTTGACAAAGGTAAAGAAAAAGTCTAAGATACAATACTACAATAAGACATATTAATAAAACAACACCCCCCTGGACTCAGGAAATGTAATGTGTGGTTTTTTTTAAATACGTGTTTATAATGATACAAAAACCTAGAATACAGAATCAAAGCTATCTGATGAACTCAAGGAGAAAGTTTCCTAGAGTGTGGAATTACAAATACATATGCTTGTTTGGCCAACTGATTGTACAGTAGACCTCCTTATCCTCGGGGGATACGTTCCAAGACCCACAGTGGATACCTGAAACCACAGATAGTACCAAGCCCTACATATATACTATTTTTTTTCCTAAATACACATACCTATGATAAAGTTTAATCTATAAATTAGGCATAGTAAGAGATTGACAATAATTAGTAATAAAACAGAACAATTATAACAATATACTGTAAAAAAAAATTATGTAAATGTGGTCTCTATTTCCCCCCACACCCCCCTCTCAAAATACAGCTGACCCTTGAACAACATGGGTTTGAACTGCATGGGTCCACTGGTACACAGACTGTTTTTAATAAATATACTGGAAAATTTTTTGAAGATTTTCAACAATTTGAAAAACCTCACAGATGAACCACATAGTTTAGAAACACTAAAAAAAATTAAGAAAAACTAGGTATGTCATGAATATATAAGATATATGTAGATATACATATAACATACAAAATATGTGTTAATCAGCAGTTTATATTATCAGTAAGGCTTTTGTTCAACAGTAGGCTACTAGTAAAATTTGGGGGGAGTCAAAGTTATATATGAATTTTCAACTGCATGGGGGGTCTGCACCCCTAACCCCCGTGTTGTTCAAGGGTCAACTGTACCTTGTAAAAACTTAATGCTTTTTCCATCTTAACTAAGCACTTATCACACACTGTGGCTGTAACTTCTGCAGTTTGAGGTGCAACATCAATACTAATACAAATTTCTTTTTCCTTCTTCATAATTTCATGGATAGAAGATTCATTCCTACTGTAGATCTTAGCAACCTCAGTATAGGATTTCTTTTATTTTCTTAATAAGTCAAGAACTTTCACCTTTTCACTTACAGGAAGCCAGCATCACGACCCTTGTGCTTTGGGGCCACTATTAAGTAAAATAAGAGTGACTTAAACACAAGTACTGAATATCAGGACAGTCAGTCAGATAAATGAAAGGGCTGCTAAGTGACTAATGGGTAGGTTACAATGGACAAAGGGATTATTCACGTCCGTCCTGTGCAGGAAGGAATGGGACAACAAGGTTTCATCACCCTACTCGGAACATCATGCAATTTAAAACTTACGAATTTTCTGTTTTCAGACCACTGTTGACCACAGGTAACTGAAACCACAGAAAGTAAAACTACAGATAAGGGAGACTATAATACATGTTTTTAAACCATGGTATTGTAATTTCCCTTAAGATAGAGCTGGCATTTTAGCTTGATGATTTGCACCTAGTATTTGATAAGAAAATATTGATTGGAGAAGAGGCATGCCAAATAGCACTAAAATTTGGTAAGAGGGGAATCTTCCAGTTTTCAATCTCAAACTTTTTTTAAAGTCAAATTCTTACCAATAAATTCATAAGAAGAAGTGTGAATTCTAATGGTTCTCTGAAGAGATGTGATCTCAACAAAGTATCTCAGCTAAGTCTAAAGTGGACCATGGTAGATGATGTTACTCTTCTATCAAATATTCCAGTTCTCCTTCTGTGGTCCCCCAACCCCTCACCTTGTTGACAAGCTTTGACATGTGACTTGCTTGGGACATATGTAGGTAAGCAGGAGAAATGTATCACTTCCAAGCCAAGACAAGCCTTTCAGAGTGAGTATGTGATTGGCCATTCCTTCTTTCCCTACCCCATAAAACTAGCCACATATCCACCACAGTTGTGCCTTTAGCCTGGGTCCCAAAGTGAGACAACATGGAACAGTTAACCCACAATGGACATGCAAAAAAATGTCTTTTTGCTTATAAGCCATGGAAAATTTCAAGTTGTTACCACAGCATTTTTTCTAACTAATTTCAAACAGCAGTAGATAATTGGAATTGAGGTAAGAAGAAGATATACTTAAAATAAACAGATAAACAGCCTGAATGACAGGGAGAAGAGTGGAGCCCAGGGAGATCATGCCAAGAACATCTTCACAACACAACACAAATCCAGGCACCCTGTTTTCAATGATTTTACCCTGGCTTCTAAATTACTATTCATTATTACATATTTGGGAACCCTCCATTCCTCCATTAATTAGAGTTAATTAAAGCACAAAATGTTTTATATTCTTTATATAAGCCAAATATGGAAGGGATAGATATACACTAACAAGAGAACTAAGGTTGGGGGGGACCTTCAAGATGGCGGAGGAGTAAGACGCGGAGATCACCTTCCTCCCCACAAATGCATCAAAAATACATCTACATGTGGAACAGCTCCTACAGAACACCTACTGAATTCTGGAAGAAGACCTCAGACTTCCCAAAAGGCAAGAAACTCCCCATGTACCTGGGTAGGGCAAAAGCAAAAAAAAAAAACAGAGACAAAAGAATAGAGATAGGACCTGCACTTCTGGGAGGGAGCTGTGAAGGAGGAAAAGTTTCCACACACTAGGAAGCCCCTTCACTGGTGGAGACAGGGGTGGCGGGGGGAAGCTTCGGAGCCACGGAGGAGAGCGCAGCAACGGGGTGCAGAGGGCAAAACGGAGAGATTCCCACACAGAGGATCTGTGCGGACCGGCACTCACCAGCCTGAGAGGCTTGTCTGCTCACCCACCGGGGCAAGTGGGGGCTGGGAGCGGAGGCTTGGGCTTTGGAGGTCAGATCCCAGGGAGAGGACTGGGGTTGGCTGTATGAAGACAGCCTGAGGAGGCTAGTGCCCCACAGCTAGCCGGAAGGGAGTCTGGGAAAGACTCTGGACCTGCCTAAGAGGCAAGAGACCATTGTTTTGGGGTGCACAAGGAGAGGGGATCCAGAGCACCACCTAAACAGGCTCCAGAGACAGGCGCAAGCCGTGGCTATCAGCTCAGACACCAGAGACAGGCATGAAATGCTAACGCTGCTGCTACTGCCACCAAGAATCCTATGGGCAAGCACAAGTCACTATCCACAAGCCCCTCACCCCCCACCCCCGCCGCCGGCTGGGAGCCTGTGCAGCCCGCCACTGCCAGGGTCCCATGATCCAGGGACAACTTCCCTGGGAGAACCCACAGTGTGCCTCAGGCTGTTGCAACGTCACTCCAGCCTCTGCCGCCTCAGGCTCACCCCACATTCCAATTATAACTACTGTACCCCTCCCTCCCCGCCAATGCCCCCCAGACCCCACCTCCCCCCGTCATGAGTCAGCCAGAGCACCCTAATCAGCCGCTGTTTTAACCCTGTCCTGTCTGGGTGGGGACAGAAGCCTGAGGGCGACCTACATGCAGAGGTGGGGCCAAAACAAAAGCTGAACCCCAGGAGCTGTGCAAACAAAGAAGACAAAGGGAAATCTCTCCCAGCAGCCTCAGGAGCAGCAGATTAAATCTCCACAATCAACTTGAGGTATGCTGCATCTGTGGAATACGTGAGTAGACAAGGAATCAACCCAAAATTGAGGCAGTGGACTTTGGGAGCAATTGTAGACTTGGGATTTGCTGTCAGTGACTGACTTGTTTCTGATTTTTTATGTTTATCTTAGTATGGTTTTTAGTGCTTATTATCATCGGTGGATTTGTTTACTGGTTTGGTTGCTCTCTTTTTTTAAAATACTTTTTAAATTTTTATTATTTTAATAATTTTTCATTTTTTATATTAATTTTTTTCCTCCCTTTTCTTCTGAGCCGTGTGGCTGACACGGTCTTGGTGCTCTGGCCTGATGTCAGGCCAGAGCCTCTGAAGTGGGAGAGCCGAGTTCAGGACATTGGACTACCAGAGACCTGCCAGCCCCATGTAATATCAATGAGCAAGAGCTCTCCCAGAGATCTCCATCTCAAAGCTAAGACCCAGCTCCACCCAACGGCCAGCAAACTCCACTGCTGGATGCCCCATGCCAAACAACTAGCAAGACAGGAACACAACCCCACCCATTAGCAGAGAGGCTGCCTAAAATCATACTAAGTTAACAGACACCCCAAAAAACACCACCAGATGCAGCCCTGTCCACCAGAAAGGCAAGATCCAGCCCCATGCACCAGAACACAGGCACCAGTCCTTTCCACCAGGAACCCTACATAAGCCACTGAATCAACCTTACCTACTGAGGGCAGACACCAAAAACAAAGGGAACTACAAACCTGCAGCCTGCGAAAAGGAGACCCCAAACACAGTAAGTTAAGCAAAATGGGAAAACAGAGAAATATGCAGCAGATAAAAGAGCAAGGTAAAAACCCACCAGACCAAACAAATGAAGAGTAAATAGGCAGTCTACCTGAAAAAGAATTCAGAGTAATGATTATAAAGATGATCCAAAACCTTGCAAATAGAATGGAGAAAATACAAGAAACGTTTAACAAGGACCTAGAAGAACTAAAGAGCAAACAAACAATGATGAACAATACAATAAATGAAATTTAAAATTCTCTAGAAGTAATCAATAGCAGAATAACTGAGGTAAAGGAACAGATAAGTGACCTGGAAGACGAAATAGTGGAAATAACTACCACAGAGCAGAATAAAGAAAAAAGAATGAAAAGAATTGAGGACAGTCTCAGGGACCTCTGGGACAACATTAAACACACCAACATTCGAATTATAGGAGTCCCAGAAGAAGGAGAGAAAAAGAAAGGGTCTGAGAAAATATGTGAAGAGATTATAGTTGAAAACTTCCCTAACAAGGGAAAGGAAATAGTCAATCAAGTCCAGGAAGCGCAAAAAGTCTCATACAGGATAAATCCAAGGAGAAAAACGCCAAGACACATATTAATCAAACTATAAAATATTAAACACAAAGAAAAAATATTAAAAGCAGCAAGGGAAAAGCAACAAATAACATACAAGGGAATCCCTATAAGGGTAACACCTGATCTTTCAGCAGAAACTCTGCAAGCCAGAAGGGAGTAGCAGGACATATTTAAAGTGATGAAAGAGGAAAACCTACAACCAACATTACGCTACCCAGCAAGGATCTCATTCAAATTCGATGGAGAAATTGAAATCTTTACAGGCAAGCAAAAGTTAAGAGAATTTAGCACCACCAAACCAGCTTTACAACAAATGCTAAAGGAACTTCTCCAGGCAGGAAACACAAGAGAAGGAAAAGACCTACAAAGACAAACCCAAAACAATTAAGAAAATGGTAATAGGAACATACATATCGATAATTACCTTAAATATAAATGGATAAAATGCTCCAACCAAAAGACAGACACTGGCTGAATGGATATAAAAATAAGACCTGTATATATGCTGTCTACAAAAGACCCACTTCAGACCTAGGAACACATACAGACTGAAAGGAAGGGGATGGACAAAGATATTCCATGCAAATGGAAATCAAAAGAAAGCTGGAGTAGCAATACTCATATCAGACAAAATAGACCTTAAAATAAAGACTACTGCAAGAGACAAAGAAGGACACTACATAATGATCAAGGGATCAATCCAAGAAGATACAACAACTGTAAATATTTATGCACCCAACACAGGAGCACCTCAATACATAAGACAAATGCTAACAGCCATAAAAGGGGAAATCAACAGTAATACAATCATAGTAGGGGAGTTTTAACACCCCACTTTTACCAACGGACGGATCATCCAAAATGAAAATAAATAAGGAAACACAAACTTTAAATGACATATTAAACAAGGTGGGCTTAATTGATATTTATAGGACATTCCATCCAAAAACAACAGAATACAATTTCTTCTCAAGTGCTCATGGAACGTTCTCCAGGATAGATCAAATCTTGGGTCACAAATCAAGCCTTGGTAAATTTAAGAAAACTGAAATCATATCAAGTATCTTTTCCAACAACAATGCTATAGAACTAGATATCAATTACAGGAAAAAAACTATAAAAAATACAAACACATGGAGGCTAAACAATACGCTACTAAATAACCAACAGATCACTGAAGAAATCAAAGAGGAAATCAAAAAATACCTAGAAACAAATGACAATGAAAACACGATGACTCAAAGCCTATGGGATGCAGCAAAAGCATTCTAAGAGGGAAGTTTATAGCAATATAATACTACTTCAAGAAACAAAAAAAAAACCTCAAATAAACAACCTAACCTTATACCTAAAGTCATTAGAGAAAGAAGAACAGAAAACCCCAAAGTTAGCAGAAGAAAAGAAATCATAAAGATCAGATCAGAAAAAAAAAGAAAAAGAAATGAAGGAAACAATAGCAAAGATCAATAAAACTAAAAGCTAGTGAGAAGATAAACAAAACTGATAAACCACTAGCCAGACTCATCAAGAAAAAAAGGGACAAGACTCAAATCAACAGAATTAGAAATGTAAAAGAAGAAGTAACAACTGACCCTGCAGAAATACAAAGAATCATGAGGGATTACTACAAGCAACTATATGCCAATAAAGTGGACAACCTGGAAGAAATGGACAAATTCTTAGAAAAGCACAACCTTCTGAGACTCAATCAGGAAGAAATAGAAAATATAAAAAGACCAATCACAAGCACTGAAATGGAAACTGTGGTTAAAACTCTTCCAACAAACAAAAGCAAAGGACCAGATGGCTTCACAGGTGAATTCTATCAAACATTTAGAGAAGAGCTAACATTTATCCTTCTCAAACTCTTCCAAAATATAGCAGAGGGAGAAACACTCCCAAACTCATTCTACGAGGCCACCATCACCCTGATACCAAAACCAGACAAAGATGTTCCCAAAAAAGAAAAGTACAGGCCAATATCACTGATGAACATAGATGCAAATAATCTCAACAAAATACTAGCAAACAGAATCCAATAGCACATTAAAAGGATCATACACCATGATCAAGTGGGGTTTATTCCAGGAATGCAAGAATTCTTCAATATATGCAAATCAATCAATGTGATACACCATATTAACAAACTGAAGGAGAAAAACCATATGATAATCTCAACAGATGTAGAAAAAGCTTTCAACAAAATTCAACACCCATTTATGATAAAAACTCTCTAAAGAGTGGGTATAGAGGGAACCTACCTCAACATAATGAAGGCCATATATGACAAACCCACAGCCAACATCGTTCTCAATGGTGAAAAACTGAAACCATTTCCTCTAAAATCAGGAACAAGACAAGGATGCCCACTCTCACCAATATTATTCAACATAGTTTTGGAAGTTTTCACCACAGCAATCAGAGAAGAAAAAGAAATAAAAGGAATCCAAATCAGCAAAGAAGAAGTAAAGCTATCACTGTTTGCAGATGACATGATACTATACATAGAGAATCTAAAGATGCCACCAGAAAACTACTAGCGCTAATCAATGAATTTGGAAAAGCAGCCGGACACAAAATTAATGCACAGAAATCTCTTGCATTCCTATACACTAATGATGAAAAATCTGAAAGAGAAGTTAAGGAAACACTCCCATTTACCACTGCAACAAAAAGAATAAAAGACTTAGGAATAAACCTACCTAAGGAGACAAAAGACCTGTATGCAGGAAACTATAAGACACTGATGAAAGAAATTAAAGACGATACAAACAGATGGAGAGATATACCATGTTCTTGGATTGGAAGAATCAACATTGTGAAAATGACTATACTACCCAAAATCAATCTACAGATTCAATGCAATCCCTATCAAACTACCAATGGCATTTTTCACAGAACTAGAACAAAAAATTCACAATTTGTATGGAAACACAAAAGACCCTGAAGAGCAAAAGGAATCCGGAGAAAGAAAAATGGAGCTGGAGGAATCAGGCTCCTGGACTTCAGACTATACTACAAAGTTACAGTAATCAAGACAGTATGGTACTGGCAGAAAAACAGAAATATAGATCAATGGAATAGGACAGAAAGCCCAGAGATAAACCCACACATATATGGTCACCTTATCTTTGATAAAGGAGGCAAGAATATACAATGGAGAAAACACAGCCTCTTCAATAAGTGGTGCTGGGAAAACTGGACAGCTACATGTAAAAGAATGAAATTAGAACACTTCCTAACACCATACACAAAAATAAACTCAAAATGGATTAAAGACCTAAATGTAAGGCCAGAAACTATAAAACTCTTATAAGAAAACATAGGCAGAACAGTCTATGACATAAATCATAGCAAGATCCTTTTTTACCCACCTCCTAGAGAAACGGAAATGAAAACACAAATAAATAAATGGGACCTAATGAAACTTAAAAGCTTCTGCACAGCAAAGGAAACCATAAAGAAGACGTAAAGACAACCCTCAGAATGGGAGAAAATATTTTCAAACGAAGCAACTGACAAATGATTAATCTCCAAAACATACAAGCAGTTCATGCAGCTCAGTATCAAAAAAACAAACAACACAATCCAAAAATCGGCAGAAGGCCTAAAAAGACATTTCTCCAGAGAAGATATACAGATTGCCAACAAACACATGAAAAGATGCTCAACATCACTAATCATTAGAGAAATGCACATCAAAACTACAATGAGGTATCACCCTCACACCAGTCAGAATGGCCATCATCAAAAAATCTACAAACAATAAATGCTGGAGAGGGTGTGGAGGAAAGGGAACGCTGTTGCACTGTTGGTTGGAATGTAAATTGATACAGCCACTATGGAGAACAGTATGGAGGTTCCTTAAAAAACTAAAAATAGAACTACCATATGACCCAGCAATCCCACTACTGGGCATATACCCTGAGAAAACCATAATTCAGAAAGAGTCATGTACCACAATGTTCACTGCAGCTCTATTTACAATAGCCAGGACATGGAAGCAACGTAAGTGTCCATTGACAGATGAATGGATAAAGAAGATGTGGAACATACATACAGTGGAATATTGCTCAGCCATAGAAAGAAACGAAATTGAGTTATTTGTAGTGAGGTGGATGGACCTAGAGACTGTCATAGAGAGTGAAGTTAAGCCAGAAAGAGAGAAACAAATATCATATGCTAACACATATATATGGAATCTAAAAAAAAAAAAAAAAGGGTTCTGATGAACCTAGGGGCAGGATAGGAATAAAGACACAGACGTAGAGAATGGACTTGAGGACATGGGGAGGGGGAAGGGTAAGCTGGGACGAAGTGAGAGAGTAGCATTGACATATATACACTACCAAATGTAAAACAGATAGATAGCTGGAAACAGCTACATAGCATAGGGAGATCAGCTTGGTGCTTTGTGACCACCTAGAGGGGTGGGATAGGGAGGGTGGGAGGGAGATGCAAGAGGGAGGGGATATGGGGACAGCTGATTCACCTTGTTATACAGCAAAAACTAACACAACATTGTAAAGCAATTATACTCCAATAAAGATGTTAAAGGAAAAAAAAGGAACTAAGGCTATTGAGTATTAAATCCAATAGAAAGTGTGAAAATGTGATGGTATGTTCATACCCACCAATACCCAAGGAAGGCAAGGTAAGGTACAAATGTATTTACATTTGTCCATGAAATTTGTAGGACTCTTTGTTAATAGGAGTTGATATTTGAGTCTAATAATGATGGCATATTGATTATATTGGACAAATCATAAATACATCTCCCTCATCTATAAAGTGAAAAGACAATTAAACTCTTTAGCATATGCAAAGTATTATTGTAAATACATATAAGGATACACAGAACACCCTATTATTTGGTGCAGTAAGAGTACTGAGTGTTTAAGCTAATCAAGTATTTCAGTCTTCTATAGTTTGTCAATTTTGAAGGAATTATAAAACAAAACGGAAAAAAAAAACTCAATACCAAAACTATGTTGAATACAATTCAGTTTTGTGAAGATTCGTATGACACCACAGGATCTAGCCATGCTTCATAATCATCATTTATTATAACTCTGCTAACAATGGGAAGATGCAGAAATCATATCCTTTGAGAGCACAGTGTACTGAACATAGAATCAGAAAACCTAGATACATGTTCTCACTTTGTCACTTATTAATAACACTCTATTTTCTGAGAACAGTTCCAGCTTGTGCCACTGAACTGAAATACTTATTAATGCTATTCTCTTTTAATCACAAAACTATCCCAACTGAACAAATGATATGGTCACCTGACTTACATTTGACCTTGAAGAGCCATTTAAGATATCACAACTCTGGTTTCCTCAACTACAGAACTGAGGATCAAACTGAAATAATATACATAAAGGGGATTTGCAAGCTATTAAGCACTATATACTTGTAAGGCATCATCACCATTATCGGAAATTTTTTGTCCATAAAGTATCAAATACGATATGCAAAAAGAATGAAGGAAGGAAAGATCTCTTATACAAGCTAAGCTGTGAGAAAGATCCCCATGTAACCAAGTAGGACAAGAAAAAGGCATTGAGATGGGACCAGCGCCCCTAGGAGGGAGCTATGAAAGAAGAAATATCCACAAGGGCGTCCTCCCACCATGGGAAACCCCTTCACAGGCTGGGAGGTCCACCAGGACAGATAGAGGAGTTACGCACAGGTGGCACATAGGTTTGCTGTGAGCACACAGGCCTCACTTGCTTCAGCATACACATCCTTAGGGACAGAGCACACACTCAAGGGCAATAAAGTCTTATCAAATCTGACCCTCAGAGCTTCCACTCCAACAACTGGGAAGCAGACCGAGCCTCTGACAAGGCTATGACAGCCATGGAGCAAAGAAGAGGCCCTGCCCAACATCCAGTGCAGGCTCTGGTCACCACAACACCAATGACATATCCATAATAAGGGGATAACGACCAGCACACTCTGAGGAAAGATGTGGCTAGCATCCATACCTAAAACAGCCCTTGCACCAAAAATATTAGATTCATACAGTCTACACAGGTATGCTGCCACATAAAAACAGCCCTTCAAGACCACAGTAGATAACTGTTTCTCCTAAATTCATAATTCACAGAGACAGAAAAATTTAAATGAGATGAGAAAAAAAAGAGGAACTACTCTCAATTAAAGGAACAAGAGAAATCCCCAGAAAGAACAAAGAATAAAACAGACCCCTCCAGTCTACTAGACCTTGAGTTCAAAAAGGAAGTAATAAAAATGCTAAAGGAATTAAGAAAGATTATCAATAGAAATGTAGATCACTGTAACAAAGAACTAGAAACTACAAAGAGGAACCAATCAAAATCAGACAACTAAATTGCTGAGATAAAAGCAATGAATAGCAGACTAAATAATGCAGAAGAATGAATAAGTGATCTGGAAGATGGAATAATGGAAATCATCCAATCAGAACAGCAGACAGAAAGACAAACGAAAAAAATAAAAGCAACATAAGAGATTTATGGGATAAGATAAAGCATGCCAACCTATGCATAATAGGGGTTCCAAAAGAAGAAGAAAGAGAGAAGGAGATCAAAAATGCCTAAAGAAATTATGGCTGAAATCTTCCCAAAGCTCAAGAAGGAAACAGATATCCAGGTACAGGAAGCAGAGAGGGTCCCAAGCAAGAGAACCCAAACAGATTCACATCATATCATAATTAAACATATCATAATTCAAATTGCAAAAGTTAAAGAGAGGATTCTAAAGGCAGTAGGAGAAAAACAAAGAGTCAGTTACAAGGGAACCCCCGTAAGGCTCTCAGCTGATTTCTCTACAGAAACTTTCCGGGCCTGAAGGGAGTGGCATGATATATTCAAAGCCCTGAAAAGGAAAAACCTGCAACCTAGAATACTCTACCCAGTAAGAATATCATTTAGAATAGAAGGAGAGACAAAGAATTTCTCAGACAAGCAAAAACTAAAAGAATACAGCAATAGTAAACCTAACTTAAAAGAAATATTGATTCTCTAAATAGAAAAGCAGCAAGAATGTATAGGAAAGGAAAAAACACAATAGAAAAGTCAAATATATAAAAGGATTGAAGATCACTTAAATAAGCCAGTATATAGATTAAAAAACAATCAAAAAAATTTTTGTAAAAGTGATTATAACTACAACAGCAAAAGGATATACATGAAGATGTAAAATAGGACATCAAAATCACACAATGTGGAGGAAGGAAGTAAAAAAATGCAGCTCTTTTAGAATGTGTTTGAACTTTTATGACTATCAACCTAAAGCAAGTAGATATAGGTATGGGTTAACATACATGAAAACCAGGTATCCACAAATCAAAAACATACACTCACAAAAAACAAAAAGAAAGGAACTCAAGCATAATACAAAAGAAAACCATCAAACCACAAAAGGAAAAACAAAAATAAGAAGAGAGGAATAAAGAACTACAAAATCAACTGGAAAACAAGATTTAAAATGTCAATAATTACAGACCTATTAATAATTACTTTAAATGTCAATGGACTAAATGTTTCGATCGAAAGACACAGAGTGGCAGATTGTATTAAAACACAAGAAAGTACAATATGTTTCCTACAAGAGACTCACTTTAGGGCAAAAGATACACATAGATTGAAAGTGAGGGGATGTAAAAAGATATTTCATGCAAATGGAAACAGCAAGAAAGCGGGGGTAGCAATACTCATATCAGACTAAATACACTTTAAAACAAAGTCCATAAAGAAAAAGAAGGACACTATATAATGATAAAGAGATCAATACAAGAAGAGGCTATTACAAACATTAACATATATGCACCCAATATAGGAGCACCTAAATACATAATACAAATACTAACAGACATAAAGGGACCTATTGACAAGAATACAATAACAGCAGGAGACTTTAACACCCCACTGACATCAATGGACAGGTCTAACAGACAGAAAATCAATAAGACAACAGAGATCCTAAATGACACAATAGAACAGGTGGACTTAATTGATACCTATAGGACACTATATCCAAAATTTAAAAACAAAAACAAAAACAAAAACAGAATACACATTCTTTTCAAGCACACATGGAACATTTTCTAGGATAGACCACATATTAGGACACAAAACAAGCCTCAACAAATTTAAGAGGACAGAAATTATTTCAAGCATCTTTTCTGAGTAAAACAGTATGAAACTAGAAGTCAACCACAGAAAGAAAAACAGGAAAAAAACGATCACATGCATGCTAAAAAACATGCTACTAAAACACCAATGAGTCAATGATGAAATCAAAAGGGAAATTAGAACATATCTCGAGACAAACAACAATGAAAACATAACCTTACAAAATCTATGGGATGCAGCAAAAGCAGTACTAAGAAGGAAATTCATAATGATACAGGCCTTCCTCAAGAAATAAGAAAAATCTCAACCAACCTAACCTACCACCTAAAAGAATTAGAAAAGGAAGAACAAAAAAGAAAAAAACTCAAAATAAGCAGAAGGAAGGAAATAATAAAGATCACAGAGGAAATAAATAAAATAGATACAAAAAACATTAGAAAAGATTAACAAAATCAAGAACCAGTTTTTTTAAAAGATTTTAAAAATCGACAAATCTCTAGCCAGGATCACCAAGAAGAAAAGAGAGAGGACCCAAATAAACAAAAGAAGCCATGAAAGAGGAAAAATAATAACCAATATTGCAGAAATACAAAAAATCAGAAGAAAATACTATGAACAGTTAAATCCCAACAAACTGGACAACCTAGAAGAAATGGACAAGTTTCTATAAACATACAGCCTGCCAAAATTAAGTCAAGAAGAAACAGATAATTTGAACAGACCAATCACTAGAAGTGATATAGAATCGGTAATTTTGGGGAAAAAAAAAAAAACTCCCTGCAAACAAAAGTCCAGGATCATATGGCTTTACTAGGGAATTCTACCAAAAATACAAAGAACTTATACCTATCCTTCTCAAACTATTCCAAAAGACTGAAGAGTAGGGAACACTTCCAAAGTCATTCTATGAAGTCACCATCACCCTGATACCAAAACCAGACAAAGACACAACCAAAAAAAGAAAATTACAGGTCAATATCTCTGATAAATATAGATCCAAAAATCCTCAACAAAATATTGGCAAACCGAATCCAATAATACATAAAAAGGATCTTACACCTTGATCAAGTTGGATTTATTCCAGGGTCATAAGGATGGTTCAAATATGCAAATCAATCAATGTGATGTACCACATTAACAAAAGAAAAGACAAAAACCACATGATCATCTCAATAGATGCACAAAAAGCATTTGATAAAATTCATCCAGTCATGATAAAAACTCTCACCAAAGTGGGTATAGAGGAAACATACCTCAACATAAAAAAGGCCATTTATGACAAACCCAAAGCCAACATAATACTCATCTGTGAAAAGCTGAACGCCTTCTAACTAAATTCTGGAACAAAACAAGGATGCCCACTCTCACCACTTCTATTCAACATAGTATTATTGGAAGTCCTAGTCACAGCAATCAGACAAGAAAAAGTAAGAAAAGCTATCCAAATTGGAGGGGAAGAGGTAAAATTGTCATTATTTGCAGATGACATGATACCTTATATAGAAAACCCTAAAGACTCCACACAAAAACTATTAGAACTAATAAGTGAATTCAGCAAGTAGCAGGCTACAAGATTAACATACAGAAATCTGTTGCATTTCTTTACACTGACAATAAAATATGAGAAAGTAAAAACCAAAAAATCCTGTTTAAAATCACATCAAAAAATAAAATAAAATACCTAGGAATAAACCTAAGGAAGTGAAAGAACTATATGCTGAAAACTATAAAACATTGATAAAGAAAGCTGGAGATGATTCAAAGGAATGGAAAGATAGCCCCATGCTCTTGGATTGGAAGAATTAATATTGTTAAAATGGCCACATTACCCAAAGCAATCTACAGATTTAATGCAATCCCTATCAAAATACCCATGATATTTTTCACAGAACTTGAACAAATAATCCTAAAATTTATATGGAAAGACCCAGAATTGCCAAAGTAATCCTGAGGAGAAAGAACAAAGCTAGAGGCATAACCCTCCCAGACGTCAGACAACACCACAAAACTACAGGAATCAAAACAGCATGGTACTGACACAAAGACAGATATATGGATCGATGGAACATAACAGAGAGCCGAGAAATAAACCCACACACCTATGGTCAATTAACCTACGACAAAGGAGCAAGAATATACAATGGAGAAAAGACAGTCTCTTCAGCAAGTGGTGCTGGGAAAGCTGGACAGCCTCACGTAAATCAAGGAATTTAGAACACTCCATCACATCATACACAAAAATAAGCTCAAAATGGTTTAAAGACCTAAATATAAGATATGACACCATAAAACTCCTAGAAGAGAACACAAGTAGAACATTCTCAGACATAAATTATAGTAGTATTTTCTTACATCAGTCTCCCAACGCAAAAGAAATAAAAGCAAAATAAACAAATGGGACCTAATCAAACTTAAAAGATTTTTTGGCAAAGGACATCATAAACAAGACAAAAAGACAACCTACAGAATGGGAGAAAATATTTGCAAATGATGCAACCAACAAGGGGTTAATTTCCAAAATATACAAACAGCTCATACAACTCAATATCAAAAAAAAAAAAACCCCAATTGAAAAATGGGCAGAAGACCTAAATAGACATTTCTCCAAAGAAGACATACAGATGGCCAAGAAGCACGTGAAAAGATGCTCAACATTGTTAAGTATTATGGAAATGCAAATCAAAACCACAATGAGGTATCACCCCACATCAGTTCGAATGGTTGTCATCAAAAGGTCTACAAATAATAAATGCTGAAAGGGTGTGGAGAAAAGGGAACCCTCCTACACTGTTAGTGGGAATATAAATTGGTGCAGCCACTATGGAAAACAGAATGGAGGTTCCTTAAAAAACTAAAAATAGAGTTACCACATGATCCAGCAATACCACTCCTGGAAAAGATGAAAACTCTAGTTCGAAAAGCTAACATGTACCCCAATGTTCACAGCAGCACTATTTACAATAGCCAAGACATGGAAACAACCCCAAATGCCTATCAACAGATTTGAAAAGATGTGATATATGTGATTGAGATATATATATATATATACAATGGAATATTACTTAGCCATAAAAAAGAATGAAATACTGCCATTTGCAGTATTGCAACATGGATAGACCTAGAGAATATCATACTAAGTGAAGTAAGTCAGATAGAGAAAGACAAATACTATATGATGTCACTTATATGTGGAATCTAAAAAATAATACAAATGAAAATGAAACAGACTCACAGACATAGAAAACAAACTTAGGGTTACCAAAGAGGAAAGGGGGGGCATAAATTAAGAGTATGGGATTAACAGATACAAACGACTATACATAAAATCAATAAGCAACAAGGATTTACCATGTAACACAGGGAACTATAATCAATATCTGTAATAACCTATTTTGGAAAATAATCTGAAAATATATATATATGTTATATATATATATATATATACACACACGTGTGTGAGTGTATATATATGTGTGTGTATATATATGTGTGTGTATATATATATATATAACTAAATCACTTCACAGTACACATGAAACTAACACAATATTGTAAGTCAACTATACATCAAAAAAAAGAAGGGCTTCCCTGGTGGCGCAGCGGTTGAGAATCTGCCTGCCAATGCAGGGCACACGGGTTCGAGCCCTGGTCTGGGAAGATCCCACATGCTGTGGAGCAACTAGGCCCATGAGCCACAACCACTGAGCCTGCGCGTCTGGAGCCTGTGCTCCGCAACAAGAGAGGCCGCGATAGTGAGAGGCCCGCACATCGCGATGAAGAGTGGCCCCCGCTTGCCACAACTAGAGAAAGCCCTTGCACAGAAACGAAGACCCAATACAGCCAAAAATAAATAATAAATAAATAATAAATAAATAAATAAATAAATAAATAAAGAAGAAACAAATGGTCCTTACTCGCCCACAGATTTTATACTAGTGTCTCTAAAAATTCTGTTGGGAAAATCTATTTTTTCCATTTAATTGGGGAGACAACTAAAGTGCAGAAAGGTGAGCTTCTCAGATCACTCTGCAACTCAGTCCATTTTTGGACAGAAGCTAAAATTTAAGAATCCTAGTTCACATCCATGCTCTAATCAGTTCATTATTTTGTTTTTAAAGGATTAATGGAAATTCTTATAGTGTCCTTGATCTTACCTCAAGAGATCTCCTAGTTCATCCTGGCCTCTAGGCAGGATTGCCCTTAAAGGCACAACAAAAATAAGGCTAATCCTTGCAATTGTGAACAAAGTTGGTCAGTCATGTTTATACCGGCTCCACAAACCAATCTTCAGGATGTTATTTTCAAGCTTAACAGCCTCATCTTCAGAACTTTATGAGCTGCTATAGCCCTGTAAACCTCAAAACAGTCTAACATTCTCTGTTAAGAAATGGAGGACTTTGAAGGGAAATGAAAGGAAGGAGGGAAGCCTTCCATAATTAAATGTCCAAACAAATCACAACTGAGCAGTTTTGGCAAAGGATCTACAAAGGTAAGTTTTGGGGTGAATATAAATATTAGTCTTTTTTCTGCTATATTGTGTGATTATCAAAACAGCAGCTCCTTTGGATACTAATATATTACTATGCTATAAATACAAAGGGAATAAGATTATGAATCACTAATATTAGGTGCACCTAAATAAATGTGTGTCTTCAGCTTGAAAAGACCAGGTCAGAGCCTAACCAACTGTGTCTTCCACATCGCTTCTAGGTTCAAAAACCATATTTTAATTAGATCTATTCTATGGGAGTCAGAAAACATCCTGACAAATCTAAGTCAAATGCCTGCCCTGATGCAGCTGTAACACCATTCAGAGAGCTCCAAGTGCCCTCTTTTGGCCTATAGAGAGAATTGCAATCCCCTTCTGTTGTCAAAAGAGCCCTTTGTAAAAAAGAATGTGTTTACAACAAAGCATCATTTTACTTATGAGCAAACCACAATGATGACTAGACAAGTGGAAGTTGCCTCTAGTCAAAGCACTTCTGCTTTCAGAAAGCCTCATTAAGTGAGTTTCATTATACTTCCCTCTAAACCCTGGTCGGCAAACACTGCTCATTCTTAACCCTCAGTCGAATACTGGATTTTAATAGCAATTCGTCAGGGAACGCGTGGTTCTCTGTCTTATAAGCTGCCTCTAGGACAGTTTGTGGCCACCAGTTACCTGTCCTCTTCTTCTCTCCATTTAGCATTTATTTCATCCTGTCCTATACTGTAGTTAGCGATTTACAAGATAGCTTGTCAATTCCCTGAGGAAAAGTAAACTTGTCAGTAGCTTTCCTTCTAGGACTTTTGGAACTTGAACACAGCAATAAGGACCCAATGGTATTAGGTGGCCGAAGTGTTTCAAAGGAAAAGGAGATACTTAAAGCTTTAGGGTCCCCTTCCTAGGTCTCTGCCTTTAAAAAATCTACAGAAAATGCAGTATGATGTGAGTTGCAACCCTAAGTCTTCTACCTTGGCAAAGAGATATACAGTTGGTTATACTCAGGTAACAAATTCAAAACCTACCAGGTCAGCATCAAACCTTATAACATATTGTCATAGGAAATTCAGCCTTTGTCTGAAAGATATCCTTGAGCAGATCTTAAGATCCTAAACTAAATATTTTCTCAGGCAACATGCACATCAACTTCACCGTTCTGATTAGTGCTACAGCTGAGTATGGTGGATGTGCATTGGAAACGCTTGCTTGATAAATTACACTGAAAATTTTTAATGTGACATATACATCAGATGTTATATCACATCTTTACTAAATGTGGCTTCTGAAATTCCAAAAGACAACGTTGGCTGTATATTCCATATACAGCCTAAATCAGAGCACGATACAAGTCCATAATGGTCACCTATGTGACCAAATTAAATTTTATCAGCAGTTACCTCAAAAGAGATTTGAAGATGTACCAGGCGCACTTTGATAAGAGAGGGCCATTCTTTGCCGTGAATTGGTTACCGAGCACCTACCAGATCCAGGCGCAGTGGATCTGGTAACCTAACCACTGCCCCAAGGTACCAGGGCACCTTGGCAGCTAGTTGGCTAGAAAAGCAACAGATGCAGCCAAGGACCATGGTCCCCAACCAGGGGGAGTCAGTCCACTTAACTAACTGGCTGAGTGGCCGACATTTACAGAAAGTAGTTGAAACACAAACAACTAGAGACACCCAATATAAATAAACAGAATAAACCCCATTATAGCAAGATGCTAATAGACGGCACACTCAAGTCTACTTGATATCTGCATAGAACAAATACATGAAAAAATAATGAATCTTCTAAATGATTATTTGTTGGAAGGGGTATATTGAAGGTATATCACCCCTGCCTTTCCTTAGTCCAAGAAGGCTTTATAAAGTAACTAAAATAGAAACATTGTTTTCAATTAGAAGCTGTGGTAAAGGATCAAGACTAAAGTGTCAGTGGATTAAAAAATAGTGTAGTATTCAGATATCTTTGCCAGAAATAAATAATTTGACAAGTGAATTTAAAATCTAAACTTTTACCTCTTTTTTTAAACTAATATATGAGGAACTGATGACATATTTGAGGAAATATGACATAGTAATACAACCTAATGGGACAAAAGTAATTAATTAGTGGATATTTTATAAATTTTATAAATTTATTTTTAAAAACCTCAATAGATAAGAAGCAGAGAGATTTGTAAATGGAGAATACTAGTCATTTTTTTTAAATATTTATTTATTTATTTTTGGCTGCATTGGGTCTTAGTTGCTACACGGTGGCTTTCTCTAGCTGTAGCAAGTGGGGGCCACTCTTCACTGTGGTGCGTGGGTCTCTCATTGTGGTGGCCTCTCTTGCTGCGGAGCACAGGCTCTAGGCATGCGGGCTTCAGTAGTTGTGGCGCATGGGCTCAGTAGTGGTGGCTCGCGGGGTCTAGAGCGCAGGCTTAGTGGTTGTGGCACATGGGTTTAGTTGGTCCGAGGCATGTGGGATCTTCCCGGACCAGGGCTCGAACCCATGTCCCCTGCATTGGCAGCTGGTTTCCTAACCACTGCGCCACCAGGGAAGCCCAAGAATACTAGTCTTTAAGGTACTGAGACACTTCCATTTTTAAGTCTTAGCCCTAAAATATATTATTAATAAAAATAACTTTACTGCACAGTTGGTAAAACTTTGATATCTACATATGTCCATATATGTGCACATAAATATAGACCAGTATGTATAAATATGTACACACACACACACACACACACACACACATAATCACAAAACATAGTTGCTTGGGGAAATATTTAAATCAAAAGATTAAACCCATAAATTTCTTTTGCAGAAACTATTTGTTAGCATTTCCCCTGAACACATATTCAGCAAAGAAAATATGGTATTAAATATGATATATTTATTAACATTTCCAATTTTGTTCCAGGTTTATAAATTTTCTGTCTGGGCCAAAGCATTCTGTATTTGATCATCATGCATAACCATTTAGTTAAGCAGAAAAAAAAAGGTTTTGTGAAAAATATGTTTACTCCTACAACTATTTGTCAACAAGTTAAGAGTATCACTGCTGCTGGATCATCCACTGCTTCATGAAAATAGGAGAGGCAAAGGAGGAAGTCAGACCTTATGGTGGTGGTATCTACTATTTATCTATCTATCTATCTATCACTCTAGATCTATTTCAGAACATTATCTAGTCCAGGGTTCATAATTTTTTGTGTGCCATGGGTTCCTTTGACAATCTGGTGAAATCTGTGGATCTTTTCTGAAATAATATTTTTAGATGTGTATAATAAAATACATTTTTATAACAAAGAAAACAATTATATTTAAGTATATTAAAACATTTTAAAATTGAAAATTATAATAAAATATGTGCTTCTTTAACTTATTAAACATCAATATCTAGCAGTAGATTTAATAACTACCATAATTTCAAAGTAGTGATGACTATAAATGACATTTTGAGATATCTGCAACAACTCTAGTATGCTATAATAATATCTCTGGTTGTAAAAATCTCACTCATTCTTCAAGATGAAGCTCAATGTCAATTCCTTGAAGTCTTTTCCACTGAACACTCTCTAGTTAGAATTAATCTGTACTTCTCTACTTTGGCCTTTCAGCATTCTACCATACCACATTATGCTGTCCATTGGGTTGGTTCTGTAAATGACTGGTTAGAGTGACCAGATCTTTATGGCAAGAGATCATAAGCTCTTCATGTTTGATATTCTCCGTAGCATTTACTACCATGCCTAGAATATAACAGGTACTTAATAAATATTTTTATATTATCAGAAATATCTCATCAACAAGAACCAAATCCAATGACTCTGTACCATTCATGGAGTCATGCTGCTTCTGACCAGTAGAAATGCCCAGAATGAAGACATAATTGTCTACTCATTAGATACCAGCTCCGGAAATGACCTCACCAGCCATATACTACTTTGCTGGGTTTTGAAGATGACAAAATTAAAGTCCAGAAAATTTTGCTTATTACTGAGTATCACAGCATAAAAAATAATGTGGATTTCCTAACATCCAGTCCACCAATCTTTTGGCTTCACCCTAACATATATTAAGAAGAGAAGACAATAGGAACTCTGAGTTAAAAGGCCATAATTCTCATCACATTAAATTTAGCTCTGGGGGGGTGTGCTTTTTTGTTTTGTTATGTTTTTAGTAACTACAGACTAAAAATAAATGGAAAAATAAACAAGATGGCAAATAATATATCACAGGAAAAACTGAGACAATTTCAAAACTGAACTCGAAGGTGAAAGACAGTGAACAAGCTGTAAAGAGTTGAGGAAGGCAAAAGAAGCAATGTGCGCGTAGGAGCTGCAGAGAGATGAGTGGAGGGGAGAAGCTGGCACATGTCTCCCTGATGTGTACCATCATCACTTTAGTTCTTCCAGCTCCTCAGACAAAATGCCCTGCGGTCATCTCTAGCTCTCCTTTTTCTCACCTCCTCATGTAGTAGTCAATCAGCACATCCCATTGGCTCTACCTTCAACATACAGCCAGAATTTGACTATTTCTCACCATCTCCACTGTCATCTCTTGTCTAGATTCTTGCAGTATCTACCTAAATGGTCTCCACTCCTGTCTTTGCAATCTATACACAGCATAGCAATCAGGGTAACCCTGACAAAATGTTTGTGAGATCACATCACTTCTCTGCTCAAAGCTCTCCAATGGCTCTCCATTGGCCTGAAGGTAAGAGTCAGTGTACTTACTGTGGCCTACAAGGCCTACATGATCACCCCTCACTCCCCATTAACTCTAACCTCATCTCCACTATCATCCTTACTCACTCAATTCCAGCCACACTGGCTTCCTCTCTAACCTCTCTAACCCAGACCCACGCTGCCTCAAGGCCTCTGAACTTGTTCTTCTGGCAAAAAGAAGAGCCTGGCCACAGACTGGTTCAAAAGCCACATTCTCAGTGAGACCTTCCCTGGCTACCTATCTAAATTGAGCTCCCCATCCCCTCATGATTCATTTGTCCTGCGTGTACTTTTAAAATTCTCTTTAGTTCCTAGCACTGAATTTTACATATTTGTCTTGTTTATAGTCTAATGCCCAAATAAAACGTTAGCTCAATTAGGGCAATTTTTGCCTTTTTTTTTTATCACTAATATATTCCTAGTACCTGGAATGCTGACTGATAGCTAGTTGGTGCTGAATAAATATTTGTTGAATAAACTAATGAATAAACTCACAAATCACACTCTGCTCTTAATAGGCTCTTAACATATTAAGCCTTGCACCTACCTAAAGGAAAACTATACCCACACTCTAAAATCACTTAAAACTAAACAAATTCTCTAAAAGGTAATTAAGGTGTTTTGTTTCAGAGACAAATTAGACAATTTCCTACTGCCTAAAGAACTCCCTACTTGATCACTGGAATTTATTAAGCATACCAAATTCTCAGGTTGCACATTAGAGAAGGGATGTGTGTGTGTGTGCACACGCACAGGCACACAAGAAAAGGGGAAATAGACGTGTTTGGAGAGAGACTAATGTCCTTCAGACCCAAAGACTGGTAAAGGCATAACTGGTGGGCACCAAGTCATTTAGTTACCGAGAAACCAGAATAAAGAGTTATGAAGAGTTTTGCCAAAACTGGAATATGAACTAAAAAAATCTCCAGGAAGGAAAGAAGCTACTATCTGGAACTCAGAAGTTGTCCTTCTGAGCCTCTGGAACTTTGGATATAATTCTCATTCTAAAAATTAGTTCCATCCTGTTTCATAATATTCATTTCAGAAATTCTCTATAAATTTCAGGCATTTTTATGATCCAAACTTAATGAAAGTATGCTAAGAACAGATGGTACCTAGAACCTAGAAAACAATATAGTTTATAAATATTATTATTAACTAATACTGAATAAAACTTTACAGTTCACAAGGCATTTAAATGTATATTTTTGAAGTATATGAACTATATTTCTATATTTTACCTCCCCCCTCAATCTTTATTGCCCACTGTACTTGTATTTTCCCTGATCATGAATTTCATCTGTTTTATCTATTTTAATTTAAATCATATGTGGAACAAGGTAAAAAGAGCAAGTGAGGTAAATATAGTGGGTGTGTAAGTACAAAGTTTCATTATCCATATTTTGCAGGTAAGGAAACTGAAACTCTGAGAGTTTAAGGGAATATGTCCAAGGCCACACACCTCACTAAATTATGGAGCTGAGATGCATACAGAGCTGATCTGACCCATGCTTTGTCTACCAAACCATACTTCTTTTCTGTGATATGCCATCCAAGCTAGCACAATGCTTTGTCCAAAACACTAATCTAGTATAAAATATCACCTTGTATTGTGATTGTTTATACAAGGCTGTCCCTCCAGCTGCAGCATGAACTCTACAAGTTTTCATATGTAAATACGGAATGTCAGATTGGCCTCTCTGCACTTAGACTTTTGACTGGCTCAATGCCTGGCACGGTGGTATTCATCTTGGCTGAGAGCATGGCCTTGTGAGTGCACACACACTCAATCACTTTACCTAGTGCTCTGCCCATTCTCTATTCCTCACCCAACATCCACTCATGTGCACATTCAGCTACTGTCCAAAGGAATTTGTTGGACATAAATTTAGAAATTTGGGGCTATCTTATCATCATGCAGTACTGGCATATAGTGGATATTCAGTAAGAGTAGTTTAATTGCTTAAAATGATGGAAATATTTAAAATCAGGGATCTATGGATTGGAACATGGACATTTATATTATACCCAGTATTTGTGACATTCTGTTCATAATAATGTTCCTAGCAAGATCTGATCTATAATGACATCATGAAACTCATTTTTAAAATCCAGATGCATCAGGATATTTCCCACCACAACCATTTAGGCCAAATGAGTGAAGCTTCAAGAAAACCTCTCAGAGGGCTTAACATGCAACCCCTGGAGTCTGGAGGACACAGAGCCTGGAGGCTGACTCTAGTCTGGAGAGAGTCCAAATGTATGAAGCTTACACGAACTACTGCTTTTTCTGGCCAAGGAGGAGAGAGGGCTATAGTGGGAGCAGCCTGCACTTCAAAGTTTATGGGACAAAAGAGCCATATGTTTCCTCTGAGCCAGAACGAATGCCAAGGAAAGTAGCAGTACTTGAGTTGCCATCAAAGGGTCATGCCCAAGTGGTCGCCCTCCAGAGCCAGGTGACTCTAACAGAAAGAATAGGAACCAGGGTTGACCAGAGGGTGCAACTCCTTTGCCAGGGAACAATGCTATAAGAAACAGATCCCATATTCCACTCAGAGGGCTACAAAGTCATATGACCACTAATACTAATTAACTTTACTCCTTCCCTTCCTCTCCCTCACCTCACTGTGACCTTGAGAAGTGAGTAGGACAAGGTGGAATATATCAATAGAAAGCAAAAATACACCATATATCCTCTTCCCAGTGCAAGCTTCTGAGCCTGTGTCAGGCTGGGAATTATAGGGTGGAGATGGGGAGAGGATCTTTAAACTGAATGAGAGATTGAATATTTGGCATTCCAAATACTGGGCTTCCAAGATGAATACTCTTTTTTTTTTTTTGGCCACACCATGCAGCACATGGGATCTTAGTTCCCCAACCAGGGATCGAACCCAAGCCCCCTGCGGTGGAAGCGTGAAGTCTTAACCACTGGACTGCCAGGGAAGTCCTCCAAGATGAGTACTCTTTCTGTGCATTGTGTTGCTAACTCATAGCAACTTCCTGTTTTCATATATACCTATTATACAGGATATTTATCAGACCACACAGTGTAGAGCATAGGAGCTCTGGCCAAGGAGGCAGAGAGACATGACTTTGGGCAAGTTACGTCACCTCTCTAAGCCTCAGCTTCCTTACACGCAGAAAGTAAATAACAATAGCATTACAGGATCAGGTTGTTGTGAAAGATGTGGTAGTACACATGAAGCAGTAGAAAATTCATGTATATAACCAATATTTATAGACTATCTACTGTATTAGTTTCCCAGGGCTACCGTAACAAAGTACCACAAACTGGGTGGCTTAGAACAAGATCTCACAGTTCTGGGGGCCAGAAGTCCGAAATCAAGGTGTCAACAGGGCCCTACCCTCTGAAAGTGTAAGGGAAGGCTCTGTTCTAGGTCTCTCTCCTAGCCTCTCTTAGGACCTTGACTTGGGCCAGCATAACTCCAGTCTTCACATGACGTTCTCCCTATGTGCAGGTCTGTGCCTAAGCTTCTCCTTTTTACAAGGGCACCAGTCATACTGTATTGAGGCCTACCCTTCTCCCGTACGACCTCATCTTAACTAGTTACATCTGCAACAACCCTATTTCCAAATAAGGTCACATTCTGAGGTACTGGGGATTAGAACTTAAGCATATGAATTTTTAGGGTATGTAATTCAACGCATAACACGTATTTTGTGCCAGACACTCACATTGGAAGTCCAGCAGTGAATAGACAGTACTTGGGGTATTTATGTTCTAGTTGGAGAAAGTCACACAATAAATGTACAAACAAATAAATAAACAAAATAATTTCAGGTAGATGTAAGAGCTCTAAAGAAAGTAAAATAATGGATTAGAGCAACGGTCCTCAAACATTTTGGTTTCAGGACCCTGAAGCTTTTGTGTATGTGCGTTATATATCTGTCAATATTTACCATATAAGAAATTTATTCTATTCTATCCATTGTTCCAAGTTCAAAAATTGATGACATGTATTTAATGCTTCATGTGGAAACACCAAGTTTAATATTTAAAAATACTAAATAAAGTAATGCTCAAAAAAATGTAAAATTTTAATGTCAACATTTATAACTCAAAACACACGATTTTTACACTATCATGGAATGTTGGCTCAAGTGATCACTCAAAAATCATGCCTAGCTGAGCCACATCTAGCCAAATACCTAAACAGTGTGTCCCTTTGGGTATTAATTTATTGCCACTTACCTCTGAATTTGTGGTTCTCAGCCTCACTGCACCTAAGAATCACCTGGGGAACTTAACATTTTTTGATGACTAAATGCCACCCTAAATCATTTTGGTCAGAATGTTTGGACGTGGGTTCTCTGGGTATCAGTGTTAATTTCCTTATGCCACCATAGATAATTATGTATGCTACAGTAGCTACGGAGAATCAAAACCAAACAAACACAAATGCTATACAGGTAATTTTAAGCCAGGATTGAGAACCATTGCTCTATTCTAGATGAATATGAACTCCAGCAGGCATAGATTAGTAAAATCAACCTCTCTCTCAATATTCTGAGAGTCCCCAACCTGACCTTGTTCTACTCTATGGAATCATTTTGATCCAACATGAATATGAACTAGAATATGTACATTATATTAATTCCACCTGTATATAGACAGTCAAGTGATTTCAATGCTGGAAGGAAAAGTTCAGCTCTTGCTGCCTTGGAAAATGCCCAACAATCTGTCCTGCAAAAAGGTTGAAATGTCAAATGACGTTGCTTCCTACAAAACTGAATTAGAGCATGACCTCAAATGTTAATATATTCAGATTTTTCCTCTGCCCTTAGAAGGTCAAATATTCACAACAGTCATAAAATCTAAACTGCCCTATCCTCCCAGGATTTCTGAAGCTGCAGTAACAAATTATAAAATAAAAAGAAATTCCCTACTGAAGGAAAGTTATAGCCTAAGAAAAAGTAAGACTTCATGAAGTTGCAGCTAAACAGAGAAACATGTCAATTCCTTGTTAATATCTAATAGTTATGCCATGCTATACAACTTAACAAAACTCTTCTGTATCTGTCAATTGATTTGATCCTCACAACAGTTGTATTTGGTGACTATTACTCATATTTCCATTTTCTATAAAAGAAAATAGAAATTGCAAATGGTTAAGTGACCCATCCAAACGTAACGGCACAGATAAGACCTAAATTTAGGTCTTATTCAAGAAGGGTCCTTTCAACTGCCTTTCCCTATATAGTGGAATGTGTCAACATTTCTTGAACCTGTTTTCCTGTTAGATGCTACCCAAAATAAAAACTTCCTTCCCAGAATAAGTAAATGCAAAATCTGTTTTTAAATTTTATCAATATATTATACCACTCGTAAGTCAGAAAGGATAAATTCATTCATTAAAATAGCATTTTTCCTCAAAGATTACTGGAGATTTTCTATTCTATATTTTCATTAACAATGGTTAAAACCAACAGTTACACAGGAGGGCCAGTTTGGGGCAGATTCCTTAAATGCTAGATAGAATATTTTTCCAGAACTATTTTTCTCAGTATTATCTCTTGTGTAAGTCATATAAACTGTAATAACGATGAAAAATCTAACCAAACAGACATGAACACAATTATCCCTAGGAGACAATTCTGAGTCAAATGAAAAGGCACAACGGTTAAAGAAGAGCTCTCTAGCATTTCACCTAAAAATCTGATCTGACAAACAATGTAGTAATGGTAACCTACATAAAAGGCAGTACTTTGAGTAATAGTGATGAATTTGAAATCCAGTCAATGTCCCATTTTAAATAACATCTGTGGCTCTTTGTAATCAATAATAATAAAAGAATTCTCTTTAGTTTGTGTTCTTGTTTAGAGGCTGAGGGGGAAATAGCCCTCAGAGTAACAAGATGGCAGGGACACACTCTCCTTTCATATTATTCCCCCCAAATAGCAGCCATTTGTTACAGAATCAAACAGCCAAATGAAGACTGGATGGAATAAGAGACCAAGGGCAACAGAAAAACAGATGCTTTGGCGAGAAGGCAGCCTATAAATGTTGGTTTCCCAGGATTTTGATAGCAGTAGTGTTTTATCTTTATCTCTGCTTGAAAGCAGAGTCTAATTGAATAAAAGAGTTTTTAAAATAGTGGGCCATTAATTAGGCGGCATGGGGTAAAGCACAGATTCAGTAATGTACGAGGCTTCTGGGAGCCACAGACTGCACTCATCGATTCTGTCAGGGCGCCAGAGAAACGAGAGAGCAGAATGTTTTGCCTCTTCTGGAAACCTACCTGATACATTTGGAAGTGGCTTCCCCATGCATTGCCTCTGCCCAAATCATGCCATAATTACTCTGGCACTGTAAGCTGTGAACTTGGCGGGCTCTGAGAGATATCAGATGTTTTTCTCATGCTTGCTGAACCTCTCTTAGACAAATTTTGCATTGTTTTTTGTGTCAGTTTTATCGTGAAACATCGTGTTGCCATCTGGGAAGAAAAACAACATGGTAGAGGAACAGCTGGTAAATGGCAATGGCCAAATAAACATTGGCAAGCACCCGCCATTAGGTGAGATAAGAGGGATGGGTGGCCGCCAACACCGACAATCCCTCACCACTGGAACATTTTTCACTGTTCCCTTCTCTCTTATCTTCATTCAAATTCATGGCAATTTTTCATTCAGATACTCGAGCTCTCCAAGTGTCAGGTGTTGGGCTTTATCTGCTGTCCTGGAGGAACAAGATAGACCTATAAAGTGCCCCACCAATTGAATTTCTCTCCTGGGCAGGACAATGGGCTTCTTGAAGCAACAGGCGAGCTTCTGATACCTTAACAGAAAGGCTCCCCTGAGGAATAAGAGGATACCAAGACTCTTACCAAGCTTTTCAACCAATTTGATGGCCTTTATTTTGGTCACACCCAACAACATCAGTATTTGTGGCTCTCAAACCCTTAAATCTTTTAAAGGCCATATGTATGATAAACCAACAGAAATAATATTATCATGCCTTTGGGAGCAGGGCAGTGAGAGGAAGTAAGTTACACCTGATTTACAAAGTTATACCCCATGCTTTCTTGTTTTTAAGATAAAAATTTTCCATTGCAACATTTCTAAAATTGAGATGCATAGAATAGATGTCTAAAAAAAATCTGACAACCTCCAGACAGCAGAATAAGTTGTTAAGTGCCAATAGTCATCATTGCCTGCACATGTGCAAACTGGTGAACATTTGAAGGTAAACATTCATCCAATCACCTCAGTTGTATTATTTCTATTGTTGTAACCAACATCGCTGAATTTTTAACTTAAATTTGGATTCCAAGTTTTGGCTTAAAGTATCTTCAAAATATTACATTGAAATACAGCATTTTTAATTTGTTCAGTTTGCAGAAATTTGTTTCACACAGGCAATGTGATCAGAGGCAATAGAAATTGCTGAATCACTCAAAATAACTCAAAATTTTTTAAGTTAATAGAGGTTGGAATGATGAGCACATGTGTCTTGGAGACTGACACTCAAGCTAGTACATCAACTGACAAAACCTTTCAACTAACTTTCAGTACACAATTCAATTATATTTACTCACTATATATTATATTCATTAAATTGTATATTCAGTATATTACATTCAATATATTATATATTTATATACTTTATGGTCAAAATATTATATATTCAATATATATTATAGTCAATATATTATATATTCAATATATTATATTCAACATATAATTCAATTAAGGGAAATTTTATATGAAATATAATTGACATGTATTATATATAATTTTCCCTCAATTGAATTATACATTGAATATAATCTATATTGAATATATACTGTTATATATTGAATATATATTATATAAAATTTTTTCATATGTATGAATTTAACCAAAAGCAAAATGGAAATGCAAACAAAACCCTGGAACTCTCGACAAGATTTAACTCTAGGTTCTATAAAGGATGAGGTTACAAGAAAGAAGAGCAGTGTACCACCATGCCATTTATAAAGGCCAGTGACTGAGGACCTTTGAATGCTGGAGTATAAAATGCTTAAATATAAATTTCACTTGTGAGAGTTATGAAAATGGCATGAAGTTGTATGCATCATTAATTATTAAAAAAAATCATACATAAAACCTATGTACAGTTAATGTATTGTTTCTTCTACTACCAAAAAAAGAAAAATTGATGGTGATATAGGAAATATGCTAACTTTCAGAATTGTTGAGAATCACCTAATTCATCCCTTTGTTTTATAAAGTAAGATCCTAAGGTCGCACAGCTCACTTGCAACAGAACTCAAACTAGAATTGTGAACTAAGCAGGTGGACATGAAAGGGAGAATGGGAGAGCGTGAAATGACATGCCTTGACCTAAGGGACAGACCAAATTAGGACCAGCCAGGAACTGTCCTTAAACATTAGAACAAGTTCTCTGGAAAAATTCCTGCTCCTTGAGATCAACTGTCACTTACACTACTACGATTAAACACAAGCAAGAAGAATTGCTGCGAAAATCTAAGCAAAACCAAAGCATAAAGAAAACTTCCTAAAAATCTGTTTAGATTTGTTTCAATATTATTCATGAGAAAAGTCAGTCACTCTGAATGTTTCAATAAGTAATATAATTTATGTGTAGCCACATTCTTTTGTCAATGTGCTACTCATTCTTTTGATATCTGTCAGGTAAGTATATGACAATTGTTAATATCCTGAATTGAGCTCCAATGAAATTAACTGAATGAGTCTCTCCTTTTATTGCTAATTCAGAAATTTTGAGATTTTAATCTATTAGTCCATAATCCTTAATCCATAAACTCAATAAAATTTTTGCCTACAGACCACTCATTTATAAGAAATTTTATACTAGAACAGCAGGGAAATACTTTTTAAAGTAAACCCATCATTGGAAAAAAGAAACTGCAAGCACTTCTTCCTTTCTTAAGCATCTACTGTGTATATAACACTTAATGGACTCTGTAGTAATGTCAGGAAGGGTCATTCTTGGCCCTATTTTACAGATGAAGAAACTGAAGCCTACAAAGGGTAAATAACTTGCCCAAGGTCAAGCAGCTTGAAAATCTAGAAAATCTGTCTCTAAGAACTATGACCTTAACTGCTACACTATGATGCAAGGTGTTCAATAATTAAATACTAAACTAGTAGCATATAACTGATATTGTGACTTAGAAGTCAGTTAAAGTAGTTCAGCAGGCTGGAAAATAAATAGGGCCTTGAAGGATAAATAAGCCTGGTAAAGGGAGATTTTGTCAGAGTCAGCAAATAAACAAATAAAACTAAATAACAACTATTGGACAACAAGAAAGGGAAACTCAGGAGGAAATAGTTGGAATTTTGTAGAAGGCCCACAGGAGAAGAAACTGAAATTGGAATTACATGTTGGCCAAGGCAGTGCAAATCAATCTGTAAACGATGGATGTTCCTTTGGAAGGCTTCCAGGGAGACACGGGAGTATAGACAGGAAGTAGCCCCCTCTTGATGAGTAAGTCAGTGCCTTCCTGAGAAGGGTAATAGCCTCACCTTTCAGTAGGGCCCAGATGACAGAATGCAAGAAAGCGACAGAGCTAATATGATCATTGCATTATAAATTAGAGCATTTAACCACATGGATATTTTTCACCCCAGAAGACAGGATCTTGTCACTTAACAGTATCAGTGAAGAAAGAAGCATATCCCTGGCCACAGAGAAGCACCGAGAGCTGCTGTATCTCTGCCTTGTTGAGAGTAAGATGGGTTGGGCACAGCTACAAGTTCATCTTCTGACCTACCTATCAACAACAGAATTTCATAGAAATAGAATAAAATGTAATTATTAAGTACCCCAAACTCCGAGAGGGGTATGCAAGTTAAAGCTCAGGCTTTGACGAGCCCAGATTTGTGATGTCTAAGGTAGAAAAATCTTGTAACATCAACATTAGCAAAAGGGGCACACTGAGTTTAAAAAACTAAGTAAAGTATCCTATCACAAGTAGAAACAAACAAACAACAAAACAAAAACCAACCTCTACGTTGCACACTTACAATCAAAGCCAGGCCTAGGGTGAGGGGTGGGAGAAGTACTGGGAGAACCGGGGAGTCCTTGCCACAAAGTGGGCATAGGTGGGAACCCTAAAGGCTGTAGAATCTGTTTAAATATGTAAGGCAATTTATTCCAACCTCTAAATGGACTGCTTGGAACAATGTCAAGTACTTTAGGTCCTCAGAGTGGGAGCCTCACCTCTGGGGAAGCAAATGCAAGGAACTAAGAACTACTGGACCTGACAATGAACTCCTTAAAGAATGGGATAATATTTTATTTATATTAGAATTTCCAGTACCAAGCACAATGCCCAGAAAATATTAAGAGTTTAATAAACATTTGATGGCTAAACAGAGGCATGATGTCCCTTCTAAGAGTCCGTGAACTGTAGATGATACAGAGTAAGCCTCACCCTGAGATAAAATGTACATCGCTTAGGTGATGTTATCTGAGAAGGGCAGAGGGTACCTTCTTTCACTGAACATCTTTGACAGCCCTCATGTTAGGCTCAAATGTGACCATTAGAGGGTCATTTCTCAGTGTTAGGCATTGCCCTCTCTCCTGGAAGAATGGCCCTGGGAGCAGCAAGCTCATGAAATACAGTACTAACATCGAACTGATGTCACTCTCCAAAGCACAAGTGGCATGAATAGCCTGATTTGGAGATATTAAAAGCAAATGAGGGGCTTCCCTGGTGGCGCAGTGGTTGGGAATCTGCCTGCCAATGCAGGGGACATCGGTTCGAGCCCTGGTCTGGGAAGATCCCACATGCCGCGGAGCAGCTGGGCCCGTGAGCCACAACTACTGAGCCTGCGCGTCTGGAGCCTGTGCTCCGCAACAAGAGAGGCCGCGACAGTGAGAGGCCCGCGCACCGCGATGAAGAGTGGCCCCCACTTGCCGCAACTAGAGAAAGCCCTCGCACAGAAACGGGGACCCAACACAGCCATAAATAAATAAATAAATAAATTTATAAAAAAAAAAAAAAAAAAAAAAAAAAAAGCAAATGAGGACAAAAAAAATGAATTTTCAAAAAGAAACCGCCCACTTAATTTGCTTTGAGCTCCAAATAGAGAAGACCACATCTTTTGTAACACAGAGACACCGCCATATTTTACAGCGGTAGCAATATTTGGATTCGCTGGTGCTATGTCCTCCCTTTCTTACTCTCCTCTTCCTTTTTAAATTTTTTTAATTTTTTATTTATTTTTTTTAGCATCTTTATTGGAGTATAATTGCTTTACAATGGTGTATTAGTTTCTGCTTTATAACAAAGTGAATCAGTTATACATATATACATATATATACATATATCCCCATATCCCCTCCCTCGTGTCTCCCTCCCACCCTCCCTATCCCACTGCTCTAGGTGGACACAAAGCACCCAGCTGATCTCCCTGTGCTATGCGGCTGCTTCCCACTATCTATCTATTTTACATTTGGTAGTGTATATATGTCCATGCCACTCTCTCACTTCGTCCCAGCTTACCCTTCCCCCTCCCCGTATCCTCAAGTCCATTCTCTATGTTTGCATCTTTATTCCTGTCTTGCCCCTAGATTCTTCAGAACCTTTTTTTTTTTTTTTAAGATTCCATATATATGTGTTAGCATATGGTATTTGTTTTTCTCTTCCTGACTTACTTCACTCTGTATGAGACTCTAGGTCCATCCACCTCACTACAAATAACTCAATTTTGTTTCTTTTTATGGCTGAGTAATATTCCATTGTATATATGTGTCACATCTTCTTTATCCATTCATCTGTCGATGGACACTCAGGTTGTTTCCCTTAACCTCAGCTCCAGGACAGTCCAGGTACATAGGCTGCCTCTTCTGGGTAAAAATAGGCTCTGTTATTGTAGGTAAACCTCCTGGCTCCAGGTCTTTCTTTCCCCTCTCATTCAAGCTACCTGCCATTTATTTGCCCCACCAAATATCAAAGCATATTACATAGCTACAATAACTAAAATACTGTGGGCTTGGCATAAGACAGAAAAAAAGTCAATAACTGGCTTAGAAATAGAAAGCAGTGTTTATTAAAATTTATATATTGTAAATGTGATAACTCAAATCAGTTTCAGCAATATTATTAAAATATTAAGTTATCTATTTGGCTTTTAAATCTATTTAATTCTAGTCTATTTTAAAGATAAATGCAAAAATATAAACCATAAAAAATTGAAAACAAGTAATTTTATTGACTTTTCGGCTCTTTAAGCTTTAAGGTTAGATATTATAGAAAAGGTTAAATTTAACAACATATACTTTGTTTTCATATCAGAATACACCTTGAACAAATTTAAAAATATAATAGACATCTGATTTTTTTGGTAGCAGAACCTTAATTTCCCTTTGGGCAAACAGTGCTCCCACTTGGTCTATTTGGGTCTGTCTCCAATCCCTCCAAAAACGGATGAGCAAGGTAAATATGGCCAATACCACATTTTATATCCCTGGATATGGACTGTTTCAGGAATGGGCACAAGGCCATGTCCACCCTGTGAGACTCACTTCAAGAGACTGTACTACAATGGCTGGGAGAGAGAATCTTCCTTCACTGTGGTGACTGAGAGGGCTGAATCTCTACATGGTCATTTCACCACCAAGAGAAAAGATCAGTCTGAATTAGGTCAACCCAGAGGAAATCTCAGCGGAGAGATGGACAGATTCTGAGTCTGGATGATGCTATTAAGTCCCTGAACTGGGCTCTACCCAAAGGCAGTTCTCTGGAGCCTTCAGTGAGCCAGTAAACACCCATTTTTATTAAGCTAGTTTGATGTGGCTTTCTGTCTCTTATAACCAAAAAGCATTAAAACTCAAAACAAGGAACTTTCATCAAATCTTTAACCGTGGTCATTTTTAAGTCTTTTGTCATTTACAGACAGTTCTGGGTGTACTCTGATGATTTTGCAAATATGTTCCTATAAAAGGGTTTCATCTTCAAGAAATTCATGGAAAAGACTCTGACAAGTACAGGTTTCTGGTAACTGACTGTACTGCTGAACTGAATGAATAAGCATTTTCAGAACTCTAATGAAAAACTGATGAACTCATAAAAGTGCTAACAAAAGATCAAGATGAAAAAAAAAATTAATTACATGGGACTGAGTGAACTGATGAGGATGAGTATAATTTTTGTGACTTTCTGTCTGAATTAAAAAAAAAAAAAATCCCACAAGGACTCAGAGGCAAAGAATATACAAATCAATTTTCACTGCAAAGTAAAGGAGCTGTTACAGTGGAGGATTACTGGACTGAATGTCAATATTATGACATAGTATGAGTGTGTTTCATGTTTGGTAATTGCAATCATTGTTGCTTTTGTTGTGGTCATCCATGTACAATGATTAGTGTCAGTCTATTTATCTCTTGTAAAAATAAAATACAGTGTGTGTGTGTGAAAAATAAAAAAAAAAATCAGCAAGAAAAAAAAAAAAAAACTCAAAACAAGGGGGGAAGAAAAATACAATATACATTTCATAAAGGTGGTAATTTTCTGGCTATATAAATTACTCATGTAAATTGTTAAGCATTTAACCTCATCAAGAAATGAGCAATTTAATAAGAGGATAAAATGGCTAATAAAAATGAAAAATTTTAAATACACCATATTAATAATCAAAGAGATATAATTAATAATATTTTAGATGTCATTTTTCACCTATAAAGTTGTGATAATCATCAAAAATGGAAACAAAGATGAGATAAGACAAGTACTCTCAAGCACTGCTTGTGGGAAGATAAGTCTATACAGATATTTTTGTTGGTTCAAAACCTCGGGAGCTTCCCAGGTGAAATTTAAAACTGGCCCCCATACAATGAGGGTAAGGAGAGACAGAAGAAAAAGGCAGATCACTTCAGACTGGTAGGTTGTAGCCTTAACAAGCAAGGGAACTTACATTCAAGGTTTGTCTTGAGTGACCTCTAGATGAGTAGATTTCTGTACCTGCCCACCAGAATCTTAAAAGTTTATATGGATGCCTTAATGGGGTTCAGTCATATATTCAATCCAGATGGTCTCAACAACACATTACTATCTCAAGGCTACGTCCTTGAATCAGCTCCAGCTGTGGGAACAATAGGCAGAATGCACATTCCAAGGACAGGGGTGGGGTAAGAAGCCTCTGATTGCCTGGGTCCAGCTTGAGGGTCAACAGGCAGTCACGTCCTCTCTGTGACCTCCTCCAACAACTTTTTAAAGAACTACTGGATAATATATTATATTATATTATATACAAGAGAGAGAAAGACTTAAAGGCTCCAACACTTTGTTATAATAATTCCACATTATTATAATCATCATCCTAAAGAATAATATGAAATAGAGATAAAACAATATGTATAAGAAACCTCAAAAATCATGTCATTAAAAATAAAATTTACAAAGTTTTAAAAGCATAGTAAAATACTTTCATTATATCCTTACATCAAAAAGGTAGTAAACAAACTTGTGTTTATAATGTGATTGTGACTGGAAAATTATGTAGGCAGAGGAAAAAATAGAAAAAACTAAACCAATGTTTATAGTGACTATCACTGGGTAGTTGGGTAATATTTATTTTCTTCACCCTACTTTTCTGAATTTTCCTAATTGCCTATAATAAGTGTAATCTTGGTAGTCAAAGGAATTTTTTTTTAAAGTTACTTGCTCCTCTGTCCCATTTTCTCAGAAGTATACGGACTCTTGGAGGGTGCAGGATATCACAGACTCAAAGCGTACTCTAATTGGAAGAGATTTCAGAGATGATGTGGATCAACGTTTCCTCTATTTGAAGACCTGCAGTGAGAATGGGAGGGGCAAGGCACAGAGTTCATCCATAGTCAAGAAGGCTCATAGCTGTAAATGATGGAGAGTTCCTCCTTATATTAACTGAGCATCTTATTCTGAACTTATGTTGACTCACATCTTGGTAACTTCAAATCATTAATCTTAGTTTTACGCTCTGGGGCAATGAAAATCATGTCATGGGAGGATCATGGCTTTATCATCAGGTAGATCAAAGTTTGAATCTTGGCTACCATTGTACTAGTATTATCATCTTGGGCAACAACTCTGAACCTCTATTTCCTCAACTGTAAAACCGAGATAATGATAGCCATCTCTTAGACAAGCAAAAATGATCCTATGTGTAAAACACCTAACATAAGTATACACAGAAGACACTTATCGAATGTTAATTCTCTATTCTCTTATCCTGAGGGTTAAGCACGTGCCTAGAATACAAGAATTCAAAAATATTTCTTGAATGAATTTCTTCTCAAACAGCGGTGAATCCACCTATGAAAACAATAATGCACCCTAGTTTCCCCATGATATCTTTGAGAATGCAATAAGAGAATGTGAGATGTTCTATGGAATTTAGGATACATTATATTTCAGCTTTACTCTGAATTCCTAGTCTAACAAAAGGGAAAAGATATTTGAATAGTCCAGCTAATGTTTCTCTTTAATCCATGTTACTCTCAGTGAACACCCTCCTCTCATAACTGCTCATAAACCATCTACAGAATAGCTTAGTCAAGAATTATGCTTACAATGACATCAAAATTATTAGGCTATAGTTTTCAAAATCCTTTTCCTTTTTTTTTTTAACTGACTTTTTCGCATTTTCTCTGTAAACTTTCAGTAAACTTTCAAGAAAAAAACTGAAACAACAACAACAAAAAACAACTACTCTTAGTGATGACCAAAATGTAATCAGAAATCATATTCATTGGTTCTTTGCATCCTGGGATGTAATGTATCAGGGTCTGAAGATCTGCACTTACTTAAAGCACATTGGTACTCTCTGTTTCCCTCTAACTCCCTATAATTTGATTCTATCTTCATATTTTCAGTTCTGCTCTTTCCAGGAAGGAGATCAGGGACTCAGAACAGAAGCACAATGTGATTTCTGTTTTTTTTTCTATTAACTGTGACTATTATACCAGGTGCCCCTGAAAGGAGTCTCATCCCTCTGGACTCCTTTTAGGATTTCTGGCAAGCTTTTCCCTCTCTGGGCCAGCAAATTTCCCCAAACGGTTCATAGCAGTTTCTACCCATTCATCTTTGGTTATCTGACTGATTTTATTCTTTTAGGATAGGAACAGCAACAGTGATTTTATTTAATAGTCTCCCCTTTTCTTTTTCCTCTGGATTGAAGCAGGATATCAAGTGGAAATTTTCCAATTTCCCCAGTACGGCATCTAAGATCAAAGGTGAACGCTAACATACCGTAAGACCCCCATATTCTAATAAATGGGAGCTTACTAATAGGCATCAGTTTAGAACAAGCCTTACTACTAATCATTACCATCTCTCCCTGGGCAATGTGAGAAGAGAACTTAGAGGGCAGTGAGGAGGGCAGCTGTTTAAAGAGACACTATTCCATGAAGGAGAAAGAAAATAGGTTACCTTGTTACCAAAAACCAAGGGAAGAGGGCTCAAAGGGAATTCATGTTAAGAATAGGGGGTGAAAGAGAAAAACAAATACCATATGCTAACACATATATATGGAATCTAAAAAAAAAAAAAAAAATGGTCATGAAGAACCTAGGGGCAAGACGGGAATAAAGACGCAGACTTACTAGAGAATGGACTTGAGGATACGGGGAGGGGGAAGGGTAAGCTGGGACAAAGTGAGAGAGTGGCATGGACATATATACACTACCAAATGTAAAACAGATAACTAGTGGGAAGCAGCCGCATAGCACAGGGAGATCAGCTCGGTGCTTTGTGACCACCTAGAGGGGTTGGATAGGGAGGGTGGAAGGGAGGGAGACGCAAGAGGGAAGAGATATGGGGATATATGTATATGTATAACTGATTCACTTTGTTATAAAGCAGACACTAATACACCACTGTAAAGCAATTATGCTCCAATAAAGATGTTAAAAAATAAAAATAAAAAAAAAGAATAGGGGGTGACTACAGGAAAGGAATATGGGCAAGTTCACTTTCCAGTTGGCAATCTGTTTAGCTAGCACACCTGAGTTACCTGAGCCAAGGAAAAGAGAATTAGAGAGCATAGTGAGGCTGGGAGGAGAGGTAGCCAAGAAGTTATTAGCCTCATTATTTGGCATGTCATGGACGGATGATTTTCCTAAGAGTCAACAGATGAGGAGAAAATCTGCTAAACACTGTCCTTCCAGACCACCAAGAGGGCTGATCACGAAGAAAGGGGATCTCAGTTTGGAGGTGATCACCTTTTGGAGGGCCTAAGGGAGTAGAAAAGGTAAAGCCAGATTTCTCACATCAGGAAATATGCATTAAGAAGGGAAGGACTTTGGAGACACTCAGAAGAACTCACATACAAGAGGACCAGCAACTACGTGCCAGCCACACAGAAGGCATTAACGATTACCTTGAGCCAAACCAATGAGGACAGCTAGCCAAGCAAAGAACTCAACCTCACCATGGGCAGTGAAGGAGGTGTCTGCCCTGTCCCTCTTCTTCTACACCGCATGAACATGATAGAAGCTAGAGGAGGGAGGAAGGTGAAGTCAATTCTTTGTAGAATGAGAGGGAAAGAGCTCTGAATTTAATTTAAAACTTGAAACAACAACACAAGACTATTCTAATAATTAAAAGTGACTGGAGGGATTTCCCTGGTGACGCAGTGGTTGGGAGTCCACCTGCCAATGCAGGGGACACGGGTTCAATCTCTGGTCCGGGAAGATCCCACATGCCGCGGAGCAGCTAAGCCCATGTGCCACAACTAAAGATCCTGCATAAAGAAACTAAAACATGACTCAATGAAGATCCCGTGTGCTGCAACTAAGACCCTGTGCAGCCTAAATAAATAAATAAATATTAAAAAAAAAAAAAGTGACTGGAACATTCTGCAATCTAGCCAACATATTATTAAGGTACCTGTTATTAATTGCCTACAGTGAGGTAGTATGGTACTTAACGGTACCACAGTACAATGAAAAAGAGCAGTAATTGGAAGCTTAAACCCAAATGCACTGAAACTCTTCAACAAATATATTTAGTTATATCTTCCCATGCTCTCATCTTCTTTTAGAATGAGGACAGCAGACTGTCATTATTTGATGTTCTCTCCCTTCTTCTCCCTTGTCTGGATTATACTGTGGTTGTACACTCAGGATACTTATGCCTTTTGGTATCCCTTACAGCAGCACAGTAAAAATGACTCGGAAAAATAATCTGATATGAGAGTCCTCAAAGGGTCCCTATTCTACCTCTGCAATGCAAGAGTTCAGATATGCCAGTGGGCTTATGTGTGGACTACACAGGATGATTACAGGGCCTTTACCAATGAGAAATGACCTCATGGAGTAGAGACAGTTACATACACATTCAGCAAAAGGGCCTTGGAACTCCATGGCAGTGTGAAATACGGAGGGAATTCATCTCAATAGGAGATTCGAGATGCCTATTTCAGTAGAGGGCCAGTGGTTAATTTTATAGGTCACCACAGGCAACATCATTTGTAATATCTCCCAACCCATTTCCATAATAACTCACACCAAATTCCACTAGAAGAGGTGATATAGGAAGTCAAAGGGGTGATGAGAATTATTAAAGTAAAAAGAATTTGAAAATCAACAGGCACACTAAGAAAATAAAACTCAAAATCAGATTACTGTACAAAAAAGTCGTAGCTGGTGAAAAGAGAATTCTTCCCCACATCATCAGAGCAACACTTACAGCCCTATAGGGTGACATTAATTTCAAGAGTTGTATCACCGTAAGGCAATGACAAGTCCTGTGGCCTGAATGAAAGTTCGCCCACCTTACCAGGAATGCCAGCCTAGGAAACAGAGCACAGATTGGCACACACACAAAAAAACATGTTAATAAACAGTTGTTAAAATGAGAATAAATGATGTAATACGAGGACTTTTAGGGATACAAGAGAATGTGAACTACTCTGAAGACCCTGACAAGAAAAGGGATTTCACAGATTACACTGACAGGGATTTGAAAAAAAGAATACTTTCATCATACTTCCCTTTATTCTTTATTAATCTTATCATTTTGGTTATACTGAATCCCCAGGTTAACCGTGGTCTGGAAGATTTAATAACTTAAAATGAAGATGAGAATCAATGGTTGAAAACTTAGCATTTGTATTTTAAATGGGCCTTTCAATATCTTAGGCCAAAGTCATATGTAACATAGGAATGTCAGGCACCACTATGGGGAGAAGAGGAGCCTTTTGAGGACAGACTTCAAATTTATAAAATTCTTAACAATATTGGCAGCCTAGTACTATACATTGATATGCTATTCTACAAAGCTGATATTTCTGACCAGTGTTATCAAGGGAAATGTTTTGGGTTTTCTTCTGTTTTTTACAGTCACTGGTGATGAATTTGAGCTGATCCAATACATGGCTCACACCTCCTTGTGACCACTGAGTAAAGGAAATTGTATCCTCATGATGCTCATATTGTTCTGCTTTTTTTTTTTGTCTTACATGAAATTTCCTATAGCCAATGAACAAAACAAATTGGCAAGTTCTGTATCAGAATAAAGCAGCTGAATATTTCATATCCAACTATTTGTTATGAAGCCCTGAAGTGATATTGGAAACCTAAAGTGATTACTTCTCCATTTTGAATGTTTTGCTTGGAAAAAAAAAAGAGGAAAGTGAATCTGCTGCTATAGGACTAATTCAAAGTTGAAACTTACAACATTCAAAACTCAGCATTACTTATTAGTTAGGAATTCAAAATATCTCTGAGTCATGGTACTTTTTGGAAACTGAAGAAGGAATTGGACTGGCATGCCTTATCTAGCTTGACTAGAGACAACACAACTGCAAAGCAAATAACGTGCACTTTCACCCCCAATGACCTGGGAAATAAGCACAAACAAAATATTCAAGGGCTTAAAATTCAGCTGTGGGAAATTACTGCAGCTAAATAGAGAAAACAGCTGATCCCAGGGGAAGCAAGTAGATGGCAATGTGGGATGCAATTAAGAGCAGTGGCAAAGTCATTCACCATGACTATTTGCTTAATCCAGTCACTCTGAGCAAAGGTAGCTACAACGAGGAACTGTTCTCTCTACTCAGTACCTGGGGAATCCAGGGGTTTCCAGCACAAAGACCCATCAGTTGAAGGGCAATGTGACAGAGGATTCAGGGAGATTGGCTGGCTAATGGATGGGGGAATAAATTCTCCCAGAACGCTCCCTGTTCAAACCATTGGAAATGGAGTCGCCCTTCAGATCATCTGTATGCCTGTTTCTTTTTTCCATTTTCAATTTATAATAACAATAACGACCTAGACATAGGACGTTTCCTGGGCTTTAATGACTGTCTGAGGTTAATGGCCCTCAACTACACCTCAGGCCATCAACCCCTCCCAGCTGGTCATTAATCTCCGGGAAATATCCTGTTCCTGGGTCATTATTGTTCCAATATCAACTATACCTTAAAAGCTTTATGGATTCTGCAAATACACATCTCTTGCCAATAGAAATTATAAAACCTGTTTAGAATTCTGAAATTATCTTGAGTTTGACCTCTCAGAGATGTCTTGTTCAAAACTAAAATTGGCTTAAGAAAACATTCAATTTTATCTTTGTTTGTTTATTCATATTTTCTCAGGAAAGAGGCCTATTGAATATTACAAGGACCCAAACAAAAAGCAATGAATATTGGGAGAAAAAGATCAACTTTAATGGGGAGCAACCTCTCTCCTGAACAGTAGCATAACTCAGCCTTTGAAAACACTATGTTATTTGTGAAAATAGTTCCCCAAAATGATTTTACGTGTTTAAATATCACCAGACTACACCCCATACATAGAATTTTCAAAATATATCCTATTTCTAAAATCTCATTTTTACTTTCCACAAGAAACACTTAATTTATACATTAAAATTATTACTACAAGGATTCTACCCATGGCAGAATGTTCCATATGAGGAGGGACTGCTGAGACATGAGTGAAATACAGCTTCTGGAAAATGCAGCTTTTAAGATTCCAATTCAGCAGCAAAGAGGAGGATGGCTCCCCAGGAAGTGTTTGAGTTGTAGAGAGTTGGTATAAACAAAGGAGAGGGACAGGGCAGGTGTTTAAAACCAAGGAAATCCAACAAATGGTAATAGGGGCATGTCCCTGTAAACAGACAGACCAAGGAAACTCGGGGACTTCGGCAGGCACTACCTTGAAGAGATGAGGAAGCCCTGGATGGGCTCCAGCTTCGAGGAAGAAATTAGGGTCAGAGACCTACGCATGAGGTTCTGATAAAAACATCCTCCACCTGCAGAATTAGCCAGAACTGCGTTCCCAGGTAGGCTTGTAACAGAGTTCCAGACCCTGAAACTGAGGAACAAAATAGGACACTCGTCACAGCAATGGGGCATGAGCTCAGGTGCCAGGCTGGGGGCACAGTCAGAGAAAACAGGAGGGCAGGCTAACTGGGTTCTATCTGCGTTAGAGTCCCATGATCAGAGGGAGTGGTCCTGGAGCCTGACTCAGAGCTGAATCTTGTAGCTGTCAGGCCATGGAGCAGAAAAATCAAACAGATCACACACAGCTATCCATTCCAATATACCATTTTGAAATTTTTTCAATAAACCTTTTCTGTGAAATGCCACTTGAAGATTTTACTCTAAGTCATATAAATGTGAAAACTGCAAGGTATCAGGACACAAAGTGGGAAGTAAAAGAAAACAATGTCCTAGAATTTTCAAAATTAACTCTTCATCAGAGGGAAGTAAATCATTTAACTGATAGAAAATGAAATAATATATTATTGTTTCCCTACTTGACTGCTATTATAATACTTTATGTAGGCACCAAAGTTGACATACTAATTGCTACTGGAATATTTTAATAGTGAAATCAGGAAAGCATAAGACAAAAAATTAATTTAAAACAGACTTCGAGATAAAGACTTGAGTGTAAATAGTTTATTTGGAGAACTTCTCAGATGATTCTTAAACCCCTTGTCTACTTTTAGAATTAAAGTTGAAATAAGATTGGAGGCATTTCTTCAGAGGGCTGTGCTGTGAGTCTGTACCCACAATGGGGGAGGGTGGGAGTGCCACCCCTCCCTAACCTAGTGAGATGCGCGTTCCTAAGGGAAGGGTGGGAGAGCTGCTTCTCCCTTTCCTTAAGATAAGTGAGGCAGACTAATGACCCCTAAATATGTCCATGTTGTAATCCCCAGTGAATATGTTACTTTACATGGCAAGGGGTCTTTGCAGATGTGATTAAGGATCTTGAAATAGGGAGATTATCCTGGGTTATTTAGATGGACCGGAGGTAATCATTAGGGTCCTTATAAGAGAAGGGAAGGAGGATGAGAGTGAGAGAAGGCACCATGATGACAGAAGCAAAGGTCAGAGTCTGAGAGAGATGTGGAGATTCTCTACTCCTGGCTGTGAAGGTGAAGGAAGGGGACACAAGTCTAGGAATATAGGTGGCTTCTAGAAGCTGGAAAAGGCAAGGAAACAGATTTGTTCCTAGAGCCTCCAAAAGGAATGCAGGTCTGCCAACACCTTGATTTTATCCAGTGAGAGCCATGGAAGACTTCTGACCTCCAGAACTGTACAGTAACAAATTTGTGTTATTGTAATATTTTTCAGGTATAACCTGAAGAACTGTGTTTCCAGTATAGGACAGAAAGAACACAAAGTTAGAAAAATTGAGAAGGGAGTATAAAACTACACCAAATTTCAGTGTAAATTTTTTATGAAAGTGTGCATGCACAGGCACTAGTTATCCTTTTTAGGAATCCTCCATTTAATGATCACTCTGTGATTGCAAATTTTTAATTAAAGCTAGAGAAGCAAATTTAAAATAAAATAAAGGGTGATTAAAGACCAAGCATTGGTTATCTCAGAAGAAATGACCTCATTGAAAACAAAAATTACGTCACTAAAATGTGGGTTACACTGAATCAGTACTCCATAATACCAGCTCCGTATTATAGCTGAGGAAACTCCCTCTTCCTATTGCACTTTCCCAGGCTTACTGCAGAATGAACTAGAAAATGTTGAGGGATGCGGTCACAGGTATGGGAGTTCTTTTTAATCTTTTTAATCCCAGCAAGACATTTAATCTCTCTTGTCCTGTTTTCCTATCTGTAAAATATAAAGCAGTTGACTCATATGCTAATGAACAGACATTCAAAAATGGTAAAAATATAAGTGTATATTTTTAACATTATATTTTGGTTATACTTGAAAAATATAATAACTACACAAATATGTTCTTTGAATTGCTTTCAACTGGGAGGAAGGTGGGGAAACAATCTGAATGTTCATAAATTTGGTCACAGTAAAACAATTGTTGAGTATCTCATATTGGCTGAGTTGTGTTACCCCGAAACTCATATGTGGAAATCCTAATTCCTAGTACCTGAGAATGTGACTTTGTTTAGAGACAGGGTCTTTAAAGAGGTAATTAATTTGAAGTTAGGTCATTAGGGTGGGTCCTAATCCTATATGAATGGTGTCCTCATAAGAAGAAGCGATGAGGACACAGACACACAGAGGAATGACCATGTGAGGACACAGAGAGAACACAGCCATCTGCAAGCCAAGGAGAGAGGCCTCAGGAGGAACCAACTCTGCCAACACCTTGATCAGGACACAACCTCCAGAACTGTGAGAAAATAAACTTCTCTTGTTTAAGCCACCCAGTCTTGTTTAGTACTTCGTTATGGCAGCCCTAGAAAACACAGGCATTCTCCTGGCCCTCAAGAGGAGACAGATACGTAAACAGAGAAATAGTTTGGTGAGAAGGATATGGTGAAGCAAATTTTGCATATTATCAACTCAGCAGAATTTATGCAGCGATCAAAATGATAATTATAGAGAGTATGTAACAACCTGAAATAATGTTTGTAAAAAACATTAAGTGAAAAGGCAAAACACAGCAACATAGCTATTCTACGATTACTATAAAAGATGGTTTATTAATAGACAAAAAATAGAAGAAAACTTGGAAAAACAGAGTTTTTTGCTGAGGTGAATCCTTGATGAACTTTCATTTTTTAGTTCTTTATTGCTGTTATAATAGCAATGATGCAATAAATTTTTAAATATTTAATTTTACTGATACATTCTCCCTTTTTTTCTTTTTTCCTTCACATTTTGGTTTATTTCAAGTTTCTGCTTTTGAGAATGTTATTCTTGAAAGGGAATTCAAAAAGATTTTATGAGCCTAAAGATGGTACAGAACACAGAGATGTACAATATACATTTTTTTAAATTCGTGTTTATGTTTTCTTCAGATAAGTACCCAGAAGTGGAATTGCTACATCATATGATAGTTCTATTTTTAAGTTTCTGAAGAACCTCCATACCATTTTCCATAGTGGCTGCACCAATTTACATTCCCACCAACAGTGCACTAGGATTCCCTTTTCTCCACATCCTCACCGACACTTGTTATTTCTTGTATTTTTGTTAAGAGCCATTCTGACAGGTGTGAGGTGGTATCTCACTGTGGTTTTGATTTGCATTTCCCTGATGATTAGTGATGTTGCGCATCTTTTCATGTGCCTTTTGACCATCTGTATGCCTTCTTTGGAAAAATGTTTATTCAGATCTTCTGCCCATTTTTTTAATTGGATTGTCTGGGGGTTTTTAGTATTGAGTTGTGTATGTTCTTTGTATATTTTGAATATTAGCCCCTTTAGCAGAAATAACCACTAAAAATAAGTAAGGACTTAAGGAAAATGGCACACTTGATTCTGTATTCGAAAAATAATGATCTAAAATGAGAGTATAGAGCCTTGCCTGGCTATAAGCCTCAAGATCAAGCTCATTTATAAAAATATCCAAAGAAGAATTTGCCAAAGTAAAAGTGAGGACAAATGAGGTGAGCAGAAGATATAGCTCTCCATCCCTTGAGGCAGCCGGAAGGGCCAGGGCCCAGGCAGCTCCATTCAGGGCTCACACACCTGGCCAGGCCCCTTACAGCAGAAAGGTGAGGCACAGCACACAGAGCCTGAGTGCCCAGCCTGGAAAAGAGCACGTATTTTCCCAACAGACTTCCCCACAGAGGCCACTGCGTTCCTGACAGCAATGCAGCAAAATCTGACGTGTCTCTCAGTAACTCTTTTGTGTGGGGCAGGGCACAGCACGGAAAAGTTAACACGGTGAAAACAGCTGCCCTAAAGCTGAACCGGATGTTAATCAAACCTCCTAAAGAGCAGGAACGCTTATATCGAGGACCTTAATTCGCCCCCTAGGCCCTGTTTTTACCTTGATTTAGCAGTTCTCACTATAGCAATCTGTTGTCCTCATCCCACACAGGCGCCAAGCTTGGGATTCTGCTGCTCCTACAGGCTTGCCTTTGGTAGCCCCTCAAGGAGAAAAGCTCCCCAGGAAGGAGATAGAGCTTTATTTTTATCCCAGTTAAAGTCCCTATCCAATCCATTAATAGCTACAATAACCTTGGTCCAGGGCATTTCCTGGAGAATCTATAACCAGCTGGGGTTAATGAACTCTCCCTACCATTAATTCCTGGGAGAGGCCATTGGCCTGAATGGTTACTTAATTACTCTTCTGTGTACAGCTTCATAAAGCAATGAAATGCCTTCTTTCAGGAAGAAGGGAGATGGTAATGGGGGTCATCAGAGGCCATTAATTTTACAAATAGTTTGTTAGAAACTACAGTATGTTAAGAAGTCACTCTGGCCCACAAATCAACTCAATGCGGTCCTTATTAAGTTGAGATCCAAACCTTCCCAGGTTTCCATGATTCACACACATAAAGTTACAAGTGGTGCAGAATCTGGTCAAAATGTACATACTCAGGTATGCAGAAACATATTCTTTATATTCTGCAAATGATCTTATCTTCCCCTCTAGCTCTGATTCCTTAAGTTGGCAGAAAAGACTCAATGGGGCCAATTCAAGACACCATAGACTTTTCCCAGTTAAAAATCTTTCAGGTAATTTCTCAGTCTTAGGGAGATTCTCCCTCTCCAGAGCGCTCCTCTTTCCCAGGATATTGGCAGGTGCAGGGAAAAACTACATACCCTTAAGAAGGGTTGAAGGAGGAGCTTTGGGTCTTCATGGCTCCTCTTGCTGCTCCTGGGTCTGCTGGCCTTTCAGGCTGTATGCTGGCCCATGCTGCTTGTGCTATCCCTCCCCCCAACACACACACACACGCCCTAGAATGTAAACCCCATGAGGGCAGGTGTCTTGGCTGTTTTGTTTACTCTGTCTCCCTAATGCTTAGAACAGTGCCTGGCATACATAGGAGCTCCTTCAATGTTTCAGTGTTTGTCCAATGAATGAGTAGTTAGCTGGCTACACGATGGGATTAGACTGCTGGCCTTAGGAATCAGACTTTCCATATTAGTCACACTTTGAAGCAAGGGAGCTCAATCTGCCAGAGAAATAAAAGACAGGGGCTACCCCTTCATACTGCCCAGAAATCAGATCCATTAAACTACTGCTGCCAAAGGGAAGACGTGACCATGAAACACACACAACCATCTAGGGTCTGAAGTCTCCACAGATGATGAGAAACCATTGCCACCCACCCCACTGTGACATGCTGCCCCCCATGTCAATAGCAGAGTCATGACACCTCAGAAGGTTCTGAGATTCTATTGGACAGTTCCACTGGGGAAAGATTAGACTCTTCAGAAGCTAATTGCCTAGAGCAGAATCAGGAAGACTATACACATCAGAAGAGAGGTGGAGTTTATGGAAGTAATGGATTTAAAGAGGAAACCAAAGGGGCAGAGCAAGACAAATTTACTTCTGCTTGGTTTTTCTGAGCCCTGTTTAATACTAAGATCTTAATATCTGGAGATTCTTATAAGAGGCCAGGCTAGAGAGCAGAGAGATTACTTTTCAGAGAAGTTATACAGCTACACCCACACCCATGCCCATGGGCCCTTTAGGAAAGCTAGTGGCCCTAGAGTAGAAAGGGACTTGAGAACAACTGATAACCTCTATTGATTCTTATTGCTGTGTATAAATTCCAAAGGGTTTTGTGTTGGTGAACTATCTCTGAATATACCTGATAGTAGGATATATACTGAAATTTCCAGCATTATCCCTGTATCCTCACTGTATCCTTACTGAGGCATAATCAGAACATGAGCAGAAAACCAAAAGGCTGAATTTTGTCATGGCCAAAATATGAAGTTGGAGGGAAGAAACCAGTTAATTTTGTTTCTATATTTGGGGGCTCTTGGCTAGTTACTCTACTTCACAAATAGACCCATTTCCCCAACTTATTAGGTACATCTCTGCTGATATTTTAGGGAATCTACAATGGAAGAACACAAGGAAGATCAACTAGATCATGAGTAAGTAATCATGATTTATGCAAAGCCACATCCAAGGACCAAGGTATGAAGCAGGTCTGCTGTTGATGTCTTCCTTCATCTTCTAGTCTCCCTCTCTCTCTCCATCTACTATTTATCCCTCCCCCATTGCACTCCACCTCAAGCCCTTCATGCCCTCCTGAAGTGACAGCTATTATAAAGTCTTCTTTTCCAAAATCATCCCTCATCCTTACTCAAAAGTCTACCTCACTAACTTATTTATGGTTAATCATTTGAAAAGCAAACTAATTAACTGATACAAGAAAAAGAAAAGTTTATTGAGAGCTTCCATGTGCCAGGTACCCTTTCTAGATTACTCTAGTGTTACCCTTATTTTATTCAAATTTACTTCAAAAAGATTTTTGCATTCTTGAAAGTGAATGCCTGGATCATATCTGTGTGCTCAATGAAGTGACTCTCATGATAGATACTCAAGCTTTGTAGCAGGCACTGTAAGAGAAGTTTTGAGATGGGAGGAGGAAGGGAAAGACTGAAGCCCTACCTGCTGGTGGAAATCTCTTGTGGCTCTGCATAAAGCTGGGCTCAATCTTAAGGAATGTGCCAGCTACCTGGATAAAAGTACTCAATAAAAGTGTATTGCATGAGCAGATTTTGTGAACAATTTGTCTGAGAAACCAATGCAGGAGACTATTTAAGGAAGCAAGACTTCTGGAACCAGAGTGGAGGTGCACTAGTATATTGAGCCCTTTGGCTGAGAAAGCCTGAGAAAAACCTCTCTTGCTGACCAAGTTGAGAATTATTGAAACAAATTGTAGAGCATGATTAAGAAATATAATTTCCTAAGAATGAAAAAGGAAAGATGTGCTTACAGAAACAGCCAGGTTAATGAATTACATGCCTTCTAGATATCCCCTTTAGTCCAAAGATTACTGATCTTAAGATAACTGGCCCTTGTTCAATTTGGGGACTGAGTCTACAGGTCAGAGAAAGTGGAAATCTTAAGACTGGCCCAGTCAAAGAGGAACATTAACAGTTTGAATACGGACCTTGAAAGGGATATGCAGAGAATTGATGAAGCAAATCAGGACCTTCTTCTCAAAATCCACAAGAAAGAAGATGAGATTCAGAGGTGAGTGTTGGGGTTCCATGAGGGAAGTTCTCCATCCAGAGGATGGGGTGGAAGAAAAGAGACAACACTAAATTTTCCTGTTTGTTCTAGAGACCTAAATCTTGTACAGAAAAGTTTCTTCTTCATTCTTTGGCACTTCTCTGTGGCTCAAACCCTGAAATACAGCAAGTTTTAAAGAGATTCCTTAAAAAATTGGGTGATATTTACCTGAGTTGAAAGAACATTGGGGTGTTTGACTTGGGAATCAGAGGAATCTTACTTTTCCTGCCTTGAAAGTGATTCTGAGTCTAAGGATCCAGGAAAGAATGGTTTCCAACTTGAGATTCGTCTTTATTGTCACTGAGGTACCCCTGAAACTGATATTTGTGTTGTATCAGTTCTGCCAGATCCTCACAGTGTGTGCTTGCATCATCTAGGCTGGAAAATGAGATCACTCAGACCAGAGACCTGGCAGAGGATGAGGAGTGGGAGAAGGAGAACTGCACCACCATGGAAAGGGAAAGAGCCTTGCAGGAGCTAGAAGAAGAAACAGCCAGACTGGTAAGCAAGAAGCTGGGAAGAGCTATATGATAGGTTTTCTTCATCATCCTGTCTCTCATCAACTATCAGATAAGCTAGTCTCTCCTTTTTACATACAACTCAAAAGTCATGGCAGGATGTGTCCATGCATGGAAAGGGATGTGTGGAGGGGGGTAGGGTTTCTTTGGTAATACTTAGTATTGGGAAGCCCTGCGTGTGGGCATCTCTATCCCTGGTAAATTGGTGTGTATGTATTGAGATCAAACCACAGGTTCCTTACCTGACCTTATGCAATAAGGTAGAGTTCCTGCAGGAAATCATCACTGGAGTGAAATGGAGAACAATCAACTAAATAAAGACAGATGATGGTATGCAGATGCACACTTACACTCTGCTTCTTTCTCTCAACAGGAAAGGAAGAACGAGACTCTGGTCCACAGTATAGCAGAACTTGAAAGAAAGGTGGGATGGGGCTCTTGTGTTCCCCAGTGTTCCCACAGCATCCCCAGGCACCAAAGAGGCAAGGGAGCAAAAGTGATCATAGGGGATCCCACATGTCAGAGAGGCCTGTGCTGGGGTGGATACTACTCTCCTGAGGCTGAGCTTCATGACCTAAATAAATGCCATGGATCTTCCCTGCAAGTATCAGATGGAGGGAGTGAGTGGGTTATTCAGGGTATTCAGTGATCCCATAGGTTCCTTCATTCTATTACAAAAGAAGGTATTCCAGTAGACACTCTGTTAAAGTGATTGGCTGGCAACTTTGTAGTGAGAGTTAATTTTACTTTCAACAAAGACTTAAAAATACTTAATTCCTAGGGATTCCCTCTTCCTTGTCTAGGCATTCCCTCTACCTCAACTCCTGCTCAGAATACAGTGGGCTTCCTATGATACCCTACTTTCTGACCCATACCTGAATAACCCAGCATGGATTAGGGGTTCAGAAAAGTACCCCTGCCTTGAGCAGGCTCTAGCTTTGGTGGCCAAGACTAGTTAGAAGAAGTTAGAGGTAGAATAAAGATGTTTCCAAGAGCACCAAGTATCCACCAAAGGACCACCTCCTGGCAGCTTTTATCAAGACCAAATTACCAGGCCACACACACACCAGAGAATGTCTTTGTTTTCTTTATTTTTTTTTATTTGATGTATTTTTTATTTGCAATGTATTTTTTTATTTTAAACTGTAGCTTACAAGGAAATCTCAAAAGGCAACTAAGTGTGAACAAGGCAATCTAAAGGGAACCCCAGAAGAGTCAAAGGTAAATGGAAAAGCAATCTTGAATGGGTTTGGACTATATGAACAGGAAACAAGCTTTCAAGTGGAAACAACTGTCAAAGTTGGGATAAATTCTTTGTAGTTTTACCCATGTCAGGCATAAGCCTGGGCCACTGAGTGCTGACATTTCCTCTGCTTTTAGTAAGGAATCTTACTCTGAAGCCATATATTTTGTTCTTTCTTCCACGAGGAAGAGCAGAACACAAATGCATATATAACACTGGAGGCAGTTGAAGTCCCTAATTTAAATCCTGTCCCCAGTACTTAGTGTGGTATATGAAGGGCAATTTAATCAGTCCCTCCCAGCCTCCGTTTGAAAATTGAGTGAAATTGCGTATATAAAGTATTCTTTCCATTTTTTGGAGAGCTAAAACCTGAAGTCACATAATTTTAAAGTGACTATTTAAGAGTCTGGCTAAGGCATATGTATGAATTCACAGAGGCAGAGCTAGGATCTATAAATCTACTGCATACTAGGCAACTTACACATCCTGTCATGGAATCCAATCAAGAAAAGAAATCATTAAATTGGTCATTCAAGTATCTAGTGAGTTCTGCATGCTAAGTGCATCAGACAGTGCTTAGCATTTCTCTAATTGTGTTCCAGAGCTAAGAACCTGGACACAACCACAACACATCCGATCAAAGATGCAAGAAGAATTAGAGACTTACTTTTTTTATTTAGAGAACAGGTAAAATTCTAACTTGATACTTTCTGTAGAATTACATCTTTATCCTTGCCTTATCTAATTTTTATTTAGCTTATTAAGCCCACACTTAAGCCCAGACTGTGTATATGAAGCCTATGAAGATATGGACACACTGAAAATAGAAATATAAAATGAAAGAATAGAGAATCACTCCCCTATCTTCTCTTGGTCAAATTAGTGTTGATTGCCACAAAAAAAAAAGAAGAAGAAGAAGAAGTTGTTTAAAGCCACCAAGTAAGCTTGCTTAGTCACGCACATCCAGGAAATTTACCTGGAAAGAAAGAAATCTGGATCCTGTGTGTACATCAGGAAGAAAGTGAAGTTAAGACTAGAAAGGATTATGAAGCCCCATGACTATCCTTACCATATAACTGCAGCAGTCAGAGATTGATTTTCTTCCTTCTCCTGCCCAAAACAAGTTTTCCTGACAGTAAGGCCACCAGAATCTAGTGGGGACACTTTAATGCTGGCTATATTAGATGAGCTGAGCTGACAGACTATAAATAGAGAGTTCCAGGTGTTGTCAGAATAATGGCCATTATTTTCCTAGCAGCAACCAGCCCAGCCCTAAAGAGTTCTGGAGTATTATTAACCCTCTGAATCACTCCCTTTTGCCCACCTGTTTTGTAGAATTCTTAGGTGATATCTCTAATTATATGAAATATACAGCATCTCCTTTGCTTCTGTTCCTCTTGCATGCTGGTGATTAGTTCAGTAGTTTAATGGGATGCCTGCTTCAACTCCTTGTGACTCAGGCCACTGTCTTGAAAATACAGCCTTTAGCACATTTTTGTTCCTGGCCCTGGATGTAACTGACTGGAGGGGAAAGGAACTGTTAGAGGCGTCCAGATGTAAAATAATGATCCCTAGATGAAAGTGGGAACAACAGAGCTGAAAGCGAAGGAAGGGAAAATACAGTTATATCTGCTCTTCCTACAGAATATAACCCAAATGCATCCATTCTTCCCTATCTACTACTACTAATAGTACTACCCTCTTGCAAGCCACCATAACCCTCACCTGGATGCTGAAGTAGCCTCCTAACAAGTCTTCCTGCTTCAACTCTTACTCCTAAACAATCTCACTTCCCACATATTGAAAAGTCTCTTCTTTAAAAACACAGGTCAGATTGTGTCTTTACCACTTGAAGCTCTCTCCTGGCTTTTCACTACAATTAGAATAAAGAACCAAATTTTGGGGACTTCCCTGGTAGTGCACTGGTTAAGAATCGCCTGCCAATGCAGGGGACACGGTATCGAGCCCTGGTCCGGGAAGATCCCACATGCCACGGAGCAGCTAAGCCCGTGCGCCGCAATTACCGAGCCTGTGCTCTAGAGCCTGCAAGCCACAGCTACTGAAGCCCACGTGCCTAGAGCCCGTGCTCCACAGCAAGAGAAGCCACTGCAATGAGAAGCCCGTGCACCACAACAAAGAATAGACCCCGCTCGCCACAACTAGAGAAAGCCCACGCGCAGCAACAAAAACCCAACGCGGCCATAAATAAATAAATAAATGAACCAAATTTTTTTAGAAGTTATAATGCCCCACATATGTAATCTCATCAGTGGCTACCTTTCCCCACCTTACCAGTATCCCCTGTGCTTCAGCCACATAACTTCTTCATACATACCAAAGTTCACAGTCTTGGCCCTTGTTGTAACCTCTGCATGGGACATATTTCCTCCAGATCTCCATTTGACTAATATTTATCTTTCAGATTTCAGCTCAAGTATCATCAGAGAGGCCTTCACCGACCATCTATATTAGCTCTTATGCCATCACTCACTCTCACTCTCAGCACATTACTCTGCTTTTATTTCCTTCACAGCACTTACCATTATCATGTTGACTCATTTGTTATGTCCCCCTACTAGAATGTCAGCTCTGTGAGGCAGAAAGCCTATCAATTCTGTTCACCATTGTATCCTCAGTACTCCCCCTGCCCTTTCCCTGTCACTCCAGTATAGTGGCCAATATAGAATAGGCTTTCATCAAATATTTGAGGAAGGAAGAGAGGAAAGAATAAATACAGGGAGAAAGAAAGGAGTGAGCCATGAATATATAAAAGCAAAAGTGACACTGAATTTTTCAAGGGTGATGTTTTTCTAAGAGAAATAGCTGAGGAAGAAGGAAGCTAAGAATTGAAGTTTAAGGGCAAAGGAAGCACTGATGAATACTCAAGTGGTCAAGAGTGCAGGCTCACCAGGCAGCTGCAAAGGACAGTTTGACTGCCCTCCGTCAAAAAGATATCTGAAATGGTGCCCAATGCACTTCAACCACCTGTGAGATAACCTTTGCTATAGCATTTCAGAATGGAATCCTGTTTTGGCCTTGCTGAGTTACCAGCCTCCTTCCCTGTCTATAGGTTAAGTTACAACAGCTGGAAGCCTCCTGTGCAGACCAAGAGAAGGAGCTGGCCAAGGTAACCACAGTAACTTCAATGTTACTCCTCCCAAAGGAAGGGATACTCGATTCTTGGTCAGACGATCTGATGCATTCCTCAAATGATTGAGTTATAATAAGGTTCTAGATCCCAAACCATTATGGGATCAGGAGGGTATGAAGGAAAGGAAGATGACTATAGTCTCCTAATTTACCTTCTATTTAATATTTTTTATGGAATACATTTCATAATCTATATCTTCCACAAATTAGCATCTATTCTTCTCCCAACTGTGCCCAAATAATCCCCATGGGACTATAAAACACAGCTTGTTTACCCGCAAAAACATTAGTTTATATGTACAAAAAAAAATATTTAGAACAATTAGAAAACCACATTTAGGGTCTGGTACACAGGAGGAAACAAGTGTACTATTGTTCTTATAGCAATTCACTGAGAAAATTTAAGACTAATAAATTTTAGTCTCCCCAGGTAATAGAAGACTATGCACTTGTGGCCCAGCTCTGTGAAGATCAGGCCCTCTGCATAAAGGTACAGCCTCTCAGTAAAGGGACAGCAAAGGGTTTGTTCAGGTATAGGGTGAAATGGAACCAGGTTTTTCAGAGCATACTGTCTGGAACAATTTTAACTCTTCAAAGTGTCATTCCAGAGGGATTTTAGGGTCTCTGACACTCCACCACCAATATCATTCTGTTACTTCCCTGGTCTCCCAGCCTCTGTGCCCTTAACTTAATAATGAACACTTTTCCTGTTTATAATCCCAATTACCCCCAGGGACCTGTCCAATGGTGAAATATAGTGAGAGATCAGTAGTGGTGGGGTGGAAGCTAGGAAGGAGAAAAAGTGGCAGTGGGAATACCAAACATTTATGTTACAGTGTAATAATGCATGTTTATTATGATTAGGAAAAGCACAGGGCTTTAATTAGTAACCGTGCTTTCTTTTATTTCTCTTTGAAGAAGTACCAGGAAACTTTGAAGAAAATAGAAGAAGAACTAGAGACTCGGTTCCTAGAGAGAGAAGTGTAAGCTTTGGCAAACAAAGGAACATCCTGGTTTTAGTGGTAACTCCATCTCAGCCTGGGTCAGAGCAAACATCTCTTTAATTCCAGTTTGGAATTGTGAGGCCCCCAACACCACATATCTTTCCCCTCTGTAGTGATCAGGTCGACCCCCACTGAACCACACCAACTTTAAAACGCAGGTCCTTCTCCCATCCTTCAAAGACTGTAGAAATACATCTCCCTTCATAGCTTTATCATGTTACCAATTATTTGCGTTTATATTAAGGGTAGGAACAGGTGCTTTAAAAAGGGTTAGTGGTCAGGCACCTTGATAAGTAGAACATTCATATTAAACATAAATAAAAGCTTCCTTCCCCCCAAAAATACCCCTTGAGTTTGTCAAAAGAGTTTAAATGATGAGAAACTAAACCAAAAACCTCACTTCCATTTCTTGACCCTCTTTAGATGTTAAATCTTAATTCAGTCAAGAAGTATCTCTATATATTAAATATTTTGGAATCTTGGGGTGAAGAGAAAGAGACCCAAACTGCATAAAGCCTCTAAATAGGCAGGTACACACCGTGGCCTTGTGTCCAAGACACCAGGACTTGGAGGTCCTTGCCCCTAAAGGATACCTTCAAGTCTCCCAAAATCCTTCCTGAGTACTAGGTATGGCTTGACTGCTAAGCTAAGTTTCTAGAACAAGGCTATTCAACAGATATTTCTATACTATCTATTAAGTATCCACTTAGCCACTTACTGAGTACTTGAAGAACAGGTAGTATGACTGAGGAACTTATTTTTTATTTTAATTAATTTAAATTTAATAGCTACAAGTAGCAACTGGCTACAATAGAATTAGAATATAAAACTGTTTTTTTTTTTTTTAATTTTATTTATTTATTTATTTATTTATTTATTATGGCTGTGTTGGGTCTTCATTTCTGTGCGAGGGCTTTCTCTAGTTGCGGCAAGTGGGGGCCACTCTTCATCGCGGTGCGCGGGCCTCTCACTGCCGCGGCCTCTCCTGTCGCGGAGCACAGGCTCCAGACGCGCAGGCTCCGTAATTGTGGCTCATGGGCTTAGTTGCTCCGCAGCATGTGGGATCTTCCTAGACCAGGGCTCGAACCCATGTCCCCTGCATTGGCAGGCAGACTCTCAACCACTGCGCCACCAGGGAAGCCCTATAAAACTGTTTTTAAACAACCATCATATAGTATGAATCTTTGAGTGCACTTTATCCAATCCCTATCTTGGTTCTTTTCCCCCTAGGTCAAAAGTCATAAGCATGAACTCAGCATGCAAAGAGCGTAACGGCCAAAATAACAAGGTAAGCACCTACTCCATCTTCAGCTTCTTCAGTGTCATTGCCTTTCAAAGGAGTTTCCAAAATCACTATAAGCCACCAAACATCTAGCAATCTTCCCATGTGAATTTTCCAAGAACAGTACCAGATATAATTCCAAGGCATTTCAACCCTAAACAAACAAAGAGGATGCTAAGGAACAACTGTCTTCCCTCTTACAGCTGTGCAAGTGATGTGTTTCTCAAAGAAACCAGCCCAAGACCAAAGAGAGTTTAGAATAGAAGCGAGAAGGAACATTAACTGAGGGTGCACTCTGTGGAGAGAAGGCCAATACATGACACATACACCACTCCTCTATCTCCCGTAATCACAGCACTCTTTCCTGATGATCCCAGCATGCTCCAGAATCTTTTACTGCACAGAACACCAAGGGCATCTATCACCATCTAATCAGAGTTGGCCTATGAGTTAAAACATAGGAAGCAGTTGCTTCTTTATGATACAGCTTCAGTGTCTATTCATCTTTAACATCATGTGTCACCAGCACATATGCAAAGGTCTGAAGGAAACAGATGTGGATGTAGAGCACCAGGCCTCTTGGCCTGCTTGGTGTCTTGTGGAAGCAAGTACATAGATAAAGTTTATTGGACTTTAATTGTAATTTATATTTCCTTTAGAGCCAAGGTTGACATTCAGCAGAAATTTTATGTTGTTGAGATATATGGTCTTTATAATCTCAGAAAAGAGAAGTCATCTCTTCCTTAAAAGCAAATATCAACATTTGACTATTACCCTTGAGGTCCTCCAGATGTCTGAATATATGTTAGACCATGTCCACAGTGACTATAGTTCCCACTGTCCTGAACAGGTTATTCTGGTCCCAAGCTTATGTATTCCACTCAGCAAGCAAAACTCCTGAAATTAACTGAAGTCCACCTCTCTAGAACCAAGCTTGGCATGCTACCTGATGTGTCCCACCATCTATTCCCGGTGCCTTATTAAAGTATTCCTTCTGACCACCTATCAGAGAAACAACAGGACTGTCTTCATCAAGATTATCAGAGTCCATGTGATGGTTCAACGACCTATGATGTTTGAGCAATCTCTTTAGAGAGGCTGCCTGAGCAGCTGACCAGCTAGCATGCCACTTAATCTCACTCAAGCTATAGAATCAAATTTGTAACCCAGAAAGCTGCTTTCTAATTCCAATTCTGCAAGCCTCATTTCCACAGTTTTAAAGTGTGATCATAATCCCTCTTCCTTTTTATCTCACAAGGAAGTTAAAAGGAAAATGAAGTAACTGAGAAAATATTTTGGAAGAGGGATGTTACAGAAATCCAGGATATATTCTCATCTTTACACTTTTATAGCTTTCAAAATTTATCTCTTGGAATATGTTTGTGTGGTTTTTATAGCCTGTAAACTTCTCTAAGGGTCACTGGCTAAGTAGAAGGTAAGGGTATAGTTGAGAGAGCCCAGAATGTGAACTGAGAGGACCTGGGTTCCAGGCCTGGTCCTGCCACTTACAAGCTGTATGACCCTACCCTTCTAAGTCTTCATTTATTCCTATCAATATATAAAAAGGTAATGCAGTTTTATATACATATATATATATATATATATATATATATATATATACACACACACATACATATATATACACACACACACATATATATACACACACACATATGTATGTACATATATTTGGCTTTGAAAATTTCATCTGCTTATGTATATGAAAAAATTTGTAAAATTTTACTTAAAATAACATTTAATTAATGGCTCAGTACTACTTGGCAGTGATAACAGCCTCCAGAAATTGTTTATTTATCACTGTCCTTTCTTCTTCTCCCAGGATAACTCTCTCCAAAAGAAGAAAACAGTGTTCTGTAAAACGTAAGTAAATCCCTTTGAGTAAACTTCCCAGAAAACTGGGAGTTCTACTTAGCCATACTAGCAGATAGCAAAGTCTAGACAAGGAGAACATTGTATACACACACACACGCACACACACAGTCAAGTCAACAAATTTGTTTTATCAATGACTACATTTCTCAGTTCACTGTTATGACTTCCTTGTCCAAAGGCGATGACTAATCTCAGCTTTCCAGTATTAGAAGCCAGTGGCCTAGCAGTAATCAGAAACAGGAATCCTATCACCTAGAAGAGATGTGACAAGTCTCATACTTACCCCCTTTTCCCTTCAACACTTTCAACTAGTTTGATGTGTCTGGTTTCCCAGTAACATCAGTTGATCAGAAATGGGGACTCCAACAAAAAAATTAAAAATTTAAAAATTAAAATTAAAAACAGAAAAACAAAAGAAATTTTAAAAAATAAAAAGAATAAACAAGGAGGGTTATAAAAAAGAAAGAAGGAACTTCTGCAATATACGATAACACTGAGGCACCTTGAGGACATTATGCTAAGTGAAATAAGCTAGTCACAGAAAGACAAATACTGCATGATTCCACTTATATGAGGTATCTAAAACAGTCAAGTTCATGAATCAAAGTGTGGAATGATGGCTGCCAGGGGGTGGGGGGAGGGGGACATGGGAAGTTACTAATCCATCGGCATAAAGCTTTGGTTAAACAAGATGACTAAGTTCTAGAGATCTGCTGTATAACATTGCACCTGTAGTCAACGATAATGTGTTGCACACTTAAAAATTTGTTAGGAAGGTAAATCTCATGTTAAGTGTCCTCACCACAGTAAAATAAATTTTTTTAAAAACTTAAAAAAAAAAAAAAAAGAAATGGGGAGGTCCTTCTGTGGTTCGTAAGCATGAAGATTGGGTTTTTACACTATTGTGTGAGATGTGCCTCCCTCAAACTTTATCACAATGTCAGCACATTACCCCCTAATGTGAAAAATAAAAATAGGGAGAGAATTTCTAAATGCAAGTATACCACTGCCTTACAGCAGATAAAAGAGAGAGAAAATGATTGGGAAAAGGAGACAGCACCTAACAGTATTCAGCACATAATAATTGCTCAAAAATCTTGTTAAACCAAATAAGAACTCAAGATTCAAACAAATGAGTGGATATTAGTCCTTAGGGAATCATTGTGACAGCAAAGTAAAATTGGTATTGAAGCCCCTGCATTTTTAAGAAAAGGTCAAATTATGTTCAGTATAGTATGTTTAAGAAGGCATAGAGAAACATACATTTAAAGTGGTATGAAATGTGATTTAGAAAAAGTCCAATCAAAATGGTTAACATAAAATTATTGGTGCTTAAAGGTCAGCTCCAACTGTCTGGAAAATTTGCTTAAGAGGGATACTCCTTCATACCAGATAAGTGAAGAATTATATATTTCAATATCCTTAAATACATGTTCCCAGAACAACTAGCAGAATTTTCCCTAGAACTCCTAGGCCACCTTCGCCTATAATTCAACACCAGTACCCAGCATGGAATTGCCCATGTTCCTGTGATAAGAACGATCTGCCATAGAGTTAGTAGCCTAAAGAAACATAAGCCCAGCAAGTCTAGCTCATCACATCAACCTACAAATGTCTTTCCTCTTGCTCTGATCCAGCATCCTTGGAGCACTGGTATACTGTGCGCTGATAAGAAATTAGAAAGCTAGGTTATTCCTAAGATTGTCCCTGGGCATGTCATCCCAGACCCTTCTCATGAATACTGTATCCAGCTTCAAGGAGAGTGGTGGGAAGAGGCTTTTAAAAGGCTTTTGATTCTAATTTTGAGCAAGATCCTGTATTAGAATGGATCCTGGCTCTTGTCACCAAGATTAACTCTACAGGAAAACTTAAGAAAACTGGAGGGGAAGGGGCTGTTTTTGACTGGTGAGTGGAGGTGGGCCATGAATTTGTCCTGAGGCAGAATGCAGCCCAGCACGACCAGATAAGGGTAATATAGCAAAGGAAACAGTGGAGGTTTGCTCATGGAAATCATATTAAAACCACAAGGGCACAATAATTTATCAGTTAAATAAGAAATCAAGACTACCATAAGGAAATTTACAGAAATTTATTAGGAAATATTAAAGGTAATATAAGTGAAAGAAGAGAAATACCATGATCATGGATAGGAAGCCTTAATATCATAAACATATCAATGGCCTCCAAATAATTAATATAATCAGTTCAATTCCAATCAAACTCCCCAAAAGATTTTTCATGGAATTGAATAAAATGATACTAAAATATATTGTATATGGGAGAGTAAATGGGTCAAAAATAACCTGGGCAATTTTAAAGAAGAGAAAGGAATGAGAAACATGCCCTTTGAGATATCAAGACTTACTGGGAAGCTACAGTAATTATGATAGTGTAGTATTACTACAGGAATAGGAAAATCAACCAATGGAAAAGAACATGTGCTCAGATACAGTGCTCATATAGAACCTTGATATATGACAGTGATTATATGTCAGAGGGGAAAGAAAGGATTGACAGCTCAGTAAATATGGTGGGGAAAAAATGGTTATCCAGATGAGAAAGAAATAAGATTGAATTACTACTATACAGTATAACAAAAAAGCAAACCCAGATGTGTTCAAGACTTAAATACCAATTAAAAAAAAAAAACCTACAAAACTCAGTATTAGTTATCTATTGCCACATAACAAATTACCCCAAAATTTAGTGGCTACAAACAACAAACATTTATCAACTCACACTTTCTGTGCATCGTAAATCTGTGAGCCACTTAGCTGGGTGGTTCTAGCTCATGGTCTGTTACGAGGTTGCCGTTAAGATGTTGGCTGAAATTACAGTCATTAGAAGGCTGGGCTGAGGCTAAAGGATCTATGTCCGAAGGAGCTTACTCACACAGCTGATTGCTGGCAGGAGGTCTCAGTTCTTCATCAGATGGACCTCTCCACCAGGCTACTTGTGTGTCCTTATAACCTGACAGCTGGCTTTCTCCTGAGAGTAAGGAGGAAGCCACAGTGCTTTTAGTACATAGTCTAGGAAATCACACACTGTCATTTCCATGACATGTTATTCTTTAGAAGCAATTCATTAAGTCTATTCCACACTCCAATGGAGAAGAATCTCTCTAAGGGAGGAATACCAAAGAATTTGTGGACATATTTTTAAACTACCATAAACTCAACACAAAATAGTATCTTTTAGGCCTTGGGGTAGGGAATGATTTTTCAAACAAGATACAAAAAGAAGTGATTCTAATTAAAGGAAATGTTGATAAATTAGACTTTATTAAAAATAACTTTAGGGACTTCCCTGGTGGCACAGTGGTTAAGAATCTGCCTGCCAATGCAGTGGACACGGGTTCGATCCCTGGTCCAGGAAGATACCACATGCCGCAGAGCAACTAAGCCTGTGCACCACAACTACTGAGCCTGCGCTCTAGAGCCTGCGAGCCACAACTACTGAAGCCCATGAGCCTAGAGCCTGTGCTCCTCAAAGAGAGAAGCCACCACAATGAGAAGCCCGTGCACCTCAACGAAGAGTAGCCCACACTCGCTGCAACTAGCAAAAGCCTGGGCACAGCAACGAAGACCCAGTGCAGCCAAAAATAAATAAATAAAATGCACATTAAAAAATAAATAAATTTTGTTCTTTAACACCTTAGAGCAAGTGAAAATTATAAAGTAGAGGGCAGATATTCAAAATACACACAATGGAAAAGGATTAATATCAAGAACATATAAAGAATTCCTACAAATTAATAAGAAAAGTCCAAACAACATAGTAGATAAGTGGGCAAGAGGAAACACAAAAGATGAATAAACCTATGAACAGATGTTCAGCACCATCGTTCATCAAGGAAATGCAAGCCAAGACCATAATGAGATATTACTTTATACCCATCTGATTGGCAAAAGTTTAAAAATCTGATAACATCAAATGCTGGAGAGGATGTGGATCCACAGAAACATAAACCCTGCTGGTGGAGTATAAGTTGGTGCAACTACTTTGGAAAACAATTTTCCAAAATAAAAATAAAAAACAACACAAGATAATTTCAGATAGTGATAAATGCTGAAAGAAAATTAAACATGGTGATGGGAGAGAGAGTAGCTGGCAGGCCAGCATATGGGAAGAGGCTACCTTTATAAGGGGTTGTTAAGAGTAGAGACATTTGAATATCAAGGAGTCAGACATGCATTTAGATTATGACTATTTTGTTCCAGGTTTTCTAACCTCTAGTTAACAGTTTTTTGGCTTTCTCTTTCCAGGATTTTTCAATATTTCTTTTTCACCACCCTGTTTTTCATCAGACTGCTGGGCTACTTGTTGTTCCACATAAGTTTTATAAATCCAGATCTCTTTGTCAATATACTGCCCAAGATACTGAGCAGGAACATCTTGTGGAAGCTAAGATGCTTTCTCTTTCCATCTCTCATGCTTGAGACAGAGGACATGTTACCCCACTGACCCCCAAGAAATATCCTGGAGCAAAAGAAGGCAAGTGGTATCTGAGTCCGTAGACTAAGAGATGGTGGAACTTGTGGAGGAAAGAGGTTTTCTTCAGTTATTTCCTTGAGGTTTGCCTACTTGATTACCATCCCTCCTCACATAGTCTTTCCAAGATTAACCTTGCCCAGTAAAGAGCTCTGTCAATGGATTTCTGTGGCTATATGGATAAGCTAAATAGTACCAATAGTAAACAAAGTAGACTATTTTTGGAATAATATCATAAATGCTGAGCAAAATTAGAGTTGATCAATTCTTCTAGTGAATCTTAAAAATCTAAGACACAGGATCCCTGCAAAGCAGAAGATTGTTCATTACTTACATTAGAATTCTTTGGTTGTAAGTTGCCTTAGTTTAAGCTAATTTATAAATTTATAGCACACAAAAAAGTATTGCCTCATGGAACTAAAAATCTGGGGCTTCAGGCATGGCTGGATCCAGAAGCCTCAACGTAATGTCATTGGAGTTTCATCTCTCTCTTCTCATCTCATTGGATGGGCATTTTCCTTTTAGTGGGAAGATGCTGCCAACAGCCTAAGACTCATACTACCAGATTAGCATCCTTAGCAGAATGAAAGAGTCTTTTCTAATAGCTCCAGCAGGAAATTTCAGATAAACTGACTTAGCTGTGGTCAACTGTCTACCCCGTCCCACAATCAATGTGGCCAAAGGGATGGGAATACTCTGATTAGTCAAGCATGAATCCATGAACCATACGTCCAAACTCTTGTAAGGGGCAGGAGAGGTAAGGGGACAAGAAAGAGATAAGGGAGTCAGCCCCATGTAAACTATATGGAATGTGTTTCCCAAAGGAAAGGGGGCACTCAATTCCCAGAGAAGGGGAAAGGGATACTGGACTGGCAAAAGCTGACGTTCACTTAATCACTAGTTTTAGCCTTACGTATAAATATCCGACCTCGGCAATTAAAACTCAAAGCTGTAGCTCACTTCATATGTCTTCTTACCAGTAAAAACTATAGCTTCTCAAGATCATAAATCAAGATAAACTACTGCAAAGAGCTCAATATAAATATGTAAAGAACCAGGTTTCTAGGGCTAAAGTAAGCAAAGATTCTAAAGTAAATAGCACATGACATATAAACTGCTTCACAAACTTGGGGTAACCTAAATATGGTCAAACCTCCTATTTTTCCAATTAATTGCTGAACCATCCATGTGCCTTATTAACAGGATATACTCAAACTACCTCTTGAACTTTCCCACCCTCCTAAATGATCAGGACCCTTAACAGCTCTGAAGTCCAAGAGCACAAAGGGGTCATTCTGGCTTCCACACTAGCAGGGAATTAACTTTAACTCTTTGGTTCACTGTCATTTCTTCTTGGGGCCACATGATGTCACTGTTGAAAACTGGTCCTACACAGGTTGATTAAATAATTAATTATCCAAATTGAGACATATCTGATAATAGGAAAGGACACTATTAATAATTATGTCAGCACAAGAGAAACTAGACAGGGCTGTTTCACCAAACCAGGATGTATTGCCATATATATATATATATAAAATCCAAGATCTTGTTGACATGGTGTATTTTGCTGAGGCTGCTACGTCTCATTCTTCAGTGTTAAGGGTGCCCATACTTAGAACCCTAGTGCCACAGCTGAAGCTGCACCTCTCCTTCCTTTCACATACCCAGATGTATGTTCCAAGGTCAGGTTCCTAGAGGATTAAGATTGACTCCAGTTTCTCCCACCATCACCCTTGCCTCCACAGGAAGCCCTGCAGTCTGGGAAGTCAGCCTACTCTCAGGAAACCCACCCTCTGGAGGTCAAGGGGTTGGTCTGAAGACTCAACCCTCAAAACACAAGGGCTCAATGATACCCTACAAGGGAGGCTCCGAGGTGCACACCTTCCCTTCCAGGCACTTCCCAGTGCCTGGGAACTTTTCTGAACTTCTGCCCCTTGAGAAGAGAAACATTCTACCACACACACTAAGATGTCTCAGCAGACCCAGAAACAGTTTGCCATGACACTCACCCAGCCCCTTTATAACAGACATAATGTTCATGATCATGAATTCCATTTATTAAGCACTTTTATCATGTGCCATACACTGTACTACATAGTTCATGTGCATTATTGTATTAAATACAACCTTCCAAGGTAGATACTCTACCCAGTTTACAAATAAGCCAGTTCTGAGAGCAAATAAAACAACCAAAGTTCTGAGTTGAAAGAACCAGAATCTGTGCCTGTGTCTGGCTCAAAACCTTGGCCTCTATAACCTCTAATGTTTCTAATATTAATAGCAGACATTGACCAGACAGCTGGCCAGGGAGAGGCTGAGGCATAGTCCAGAGTGGTGGGATATTTACCCACCTGTGAAGGGGGAAATCCCAGCCATGGCTACATTTATAGAATTAGGGAGACTCTCAGACAAATCACAGATTCATAGAATTGGCAAGGAATTTAGAAATTACTCATTCAGACCCAGGGAGGCCCTTTTCCCCAAATCACGTAACTAGTTAGTGACAGAACCAGGATAAGAACTTGATCTCTTGAGTATTTTTCAGTGTCCCTTCTGGGAAACTAGCATTTCCCAGCTCTTTACAGTCAGGCAATAATATAATGAAGATATTGCTGCAATTGTTATTTAAAACCAAAATCAACTGCACCCTCCTGTCTTCTAATGTAAAGGCATAATTCTTAGCTCTGGGGAAATAAACCTCCATATTTCTCTCCCTGCCCCTAACAGGGGAAGAGGAGAGAAGAAAGGGTGACACTTGGCATGCATGAACCTTTTTCTAGCAGAGTACATTAATAAATCTTGAGTTATGCAAAGTGTGAGCTGTGGGGGAGTGATAAGTGCTAAAACTGAAATGCTCTTCATAATAATGAAATACAGGGAATTTTTATCATATCTGAGAGGAGAAGAAGCAGGAGAGAAAGCTAAACAAAATGATGAGACACTGAAATCCAAGTTGGTAGAAATGGACAAGGGACTTTCAGAAGACAAGGAAAGCTGATATTCAATTTCAGATTATTTTCAAATAAGTGGTGCTGCAATATATGCTCTTACACACTTACTTAACTGGCCAGTAAAATCTACCAGATATAGTTGTATATATTTGCCTCTACAAGTTGCCTTTTATTGACTCTTACAAGTGAATTCCAGGAGAAAAGAAGCTGTTACCTCTCAAGTTTGAGTCAATGCTGAATCAGATATAAAGAAACAGCCATTAAGTTATACAACAGAGAAATAACTAGGAGAAAAGATTTGCAGAAATCCTTAGAAAAAGAACAAAAAAACAGTACATGGAATATGGAGGATGGCAGAAAAGGCAATTTTAGCTAGTATCAAAGCGTGGGGTGGCTCCTGGTGACATCTACAATAGAGTGTAGCAGAATCTTCTACACCTCTTCTTTCCTATTGGTTCTCTCCAAAGAGATCGATGTCAAGGAGATTTTCCCCTATGTTTTCTTCTAAGAGTTTTATGATTTCAAGCCTTACATTTAAATCTTTTGAGTTGATCCATTTTGAGTTGATTTTTGTGTATTGTGTAAGGTAAGGGTCCAATTTCACTCTTTTGCCTATGGATATCCAGTTTTCCCAACACCATTTATTAAAGAGACTATCCTTTCCCCACTGTGCATTCTTGGCATCTTTGTCAAAAATTACTTGACCATATATGTGTGGATTTAATTCTGGGCTCTCTATTCTGTTCCACTGATCTGTGTGTCTGTTTTCATATCAATATCGTACTGTTTTGATTACTACAGCTTAATAATACAGTTTGAACCCAGGAAGTGTGATGCCAGCTTTGTTGTTCTTACTCAAGATTGTTTGAGCTTATTTGGTGTCATGTGATTCCATATGAATTTAGGAATATTTTTTCTGTTTCTGTGAAACTTGCCATTGGAATTTTGATAGAGATTGCATTGAATCTATAGATTGCTTTGGGTAGTAATTTTTCCAATCTACAAACATGAGATGTATTTCCATTTATTTGTGTCTTCTTCAATTTCTTTCATCACTGTTTAATAGTTTTCAGTGTACAGATCTTTTACCTCCTTGGTTAATTTTATTCTTAAGTATTTTATTCTTTTTGATGCTATTGTAAATGGAATCATTTTCTTAATTTCTTTTTCAGATAATTTACTGTTAGTACACAGAAACACAACCGATTTTTGCACGTTGATTTTGTATCCTGCAATTTTACTGAATGTGTTTATTAGTTTTTATAGCTTTGTGGTGAAGTCTTTAGGGTTTTCTATCTATAAAAGACCACGTCATCTGCAAAGAGATAATTTTTTTACTTCTACCTTTCCAATCTGGATGCCTTTTATTTCTTTTTCTTGCCTAGTTGCTCTGGCTAGGACTCCCAGGGCTATGTTGAATAGAAGTGGTGAGAGTGGGCACACTTGTCCTGTTCTTGATCTTAGAGGAACAGCTTCTAGCTCTTCATCATTGAGTATAATGTTAGCTATAGGCTTGTCATATTGGCCTGTATTATGTTGAGGTACAATTCTTCCATTCCTAATTTGTTAAGAGTTATCATGAAAGGATGTTGGATTTTGTTAAATGCATTTTCTGCATCAGTTAAGATGATCATATGGTTTTTGTCCTCATTTTGCTAATGCAGTATATCACATTTATTGATTTGCGTATGTTGAAACATCCTTGCATCCCAGGAATAAATCACACTTGATCAAGGTGTATGATTTTTTTAATGTGCTGTTGAATTTGATTTGCTATATTTTTGTCAAGGATTTTTGTATCTATGTTCATCAGGAATACTGGCCTGTAATTTTCTTTTCTTGTAGATTCCTTTTCTTGCTTTGGTATCAGGGTAATGCTGGCCTTGTAAAATGAGTTGGAAATGTACCCTCCTTTTCCATTTTTTGGAAGAGCTCAAGATGGATTTGTATTAATTATTCTTTCTTTTTTTTTTTTTATAAATTTATTTATTTATTTATTTTTGGCTGTGTTGGGTCTTCGTTTCTGTGCGAGGGCTTTCTCTAGTTGTGGCAAGCGGGGGCCACTCTTCATCACAGTGCGCGGGCCTCTCACTGTCGCGGCCTCTCCCGTTGCGGAGCACAGGCTCCAGACGCGCAGGCTCAGTAGTTGTGGCTCACGGGCCTAGCCGCTCCGCGGCATGTGGGATCTTCCCGGACCGGGGCACGAACCCGTGTTCCCTGCATTGGCAGGCGGATTCCTAACCACTGCGCCACCAGGGAAGCCCTGTATTAATTATTCTTTAAATGCCTGGTAAAATTCACCAGTGAAGCCATCAAATACTGAACTGTTCTTTGTTGGGAGAGTTTTGATTACTGATTCAATCCCCTTAACTTTTTATTGGTCTGTCCAGAGTTTCTATTTCTTCTTAATGTAGTCTTGGTAGGTTGTAGGTTTCTAGAAATTTATCCATTTCTTCTAGGTTATTTTATTTGTTGGCATCTAATTATTCATAGTAGTCTCTCATGATCTTTTGCGTCAGTGGTATCAGTTGTAATGTCCTCTTTTTCACTTATGATTTATTGCATCTTCTCTCTTCTTGGTCTAGCTAAAGGTTTGTCAATTTTGTTCATCTTTTGAAAAAACAACTCTTAGTTTTGTTGATCTTTTCTATTATCTTTCTACTCTCTTATTTATTTTTTCTCTGATCTTTGTTATTTCCTTCCTTCTACAAACTTTGTGCTTAATTTGTTCTTTTTTTTAACATATTTATTTATTTATTTTTGGCTGCGTTGGATCTGTGCTGCGTGCGGGCTTTCTTTAGTTGCAGCGAGCGGGGCCACTCTTCGTTGCAGTGTGCAGGCTTCTCATTGCCGTGGCTTCTCGTTGCAGAGCACTGGCTCTAGGTGCGCAGGCTTCAGTAGTTGTGGCACGTAGGCTCAGTAGCTGTGGCTCGTGGGCTCTAGAGCGTGGGCTCAGTAGTTGTGGCCCACAGGCTTACTTGCTCCACAGCACGTGGGATCTTTCCAGACCAGGGCTCGAACCCGTGTCCCCTTCCTTGGCAGGTGGATTCCCAACCACTGCGCCACCAGGGAAGCCCTAATTTGTTCTTTTTTTCCTTCTTTTTTCTTTCATTTTTGGTCTTAAGACACCAAAAGCACAGACAATAAAAGCAAAAATATGCAAGTGGGACTACATCAAACTTAAAAGTTTCTGCACAGCCAAGGAAACAATCAACATAATGAAAAAGCAACCTACAGAATGGAAAAATTTTTTGCAAATCATATATCTGATAAGGGGTTAATACCTAAAATATATAAGGAACACTTACAATTCAACAGCAAAAACCCAAATAACCCAATTTAAAAACGGGCAAAGAATCTGAATAGAAATTTCTCCACAGAAGGAGTAAAGGGGATAATTAAAGGCAATAGTGATTTGTGGGTGGCAAGGACTGTTCTATACATTTCTCTATCACTTTAGTAGCTCATCGAAGAGAGGAATGTTAGCACATCTTGATTTGTTCTTGACTCCCCCAAATTTCCACAATCACAGCTCTCTGTTTTAAGTGCTGGTAAAACTTTTTCTCTTTTGGGGTTAGGAGACTACAGAAAGAGTAAGACTGGAAGGGTGGCCTATTAGGAGTTAAATAGTGCTAGTTCTTTATAAGCAACAGTTTTCCCTACCTCCACCTATTAGAGCCCCATCCCAACACACACACCCCAGTCAATTTGGAAATGAAGAACCAACCTCTCAAGGAGAAGTAGGCTTGCCCCTCTCCAGGGATCTTGGTGCCAGCCACACAGGAAAGGCCACTATGGAGGTACCAATCCTTCTCCTCTCTTTGCTAGCCGCTCCCCTCCGTGGGATTTAAAGCCACAGTCAGTAGAACTGCTCTATATTCTTCTCTCCTCTTCATTCTACCAAAAGAGTCAGGAGAGAAGCTCCACTTCACATTCCCACCCCACAGGAGGCAAACCACGTGGCTTGGTAAAATTCTTTTGCACCCTACCACCAGATCTTATGTCTCTTCCTTTCCTCTGATTCAGTCAGAAAGTTCCCTCAGAACAGGTCCTGACATTTATTACAGAGTCCAAATTGGTAATATCCACTTTAGAGCCCAGTGGCTAATCCCAAACTAGGTGTCTAATTTACACTCTGCCTGATACAAAGCTGCTCCGTGAATCTGCCACTGTCATCTCCCTGCATGCCGTTCAGTCATTTTGTAGAAGCACAAGATCCTTGAGAGCCCAGCACTGTATGACACTGCTGCAAAAAATATTTCTATCACTATGCTGCTCTGCGATGACTCAGAAAAGATGAAACAGGCGAGAAGATACCAAAATCACGTTGCCAGAGGCACACTGCCGGCCTGTTATGCAAGCCAAAGAAAAGTCTGTATCCACTTTCTCCACACGGTGGTGCTAGCCTCAAAGAATTACCCAAAAAGGAAATAAAAGTGTTCCACTTCCCTCTCAATGATAAAGCTGTATACTGTGCTCAAAACATCACTCACCGAAGGGTGATTAATTTACATTAATTCTGCAAATAAGCATGTAAAATAAATGAGTTTCTCCTCATCCTCATCCCCACCCTACTTCCCAGGGGGAATAAAAGGAACCAAATCACGGGGGTTTTTTTGTGGGTTTTTTTTTTCCAACTCACTGATTCAATCTTTACCGACCCTGGGGCAAAAGAATGACTCATGCTGGGCTGTTGGATGTGTACAATCCTGGCACAGAATCTTATTATTCCTGAGTGGGAGCTGGGGTAGCCTGGGGGGAGCTGGTCAGCTAGCCATCTATAAGGTTCGTCATTGGGTTCTTGTAAGTGCTGCTGGCAGTCTAAGAAGGTAGGAACAGCAGACATTTCACTGGTGTCAATGAATAAAACAAGGTGGGTTCAATGTGGGTGCCTTCCAGGCCAATGGGCAGAGAAAAACAGAAAGTCTGGTTTTGGCTTCTAAACCCAAAAATATGCCCTCCACCTGTCGTAATGACCAAGTCTCACCAGCCACCTCTTCTATTTGTGGAATGTAACTTTTTCACTTAAATGTTTTCCAAGCTCAGGGGGATCTCATTAAGCATGCTAAATAGTGCTTAGGCAACGCAGATGATGCCAGATGGAACCAATTACCAGATATATAAACAAACAACTTTTAAAAACTTAGTGCCTGTCAACACCAAAAGCACCCTCAACTTTAGAAAGGGAGAACTGACAAAAGTTGGTTAATGGTACTCTGTCAGTCAGCCCATACCTGACGCTGATATTGATAACAGTGACAATCATGAGCACAATGATGCAGGTCCAAACTGTTTTCAGACCTGGCCCTAGACACTGGCAGCTTCCTAATACCTGTGATTTGGGAGATAACACAAAGTACCACTTACCATTATGCCTAAATATCCCCCTCTGGCCTACCATGGACTTTTGACCCTTTTACATGTTTAAAATCCTCAACTTTAGACAAGAGCTGCAAGAATATTGTCCCTATAATTTCATTCATAAAATATACATCTTAACAGAGAAGAAAGGAAACACCCTAGCAAAAATGCCCATTAGAGTGAATGAGGTCATTAGATTGCCTGATTTACCCTGGAAATAGCAAGGAGCTGGATCCTGAGAACATGCCATATGAGACAAGGGTTGACAAAAGCCAAAGAGTTCAGCAGTCACAGGTTCCAGGGTCCAATGACTTGGAGTACAAGTAAGAATGAATCTGGAATGAGTCTGGAAGGATTTTCCCATTTATCACAGATCAGACATAGCAAAGTGATGGCTCACAGGCTCAATCAAATTCAGAGTTGCATTTCATTTGGCTCAAACAGTGTTTTTTTTTTTTTTTAATTTGAATTTATTGTAAATTCTAGAGATACCATCTAAAATTCTAGATTTTGGACTTTAAAAAGGAAAAGTTTTGTCACCACTGGACAGAATTCTCATGGGACAATAATTTCTCAAAGCTGAGAAGTAACAGCTGAGTCAACAGTACATGGCCATTTGTTCACCATAGCCTCCATTACCCCAATTGTATTGTACCTGGTGTACTTCACTCATCTGTGCCATCACATGCCCCTTTAAGTCCTAACTGACCTTGATTCCTGAGGGCCACACAGAAGAGAAAAATCCTTAAAAGATGATGATGCCTATAGTGAAGGGAGGTCCCAAAAGACAAAAATTTTCTGGAAAGAACAGCGTCATTCATACCTGACAGAACTAAAGGAAACATCTAGAGAAAAGTTAATATAGCACAGCTTATACTGGGCTAAGTAGAAAGCACAGAGTTTCCGGGACTCAGCGCAGTGTGAGGAGGAGAGACAAATGAAAAACCATATGATGAGAAAGTGTTCCTGAATCTCAGCATTTGATTTATGAGGAGGCAAACCACAGACTTACCAACGAGTCATATGAACTTTAGAAATAGCCAAAGGCTCCCTGTGTGGCAAGGATGCAGCCTATGTGCTCACTTTCCCACAGCTCATGGATGAGGAGTGATGGAACTGAGCTGCAATAAAGGAGGTTTGGCTTAGGCTGAACATCAGGAACAAATCATGCTCTAGAATTATATAGACATTAAACTCTGAGATAACTGCACAGAATTATAAATAATTTGTGCTTAAGCAATCTGTGCCCGAGTCTTAATTTATAAAGGTGACTGAGTGATGATACAAAAAAGTCAGTATCACTGAAAAAGAGTTTACTGTTACAAGTCCCCAGAAATGAGAGGCACATGGGGAAGCACCAGAGTCAATCAGGAGGCAGAAGCAAAAGGGACAAGAAAGCATGGCCTAGAGTCTTGATTATGTTTTCCATGGAAAAGGCAAAGCAGGGAAGAGAAAACAGTTTAAAATTGGCTAGCTTGAATAATATTGGCAGCCTCTACAGAGGTGGTCTCTAGTTGTCTAGTACCCGGCCCTAGGTGATTAGGGCAGGAGAATTATTGGGTTTATGTGAGATTTAGATAAAGGAGGTAGTTGGGGGTATGGACTCGGAACTGGTTGGTAAGTTTATGATTTTTGCACACCTGTGAAAGCTGGACCACGGGGGAGATGTAACCAGCTCTGACCATTAGTTTAGCCTGGTGATTAATGGATGCCAAATAGTCAAACACAGAATCTAAGAGAAATCAGATCATTAGGGAATTTAAGAACTCTTCAGTCCAGTCCCTCCATTCTATAAATGAGGAAATTGATACTTAAAGATGTGATGTCATCTGTCCAAAATCCAATGAAGCTTGTTAACAGCACTGCACAGAATAGGACTCTCATGCAGGACTCACAGCTCTGACCTATCTGCTACATTGTATTGACTTATGCTGAAAAGCACATTGACGTCTGCAATTCCCTTTATCGTGTCTTGAGAATCGAAAGCGGGGAATGGCAAACTTTTTCTGTAAAGGATCGGATAATAAATGTCTTAGGCTTGTGGGTCATATAGTCTCTGTCACAACTACTCAAACTCTGCGATTGTAGCAGTAAAGCAGCTGCAGCTTAGTGACATAAACAAATGGCTGTGTCTGTGTTCCAATAAAACTTTATGGCCATTGAAATTGTAATTTCATATTAATTTTCATTATTGTCATGAAATATTATTTAAAAATTGTTTTCAACCATTTAAAAATGTAATAACTATTCTTAGCTTGCAGGCTGTACAAAAACAGGCAGCAGGCTGAGTTTTGCCCGTAAGCCAGTTTACTAACCCTTGGGCTAGATAATTTGCACACTTGCTGTGAAATCTCAGATAACTGAACCAGATGACAGTTCATCACTCTAGGTCTTAGTTTCTCTACTGATAAAATGAGGTAACTAGACTCTCAGGTCCCTTGCAGACCTGTGACCTTGAGGCATTTGCCAAGGGTACTCAAAGACAAAAACGGGCTGTGAAAGGGAATCTGTGGGCTCTTTCACGGGATACTATAACGCCATACTTCTCTCAGATATCTCCAGCAGCCAAATTCAGGAATGATATTGCAAAAAACATTAGATACACAAAATTTTAGAGTAAAAAAAGATTGTGGAATGGCAAGTTTAGGGAATAGGACTAAATAAATTTCTCTACTCTAGAACCTCTCAAACCTAACATGCATAGGACTATCCAGAGGCGGGGGCTTCCAAAAGCAGGCTTTCAGATAAGGACTTGGGTACAGGTAGTTTATGTCAGAGACAGAAATAGGAAACACAATGAGACAGGGAAAAATGAGATAGGGAAATGGGAAGCATCATGTAGTTCATGTTAATGAACAAGTTGCTGCTCTGAGAAACTAGAGCTCAATTCTGCTGGAAAGTCTCCACGAAACTATGGTGTGGCTTCAGAATTATTTCGAAGAGGGTGGGGTGGTTTCAGAATTTATCAAGTCCAACTTCCCAAAGACTGAGGGCTGTCCTGAGGGCATGAACACTCCCATGGCTTCTGGGTAGCACCTGGAGTGAGCCCAGAGAAGCTCCCAGAGTGCTGAAGAAAGCCCTCGGGCAAAGAAGAGAGCTGGGTTAAGGTAGGAAGCTATCAGCATGTCAGAAACATATACCATGGCTATATTCAGAGAGGTGTTGAAGAGATAAGGTGTGGCTGTCAACACACTGGCTACAGAGGTAAGGGGGGGGGGCGGGGGGGGGGAAGGAATCAACATTTCCTAACCTCATTTGCCCTCAAAACACTTTTCCATAATTTGACTCCAGAACTCTTTTTTTCATGAAGCATCTGTCCTTAGAGAGATACCAGTTGAAGGTAAATAGAATAGTGCCAGCGACTGGGTAATCTCGGTAAAATTAGAAGATCTCTTCAGGCTCTATTTTCTAAAAATTGATATGACAGAGCATACACTAAATATCAATAAGCCTCTATCATCTCTGGGGCAGAATCTAGGCCAATACGTTTCACACAGTGCCAGGTATGAGGTCAACTCCAACACAGAAAAAAATAAATAAATAAAATAGCAAAGAACAATTCACCTCCAAATGAGGCTGCCATCTGAAGTGATGCATGTCGGAGGAGGGACAGAATGTTCAAAGTGTAGTTGGAACCATGACAAGGCATCACCATCTGCCATCTGAGTCCCATCTCCCTAGTCTTTAACCATCTGCACACCTGCTCAGGCATGTCACATTGGGGAAAGGACGGCCCTGCCATCATTAACGCAGTGGCAATAAAAACAAAAGCTGGAGAAATAGCTCCAAGGCCTCTGACAGCATTACTTCCTTAAATTTGGAATCTGCTTCCAAGAAGAAATCTATAGAAAAGAGATTCATAAGTCTAAAGTTTAAATCTACGCAGAGTTGAAATATCTGTGTGATCTGAATTTTTAGACTAACAGGTCATACACAGAAAATCAGCAAATTGTTAAAGACATAACATAGCAAATGCTAAATAAAACATAATCTGGAATACATTACACATTCTCATTTTGAACTTTGATCAACACAAGAATCACCTCTCTCTACCTTCATTCAGATTTCATCTCTAGATGCACTTTTCCCAGGAAAGCTAAAATAAATCCGTCTAAAACTAGTTATGGAGAAGTGCCTCTAAGCGCTCAAAGCAATCAGTTCTTCACAGTTTGACTGTTCCAGCTCCTTAGAGTCCGCACACCAGCGACTGGGTTTATGTAAATGTGGCACATCAAAAGAGGGGTAGACCTCATCCAGGATCCATTCTCTAAGGAATGCTATTTACTTGGTCTATCTTCTCTAGGCAACAGGATTTTGATTCTAAATGTTAGATAAGGTCCTCCCAGTTCAAGTGTCTTTCCTTAAAAATAACTGAAAATTCCAAAATAACTAAAAAAATAACTAACATTGTTTTAATTTCGTAATTAAAAAGACACCACAGGACTTCCCTGGTGGTGCAGTGGTTAAAAATCCATCTGCCAACGCAGGGGACATGGGTTCGAGCCCTGGTCCGGGAGGATCCCACATGCTGCAGAGCAACTAAGCCTGTGTGCCACAACTACTGAGCCTGCGCTCTAGAGCCCGTGAGCCACAACTACTGAGCCCACGCACCACAATGAAGAGTAGCCCCGGCTCACTGCAACTAGGGAAAGCCCACACACAACAACGAAGGCACAACACAGCCAAAAATAAATAAATAAATATATTTATTAAAAAAAAAAAAGATACCACCAAACACACCATTAATAAGAACTCACTGAATATATTCTATGCCATGAAATGGATATACCCTTTTCTAATTACTTAGGTTAAGCATATGAACCTATGGGGAGGAAATACCAAATAGCAGTTAGACGAGCTCTGAGGTCAGACTGCATGGGTTCACTCTAGCTTCATCACTTACTAGCTGTGTGACCTGAGGCAAGTCATGGAAATTCTCTGAGAGTCAGTTTCTTTGTATATAAATGAGTAGCAATAATCCATATAGATGAAAATACATATAAAATGTTTACCACAGTATCTAGAGCATAATAAGAGTTTTAAAATGTTAGCTATTTGTGGTACGCTGAAAAATGGTCCCCCAAAAGAAATCTACATACAAAAACCTGGAACCTGTAAATATTACCTTATGTGGAACAAGCATCTTCACAGATGTCATTAAGTTAAGGATCTTGAGATGGGTAGCTCATCTAGATTATCTGAGTGGGCCCCCAAATGCAACCACAGGTATCCTTATAAGAAGGAGGCAGAGGGTGATTTCACACACACGTACACACACACATGCACACATTGAGGAAAAGCTAATATGAAGACTGAGCAGAGAGATTTAAAGGTGCTAGCCTTGAATACTGGAGTGATGTGGTCACAAGGCAAAGAATGTCAGCTGACACCAGAAGCCAGAAGAGGCAAGCATTCTCCCCTAGAGCCTCCAGAGAGAGTGCAGCCCTGCCAACACCTTGATTTCAGCCCAGTGATAAAGATTTTGGACTCCTGACCTCCAGAATTATGAGAGAACAAATTTCAGTTGTTATAAGGCCACCAAATTGGTGGTAACTTGTTAGAGCAGCCATAGGAAAGTAACACTTGTTATATATTTATATTGATTCCCTATTGCTACATAACAAAACTTAGTGGCTGATTTATTTATTAAATAACATTTACTAAATAATATATTAATAACAAATTAATAATAAATAACATTTAATAAATATTTATTACCTCACAGTTTCTGTGAATGTGGAATATGGGTACAGCTTAGCTAGGTATCTCTGCTTCAGTCTCTCACGAAGCTATAATCAAGGTGTGAGCTGTGGTATCATCTTAAGGCTTGAATGAAAAAAAATCCAAGCAGGATTCAGTCCTTAACAAGGTACTAGACTGAGGGCCTCAGATTCTCACTGAATGATGGTCAGAGGCTGCCCTCAGTTCTTTGTCACATGTGCCTCTCCATAATGCAACTCACAACACGCAGCTGACTTCATCACACTGAGCAAGAGAAAGATCAACAGGGAGGGAGATGGAAGTCGAACATCCTTGTTAACCTAATCTCAGAAGTGATATCCCATCACTTTTGCTGCATCGTCTTTGTTAAAAGTAATTCACTAGGTCTAAGATCATTCACTACCCAGAATGATTACTGCACATGGTAAATACACCCACGTGCCAGGAAGGTGACAACTCCAATTGCATGAGGACAGAAGCTCCTGTGCTGAGGACCCTTCTAGACCTTGCCTTGGGTACCTCTTTATCTGGCTGTTCTGGCTGTTCATTTGTATGCATTATAATGTCCTCTGTAATAAACACTGGTAACGGTAAAGTGCTTTCCTGAGTTCTGTGAGCCATTCTATCAAATTATTGAACCTGAGGAGAGGGCCATGGGAACCCCCAATTTATAGTCAGCTTGTCTAAAGTACAGGTAGCTCAGACTTGAGACTGGCATCTGAAGTGGGGGCAGTCTCATGGGTCTGAGCCTTTATCCTGTGGGGTCTATGCTAACTCTGGGTAGTGTCAGAATTGAACTAAATTGTGGGACACCCAGTTGGTATCCACAGAAAACTGGAGAATTGCTTGGTGTGGAAAACCCACACATTTGGTGACAGAAGTGTTGTGGGTAAAAACAGCCCATTACTGGCTGTAACAAATTACCACAAACTTAGTGGTTTAAAATAACACAAATGTATTCACTTACAGTTCTGGAGGTCAGAAGTCTAAAATGAGTCTTCTGGGCTGCATTCCTTCTGTGGGCTCTATGGAAGAATCCATTCTTTTTTCTAGCTTCTAGAGATGTGCTACATTCCTTGGCTCCTGGCCTCCTCCTCTATTTTCTTTTTTTTTTTTTTTAATAGATCTTTATGGGAGTATAATTGCTTCACAATACTGCGTTAGTTTCTGTTGCACAAGGAAGTGAATCAGCCATATGCATACATATGTCCCCATATCCCCTCCCTCTTGAGCCTCCCTCTCATCCTCCCTATCCCACCCCTCTAGGTCATCACAAAGCACCAAGCCGATCTCCCTGTGCTATGCAGCTGCTTCCCACTAGCTAACTATTTTACATTCAGTAGTATATATATGTCGATGCTACTCTCACTTTGCCCCAGCTTCCCCCTCCCACCTCCTGTCCTCAAGTCCATTCTCTATGTCGACATCTTTATTCCTGCCCTGCAACTAGGTTCATCAGTACCTTTTTTTTTTTTTTAGATTTCATATATATGCATTAGCATACAGTATTTGTTTTTCTCTTTCTGACTTACTTCACTCTGTATGACAGACTCTAGGTCCATCCACCTCACTACAAATAACTCAATTTCGTTTCTTTTTATGGCTGAGTAATATTCCATTGTATATATGTGCCACATCTTCTTTATCCATTCATCTGTTTATGGACATTTAGGTTGGTTCCATGCCCTGGCTATCAGTATTATCTTCTCCCTGACTTTGCTCTTGTCCTCACATTTTCTGTCTGATTTGTCCTTCCTGCCTCCCTTTTACAAGAACCCTTGTGATTACACTGGACCCACAAGGATAATCCAGAATACCTCCCTACCTAAGTATCCTTAATTTAATCAGATCCGCAAAGTCTCTTGCCATGAAAAGTAATATATTCACAAGTTCTAGAGATTAAGGTAGAGATCTTTGGGAGGCCATTATTTTTTGTATCATACAATCCTTCCTAAAATTAAAGTCTCTTGAATATTACCTAGTTTTTGCTTCATGTGTACTTTCTTATATAAAAGGATCTCAAAACCTACCTAACCAGTTTCCAAGATGCCAAAATGAGCCACCAGATACCCTTGGTTTCTCTTCAGCTCCCCTAATTTTAATCTACTTTCACCTCCTTGTAATTCCTTTTTATTAAATAACAGATGATACTTTAGCTTTTGAATTTACTAGGCCTAATGACACAAGTTTCCTCACAGACCATTAATAACTCTACCAACCTCTCTACATTAACTTGAACTGTCTTCCAAGATTTAGAGAGATTTCTGGATTAATGAACAGTTGGAAATGGCCATTTGGCACACATAACACACATATGAAGTCCTACCCCACAAGCCTAAAGTTGCTTACTTTATTTCCCTCTTTGTTCCAAGTACTCTTTACTGTCATTCTGCTTCTCAGTATATGTATGGCAGTAGAGAAAGTGGAATACATAATTAATTCTAGGGCATTGAAAGATTCTCAGGGCAAAGACAGCTTTCAACCAGAATGCAGAGTATCAAAATGGAATTAGGAAACAACAGTGAGATACCACTACATATGTATTAGATGGTCAGAATCCAAAACACTGACACACTGAACGCTGGTGAGGATGTGGAGCAACAAGTACTCTCATTCATTGTTGGTGGAAATACAAAATGGTACAGTCATTCCAGAAGACAGTTTGGCAGTTTCTTACAAAATTAAACATACTCCTATCAGATTATATGATGATCTACCTAGAAAACCCAAAGCACTAATTAGGATAGGTTAAGCTGCTGTAACAAACACCAAAATTTTAGTTACTTAAAGGATAATAAATTTATTTATAGTTCAGAGGAAGTGCTGCAGGTCAACATGCAGCTCTCCATGATGTAATACAGGAACTTAGGATACTTTCACCCTAGGGCTCCAACATTCCCTGGGGACTTACTAGTTATATGCATGGCAATGCTTGCAACATACATAAAAAGCGTTGGTTTCCAAAACATACAAAGAGTGGCTACAAATCAATAAAGCCTTTCCGATAGCTAAACGAAACCTCCTTGGAAAACAATTCGGAAATCACCTATTTCTCTAAAGTAATTTGGAGGTACACCCTCCACCTTAAGAATCTTACCAAATATTTTCCCATCAAAATAGTTGCTTTCAAGGGCTTTGGCAAGGGTTGGGGCAAAAATCACTCTAAGACATAGTTGATAGAAGTATAAATTAATTACATTAGTCACATTTAAAATGCACCTGGCCTTAAACACAGCTATAACACATTTAGGAGTCTATTCTACAGAAATATTAACCCAAGGATATAAAAAAAATCATTGCTGGATTGACTGAAACCCTCTGCTTGAAACACATTCTTTCCAGGTACCTGCTGCCTCTATCCCCTCACCTCCTTCTGTTCTTTGCTCAGACCTCATCTTCTCAGGAAAGTTTCCCTATACCATCTTATTTAAAGTTGCAACACCCTTATGCCCCTTTCCTACTTTATTTTCTTTGTAGCACGTACCTTCATCTGACATTGTATATAATTTACTTTTTTTAATGGACAGACTCACCCGATTAGTACGTAAACTCCATTTTTGCTGTTGTTCATTGCTGTATTTCCAGTGACAAAACAATTCTTGGTGCCTCAATAAGAATGTGTTAAGTGAATGGATGAATTTCAACATTGTTTGTAATAGTGAAAAGAAAAAATTAGAAACAATCTTAATGCTCTTTAAATAAATAATGGTAACACAATTGTTAAAAAAAATTATGCTCTCTTAAAATATGTTGTATATCGAGAGAAGAGATATGGGAACATATGTATATGTATATGTATAACTGATTCACTTTGTTTTAAAGCAGAAACTAACACACCATTGTAAAGCAATTATACTTCAATAAAGATGTTAAAAAAAAATATGTTGTATATCTATGTATACCAACTAATAAACATATCCATGACATGTTTAGGATAAAAGAAAGCAATTATTGAACAATATATGAAAACTTCTGGAAGAATATACCATCCATTTACAATGTTTACCTCTGGAGAATGAAACTAGAGAGGAGGAAGAAGGGTGAAGGGAGGTGTCCCTGTCTTTTACCAGGTGCTGAGTTTCACTCAGGCCAAAAGACCTGAGGAACATCATTCTACCTTGACTTGAACCTAGTGCCACCCTTAGACCCATGCAAAATGGGTCCCCACCCTTAGTCCCTGCACTGTGCCTGTCATTTAAATGGCCCCTCTCTAACAACCATCATTGGGGCTGTGCCCCTTTTTAAAGGGCAAGGAGTTCGTGGGGACATGCCAGTCTGGTGCCTATACCTCCCGATCTAGGCAAGAGTCTAGGTACCCAGAACCTTTGAATTCCCTGCTAATAGCCCTGAGCTCATTTCCAGGGCCTGCCTGGACTTTGTACCAGGACATATCTCCTAAACAAGAACTGGGCCAATAATGTCCTCCCCACTGGGCCAGAATGGCAGGCAAAAGCAGGTGTCAGGATTTAGTGGACAAAGCTCAGATGTGTGGGCTGGGGATTCCCCAGGACACTACCTGGTGTACAGAAAAGCCAGGACTGAGAAGACAAGGGGGAGAACAAGGCTTGGGGCCTCAATTCGTCCTTTTGCTCCATGTCCCACAAATGTCAGGAGTGGCCGGTCTGAACTTAACCATATCAACCGTCTCTACCAGAGCCCAAGTGTTTCAAATGCTGGAAATTCTTTCCAATCTCAGGTTGGCCTAACTGTGCTTCCCCATCCTTTGGGTTGGGCTTTACTGAAACAGAAACCAACTGCTTTCTGAAGGCTACAGTCCACTGACCAGGACACAAACAACACATGTCACCCTGTCTCAGACAATACCAGGGCCTAATGGCTCTGCCAGTCTAAAAGCTGTTTGATGGCAGAAATCCAGTCAGCATCTTGGGGCCAGTTAATTCACCCATGCCTGTCACTGACTGTCATCCTTCACCACTACCCAAAATGCAAGCCCCTCCAATCACATGTCCTTTCTTCTATGCTCACCGCCATTCAGTTCTGTGTCTCTGTCCCCAATATTCACCTATCATCCTCCCAATACTGACATAGCCATTAGCCCTTCTCATGTTATTCTCTGGGATTCCCATTCTTTGTAAACTATCCCTGATTATCCACCTTTCTCCCAAACACTCCCTCTACCTGCCTGTTTCCACCTCCTAATCCTAGGTTGCTCATTTTCTCACTATCCATATGATGAGGGGAGGGACACACATCACATTTTTCTTGCTCTACATTGCTGCCTTCACATAACTACCCCTCCTCCTTCATATAAAAACACTTCTATTGAGGATTATATCATCTGTCTACAGCCCCCACTGTTTCCCTTGTCACTGTTATTATTGACTTTATAGTGACTACTCACATTTAATACAGATTAGAGCACCTGGATCATACTTATTACCTTCCATTCTTCTCTAGTGCTGTCATCATTCTAGGTCCTAGGTGAATCTGATGTCCATGTGTACAAGGTATCTAGCATCATGGTTCCTTGACTCTCCACTCTATCGCAGCAATTTACTCTTATTCCAAATCCAGTCCTTTGCCATTTGCTAAATCTATTCCACCTCTTAAACTAAAATCCTGATATCCACCCCAAACTGCATCTCCCCACATTCTCTTACTCTTTATTTTCTGTATCCTTATTTTAAACCTTATCAATACCTCTAAAATTTTAATTCTACATTTCCCCCAGTCTGCCTGCCCCTTTCTATTGAGTGGACTGTGTTACTCTCCTACTTAAAATTCTTCAGAGGCTCTTTGTAAGTTTTAGAAATTTCAAATTCCTTAAACAATGTATTTTACAATTTGGCCTTGACTGACCACTCCAGCCTTATTCACCGCCCAACACACACCCTGCACTCCAGTTTTACTGGCCTAGTTTCAGTTCCATTTGTCTATCCACCTAGAATGCCCCTCTCTACTATCGCCTCTCAGCTAACCCAATTTTAAAAACAGTTTAATTTTTTAAACTAAACTTTTGACTTTAAGATAATTGTGGATTCACATGCAGTTGTAAGACATAATACAGATATAACCCATGTACCCTTTACCCACTTTCCCCCAATGCTAACATCTTGCAAAACTATAGTACAATATCAGAACCAAGATACTGGGTTGGCCAGAAAGTTTGTTCAGGTTTTCTGTAACATCGTACGAAAAACCCGAACAAACTTTTTGGCCAACCCAATATTAATGTTGATACAATCAAGATAGAGAAGCGTTCTACCACCACAAGGATCCCTCAAAATGCCCTATGATAGTCACACTCACTTCCCTCCCACTCCTATACTCTTCTTAACCCCTTGCAATCACTAACCTGTTCTCCCTTTTTATAATTTTGTCATTTCAAGAATGCTGTATAAATGATATCACAAGGTATGTAACCTTTTGAGATTGGCTTATTTCACTCAGCACAATGCTCTGGAGAATCATCCGTGTTCTTGCGTGTATCAGTAGTTCATTCCTTTATTGCTGAATAGTATTACATGTAGTGGATATACCTGTTCATCCATCAGCCCATTTGTTCAATCACTGACCCATTAAAACCATCTGGGTTGTTTAAAGTCTTTTTTTTTTTCTATTATGAATAAAGCTGCTATTAACATTTATGTAAAGGTTTTTGTGTGAACATAAGTTTTCATTTCTTTGGGATAAATATCCAGGATTGTAACTGCTGGATCATATGGTTGTTGCATGTTTAATTTGTTTTTGTTTTTTAAGAAACTGCCAAAATATTTTCCAGAGTGGCTATGACATTTCACATTACCACCAGCAATGTATGAGTTATCCAGCTTCTCTGCATCCTCGCCAGCATTTAGTGGTGTTATTTTTTTTTATTTTAGCCATTCTGACAGATGTAAGTGATACTTTATTGTGGTTATAATTTGCATTTCCCTAATGGCTAATGATGCTGAACATCTTTTCATGTGTTTACTTACCTGAATATCCTCTTTAGTAAAATGTCTCTTCATGGATTTTTTTCCCATTTTTTTTTAAACTATTGAGTTTTAAGATATATATTCCAGATATTAGTCCTCTGTCAGATACGTGGTTTGCAAATACTTTCTCCCAGCCTATAACTTGCCTATTCGTTGTATTAACTGAGTCTCTCATGGAGAAAAAGGTTTTAATTTTGATTAATCCCAATTTATCAAACTTTCCTTTTATGGACTGCACTTTTACCATCAAGTCTAAGAACTCTTTATCTTATCTTAAATCCCAAAGATTTTTCTCCTACTTTTATTTATTTATTTTTATTTTTGGCTGCATTGGGTCTTCGTTGCTGCGCGCAGGCTTTCTCTAGCTGTGGCGAGCGGGGGCTACTCTTTGTTGCGGAGCATGGTCTTCTCATCGCGGTGGCTTCTCTTGTTGAAGAGCACGGGCTCTAGGCACACGGGCTTCAGTAGTTGTGGCATGAGGGCTCAGTAGTTGTGGCTCGTGGGCTCTAGCGCACAGGCTCAGTAGTTGTGGTGCATGGGCTTAGTTGCTCCACCGCATGTGGGATCTTCCCGGACCGGGGCTCAAACCCGTGTCCCCTGCATTGGCAGGCGGATTCTTAACCACTGTGCCACCAGGGAAGTCCCTCTCCTATTTTTTTTCCTTAAACTTTTATAGTTTTACATTTTATATTTAACTCCATGACCCCTTCTGAGGAAATTTTTGTATAAGGTATGAGATATCTTTCCTCCATTGAATTGATTTTTCACCTTTATCAAAAATAAGCTGGACATATTTGTGTATACTTATTTCTGGGTTCTCAATTCTGTTCCATTGATTTATGTGTCTATCCCTCCATCAGTACTGCACAATCTTGATTACTATAGCTAAATAATAAGTCTTGAAATCAGGAAGACTGATTCCGCCAACTTACGTTGTCTTTATCAAAATCATTTTATCTATTCTGGTTCTTCTGCTTTTCCATATACATTTCAGAATAATCCTGTCTATATCTACAAAAACATCTTGCTGGGATCTTGATAGGGAGTACATTAATTCTGCATATCAATTTATAGAGAATGACACCTGTACTTTTTTGAGTCTTCTGGTCCACAAAGAGAGTATGTCACTCCATGTAGTTAATTTCTGTGATTACTTTAAACAGCATTTTGTAGTTTTAGCAAACAAGTCCTACACAAGTTTTGTTAGATTTGTACCTTCAGTATTTTATTTTTTGAGTGATTGTAAATAGTATAGTATTTTTAATTTTAGTGTTCACATGTTCATTGCTATTATACAGAAATACAATTGATTTTTTTACGTAGATCTTGCACCTGGCTACCTCACTGAATTCACTTATTAGTTCTAGAAGATTTTTTTTTTTTTGGTAGGTTCCTTAAAATTTTCTACATAGAAAATCAGGTTATCTGCAAATAGGGGCAGTTTTATTTCTTCCTTTCTGATCTGCATGCCTTTTTTTCTTGCCTTGTTGCACTGGTTAGAACTTCAATCACTATGCTGAATAAGAGTGGTGAGAGCAGACATCTTTGTCTTGCTCCTGATCTTTGAAAGAAAGCATTCAGTCATTCACCATTAAGTATAATGTTAGCTGTAGGTTTTTTTATAGATGTTCTTTAACAAGTTCAGAAGGTTACCCTCTAGTTCTATTTTTCTGAGAATTTTTATCTTGAATGAATGTTGAATTTGTCAAATTTTTCTGCATTCGTTGATACAATTACATGATTTGTCTTTATCTTGTTAACATGATGGATTATATTGATTTTTTTAAAATATTGGACCAATTTTGCATGCCTGGAATAGACCCTACCTGGAAACGGTATATAATTCTTTTATATATTATTCAATTCTATCTGCCAATATATTGTTAAGAATTTTGCATCTATATTCTTAAGGGACACTGGTCTGTAGTTTTCTTTTTTAACACTATCTTTGTCCAGTTTTGGAATCAGGGTAATTCTAGGTTCATAAAATGAATTAAGAAATACTCCCTCTTCTTCTGTCTTTTGGAAAAGATGATAGAGAAATGGTGCTGATTCTTCTTTAAAAGTAAAATTCTCCAGCGAAAGCCTCTGGTTCTAGAAATTTTTGTTTGGAGAGCCTTTTCATTAAAAATTCCATTTCCTTGGGGCTTCCCTGGTGGCGCAGTGGTTAAGAATCTGCCTGCCAATGCAGGGGACACAGGTTCAAGCCCTGGTCCGGGAAGATCCCACATTCCGCAGAGCAACTAAGCCCGTGTGCCACAACTACTGAGCCTGCACTCTAGAGCCCGCGAGCCACAACTGTTGAAGCCCACGCGCCTAGAGCCCGTGCTCCGCAACAGAGAAGCCACTGCGATGAGAAGCCCGCGCACTGCAATGAAGAGTAGCCCCCACTCGCTGCAACTAGAGAAAGCCCGCGTGCAGCAACAAAGAACTAACACAGCCAAAAATAAATAAAAATAAAATAAATTTTTTTAAAAATTCCATTTCCTTAATAGTTATAGGCCACTGTAAGTAACTATTCCATAGTGAATGGAAGTTTTTGTTTTTTGAGGAATTGGTCCATTTCATATTAAGTTGTCAAATCTATGTTTATAGTTGTTCATAGTTTTCCCTTACTATCCTTTTGATATTTGCAGGATCTGTAGTAATATCACCTGTTTCATTCCTGATATTGATAATTTAAGTCTTCTCTATTTCTTAATCAGTTTTGCTGGAGGTTTGTCAATTTTATGGATCTTTTCAAAGAACTAGCCTCTTTATTGAAATGGTTTTCTCCATTGTTTTCTGTTTTCAATTTCATTGAAATTGAACTTCTTTCTGCTCTTATTTTTATTAGTATTTCCTTCCTCTTGCTTGCTTTGGGTTTATTTTGCTCTTTTTCTCAGGTTCTTGAGGTGTAGGTTTGAATAAATTATTTGAGACCCATCCTCCTTTTCTAATGTAAACATTTAATGATATAAATTTCCTTCTTAGCATTGCTTCAGCTGTATTCCATAAATTTTTACTTGTTTTATTTCCATTTTCATTCAGTTCAATATTTACTTTTATTCAATTCAAATTGGGGGCAGTTCCCCTATTATCTGTCATTTAATTGGTGCATTTGAACTTACAGTTAATGTAATTATTAGTATATTAGGGTTTAAATCTACCATGTCATTTTTTGTTTTCTGTTTGTTCTGGGTTTTTTTTCATTTGTTTTCTTTTTCTCACCTTCCTATGGATTACTTGAACTTCTTTTTAGAATTCCACTCTGATTTGTCTATATTTTTGAGTATATCTCTTTGTATAGCTTTTTAGTGTTTGCTCTTATGTATTACATTATATGTATACATTATATACATAACATCATAGCCTACTAGTCTTTTTACCAGCTTAAGGAAGGTATAGAATCCTTACCACTCTTGTATACTTTTACCCCCCTTTGTTTATAATTATCTTAAATAACTCCTCTATATACATTGGGAATAACAACAGAAGCGTTACAATTTTTGCTTCAACAATCAAATATAATTTAGAAAACTCCAGAGGAGGAGGAAACTCTATTGTACTTACCTATATTTTTGCTTTCTGTGTTTTTCTCTTCCTTTCTGATGTTCTAAGATTCCTTCTTTTATTATTTCTATGATAGGAAGAAAGAAAAGATGGCTAAAATCCCTTAAGCTATTCTTTTACGTTAGGTCTACTGACAACAAATTCTTTTAGCTTTTCTTCATCCAAAAACATCTTGATTTCCCCTTCATTCCGGAAGGATATTTTGCTGGTTATAGGGTTCTGGGCTGACAGTTCTTTTCTTTCAGCACTTGAAAAAACTGTTGTATCAGTTCCTTCTGTCTCCATGGTTTCTGATCAATAACTGCTACCATTCAAATCATTCTTCCCCAAAGGTCAGGTGTCATTTCCCTCTCGCTGCTTTCAAGTTTTTTCTTTGTCTTTAGCTTTCACAAGTTTGACAATGATGTACCTTAGCATGTTTTTTGGTTTAAAGTTAGCTCAGCTTCTCGGATCTGTAAATATATTATTTTTTGCCACATTTAGAAGGTTTTCAGCCCTTATTTCTTCAAGTCATTTTTAAACACTTCCCTCTTTCTCCTTCCCTTCCAGGACTCTGATGACACATTTGTTACAGTCCCACATGTCCCTAAGGCCCTGTTACTTTTTTTCAGTCTATATTCTCTCTGTTGTTCAGATTAGGTAATTTCTATTGTTTTATTTTCCAGTTCACTGATTCCGTCCTCTGTCCTCCCCCTTTCTTCAGTTGAGTCCATTAACTGAGTTTTCATTTCAATTATTATATTTTTTAGTTGCATAATTTCCATTTGGTTTTTCTTTACATTTTCTATTTCTGTCCTGAGATTTTTTTTTTCACTTATTTCACGCACGTTCATAATTGCTCATTGAAAGATTTTTATGACGGCTCCTTTACAGTCTTTAGCAGATCATTCTAATATTTGTGTCATCTCAGTATTTGTCTTTTTTCTATTCAAGATGTTAGTTCACAGCATCTATTGATTGCCTTTTTTCATTCAGTAAGAGATATTCCTGGTTGTTGATATAAGTGATTTTCAATTAAAATCTGGATATTTGGGGTATGGTCTTCTGGGACTCTGAATCTTAATTAAACTTTCTGTTTTACCTGGTTTCTTCTGACAACACTCCAGCAGGGGAAGTGGAGGTGGGGATAGGTATCACCAGCTCATTACTGCCAGGTGTACAACTACTCCATTGCCTTGGCAACAGTTTGGTGTTTAAAATATGTATTATTTTTTCAATCAGAGAAAGTAAAATATGTGTTTGAAAGACTTAGTTCAATTATAAGTTCCTCCAGGAAGCCTTTCCTAATTCTTCAATCCCAGGTTGGGGACCCTTCCTCTATCTGTTCCCAGGTCCACCTATATCGTCTATAGGTGTCTATAGGACTGTTAACAAATGTGTCTACTATTTTGTAGATGCCTACTTGTCTGTCTTCACTAAACTGCAAGCTTGGTGACAGTACAGATACTGTCTTCCTTGATATTGAATCCCTAGACTAGAATAGTGTCTGGCATGTAATTGTCACTCAATAAATATATTTTGGGAAGCTATCATTTTGCTGTTCAAAACCTTCAGGACCTTATTAGTAACTTTAAAAGGAAAGTTCACACTCAATTGGTTATTGAAGACTTTGCAGTCAGGCCTACTAACCTCCAGAAAGGAAGCTCCCACCACTACCTTATATCTTTCTTCGACCAAAATGTTCACCTTGTCTCCAGAAGCCTCCTACTAGCCTGCATTTCTACCTATCAGTCTGGAGGACAGTGTAGTAGAAGGATCTTATCTCATGTTTGTCACCTCCTTTTCTAACCACCCTGACCTACTTTTCATAGTATTTATGCATTGGAACTATCTTTGACATATTCTGACTCATTTTATTTCTTTCTAAGTACATCATTATTCCCAGGATCTTCACACCTACAAGGTCCATGCAAGTAGGAACTATGTCTTTGGACCTTAACATATGGCACAGTTATCATATGCAGAGGTATCATATCATACCTCTCTTACAAAGAGGTACTCAATAAATATTTGTTGTTGAAGAAAAAGAAAAAGAAAATTTGGAGTATTTTAAGAGGATCTAATATTAAGCCACAATTTAAGAAAACTGGCTTCTCCATCTAACTCACTTCCTTACTCAGTGTAACATAGTACCTAGATCCAGTCACTTAACCCCCTATTCTTAACTTTCTTCATCAGTAAAATGGAACAAAACTTGATAATATGTAGACACCTTAATAGATATTTGAAGTTTGTGAGCAAGTAGTGTTCAACAGAATTGTTTTTGTCTGAGTGTTTGTTCAACATAGCTCAAACAACCAGTTTTATAGGTAACAGGCTGAGGAAGTGAGCTCAAGAGTTTAGAAGTGAATTGCTAGCTGCACATTAATTCAGCCTGTTTCAAGCCTCTTTATACGACAGCTGCCACATGGGATAAGCCTCTGACTTGAGTGACTGGCTCAGCCAGTGCTGATGTTCCATTCAATAATTCTCAGCAAATGCATCTACCTGTGCAAACTCACTTGTGCTTACAGGTTAATTTCTCTATGAATTGTCTCAAACACAAATATTTTGGAAGAGAGTACAGCACAGGATCTGTTTGCAGAATCACTTTTGGGGAAAAAAATAGTCAAGATAATTGTGGTTGTATAAATGGTTTCTTCCAAAAGGGCAGGGAGTCAAGCATTAACAATCAGTGGGGGACGGAATGTACAGAACAGCGATGAGAGGTGAGAGGCAAGGGACAGGGCAGTAAACAGCTTAAGAAAACTGCTTTTGCTGCCTGGAAAGGGTCTCCAGCTCACTTGGTACAAAATAGTTAGCCCTACTGGGCTCCAAAATTTCTTCCATAAGCTCACAGAATGGACCACAAAGGAATTCTCTGACACAAACAAGAAAGAAAAACAAGAAAGTCAGAAAAATCATCCGAAATAGAGACTTATCTTTGAGCCTATACTCACTGGAACCTAAAGGTGGAGCTTGAGATTCTAGAGAAATACTGTTATACTGTTCAATAGAAAATAATTTTAGCAGTTTCTGTAGGAGGAAAGGAGGAAAGAGAAGCAGATGAATCAGACTAGCTTGGGTGTATAAACGGACTAGTGGGAGTAGTAATGATCTGGAATAAAGTGGAGAGAAGAGGGAGCCAAATGGAGAGTTATTTGGCTCTCTGTGTTTGACATAATTTTAAATCTTGACCCCCAATGCCAGTTAGGTCTCACTTAGGGTTGCTGTTATATATATATAGTATCTACACACACACACACACACGCATAAACACACACACACACACAAACACACACACACACACACCGAGTGGTTGCCTGCTGATCGTTCACTATTCCTAGAAGTGTAATTCAGGAAATCGGTATTGTAAAGTAGATTTCATCACTAATTCAATTCTCTCAGAACTGAGAAGTTTGAAAAGTACTGAATAACTGATGTGTATTTACAAACAAGAGGCTTTTATACCAGTAGGGGAAAAAATGAAGTTTCTTACTGGAGGCAAATTTGCTGCTATAGAACATTTTTGGTTAAATTATCTCAGGCAAGAATTGACTTTTTCTTTGCCACCATATAAAACCTCCTGGAACTCACTCCATTGTCTTCTGGGGTACATAAGAGTTCATACTGGTTTGCCCTTGAGTTGGAGGAAATCTTTATAACTCTTAGGAATTGTTTTACTTCCTGTACTCCAACCTCCATACTAAGGAGGAGCTACATTTGCAAGCTCCCCTCTTCCCAGGGTCTGTGACATAATTTTCAGAAGATTTAGAACAAAGTCGACCTTACCGATGATGTACTTCTACCCCTGTAGCTGAATCCCAGTAACTGGATCAGAGGCCCGGCCCAGAACTTGTACCTCATTTCTGGTCGTCATATCCCTTCCTGCCTTCTTTCGTGCCAGTCGGTCACAGACAATTAAGCCATGATCCTGGGCATTACCCTAAACTTCCTCTTCCCCACCTTCCAACTAATAATTATCAGATTCTAGCAACTTTACCTCCTAAATATCTCGAGTCCAGTTCTCACTGACCCCAATTTGGGCTACCATCAATTTGCACCTGTATTATTATCGTGGCTTCTAAATTCCTCTCCCAGCCTCCACATTCGCTGATTTCAAATTATTCACCATGTGGCAGCCAGAGTAATCTTTCTTAAGTGTGTATTCTCTCCCTAAAGCCCTTTAGTAACTTGTTCTTGCTCCCCAAATAAAGGCCAAACTCTTTAACAAGAATAAAGGTCTCATCCTGATACTGTACTGACTTTATGTTGCTCACCCCTCCACCCACACTCACCTCCAATCTAGACTCCAGACACACTGAATTACTTTCAGTTCCCCAAACACGCCATTCTCTTGATTATTTCCCAGCCTATGTCCATGCTTGGAACATTACCCTTTGCCTACTCATTCTTTAGGTCCCTGCTTAGATGCCACCTCCTCCAGAAGTCCTTTCCTGACTCTCCCGAATGAGTTATGTTCCCTTCTAATGCCCTCATAGAAACCTGTATTTTACCCTATTATAGAAGTTATTATGCTAAAGTGTAACTGCCCACTTATTAATTTCTATGTCCCCTTGAACTGTAAGCTGCAGGAGGTCAGACTATGAGTAGGTCCTCTCACCTCTGCATTCTCACATCTGGTACATGTGGTAGCACATCCAGGCTCCCAGGTAAACAGTGGCTGAATGAACTAATGCACACTCAGGCCCTAGGAATGAAGTCATGCCTCTACCTTGCCACTGCCTTACACTCTTCAGTGGCTAGACTTGTAGTCTTGTGGCTAGACTCTGCTTAAAACCCTTCCAAGTCTTCTCATTGTTCTTATAATAAAGTCTAAAACCCTAAATATGGCCTCTAGTCCATCTAGCCTTGTGGTAGCCAGCTTCCAAGATGACCCCAATGACCCCAGACTCCTGGTATTCACATTCTTTTGTAGTCTACCACACACTGTATCAGTATTAGTTTGTGTGAACAACAGCATACATTAAAAGTGATGACATACCACTTTTGAGGCTAGATCATAAAAGTCATTGCGTCTTCTGCCTTTCTTTCTTTTGTGGATTGCTTACTTTGGAGAAAGTTAGCTGCTGTGTTATGAGGAACCCTATGGAGAGACTTCACCCTTTGGTGAAGAAGCAAGGTTCTAAAGCCATGGAAGAACTGAAGGCTCCAGCCAATAGCCAAATATAAGAGCCTCTTGGAAGCAAATGCTCCAACCCCAGTCAATCCTTCAGATTACTACAGCCCCAACCAATATTTTGATTATAACCCCACGACAGACCCTGAGCCAGAATCACCATCTAAGCCACTCCTCAATACCTGACCCACAGAAACTATGAGACCATTAGATTTTGTTGTTTTAAGGCCCTAAGTTCTAGTCATTTGTTATCCAGCAATAGGCAACTAGTATAACACTCTAGCCCCACCATTGCCCACTGCCCCTTGCTAGACTTCCCTCACTTCCAGAACCATGACAGGTTCCCTCCTGCCTGTAGGTCTTCTCACATGCTGTTCCCTTGCCTTTTTGTCATCATGACAACTGCTTTTTATATCAGCCTAAACAGCATTTCCTCAGGAGATTTCCCTGTCCCCACAGACCAGGTTAGGCCACCTTTTATATGCTTTCAGGACAGCAGGAATTTTGTCCTTCTTAGCCCTTTTAACATCTGTCATATCATTCAGTAACTATTGGGGGAATCACCAACTATTTACCAAATGCTGCATTATGTAAGGGACTATGTAAGGGGCAAAACAAGCATTATCCTGCCCTCATAAAGTCCAAAATCTAGAGTAATTCTTCACTTAATTATTCACACATTTACTTGATTATAATACATTTGATATTTATAACTTGTTAACTTCCATCTTTTCTGCTGGCATAAAATCCCATGGGGAAGTTGGTGCAGCCACTATGGAAAACCGTGTGGAGGTCCTCAGAAAACTAAAAATAGAATTACCATATGATCCAGCAATCCCACTTGGACAGACCACTGTGTGTGATTTACTTGACCAGATTCCTGAAGTGAACAGACCTGTATGTTTGAATCACAATGTATGTGTGATTGGATTTATGTATGTATATATAGATCCACTATGTGTGACTGGATCACTAAGTCAGGATCTCCCACCTCAAGAAATGTATACAATAATAAAACCATAATTCAAAAAGATACATGCATCCCTATGTTCATAGAAGCACTATTCACAATAGCCAAGACATGGAAACAACCTAAATGTCCATCTACAGATGAATGGATAAAGAAGATGTGGTACATATATACAATGGAATATTACTTAGCCATAAAAAAGAATGAAATAATGTCATTTGCAGCAACATGGATGTAACTAGAGATTATCATACTAAGTGAAGTAAGTCAGAAAGAGAAAGACAAATACCATATGATATCACTTATATGTGGAATCTAAAATAGGGCACAAACGAACCTATCTACAAAACAAAAGCAGACTCACAAACATAGAGAACAGACTTGTGGTTGTCGGGGGTGGGGAAGGACTGGGAGCTTGGGATTAGCAGATGTAAACTATTATATATAGGATGGATAAACAACAAGGTCCTACTGTATAGCACAGGGAACTATATTAAACATCCTGTGAGAAACCATAATGGAAAAGAATATTAAAAAAAGAGTGTCTGTATATGTATAACTGAGTCACTATGCTCTACAGCAGAGATTGGCACAACATTGTAAATCAACTATACTTCAATTAAAAAAATAATAATAAAATTAAAAAAAAAGAAGTTTGGGGAAAAAAAACCCCATGGGGACTACACCTTGCTGTTCCCCAGGATTGCCCGAGTATCTAGCCATGCTTTCATTCATTCAAATCCTGATCAGAGCACTGCACAACAAACCGAGAGTAGAATTGTTAGGAAACCACATCACAAAACTCATTCTCCCTTACTTTCCTAACAGATTCTTTTGTCACGCTTTCATATGCTTATCTTTCTTTTCCTTCCTCCTTTTCTCCCTAAGGACATCAAGTATCCTTACTTATAGCACAAAGGACTATGAATAGAAGTAGACTAAGTCAATGAACCTAGATTTTTGGTCTTTCTTTGCCACTAAATAGCTGTAAAATTTGGGGTAATTCTCTATGCTTTCTGCACCCTCTCTTTCTTTATTTGGAAAATGGATGAGTCATATTAGATGATCACTTAAGCTCTTCCAGAGCTCTAAGCTTCTATCTGATATTCTTCTACATTAAAGCATTAGAATCAGCCCAATACACTGCCATCTGTATAGAACATTTAATTTTTGTCAAAGGGCCTCCCTATCTATTATTTTACCTGACTCTTACAATAAACTAAGGATGATAGTATTAATCCTATATCACAGTTAAGGAAATGAACACCTAGAGACATATGAGGACTTGAGATCTGAGGAATTTCCCCCTCAGTCCCATAACATCCTTTGTCTAAATATATTAATGCTTCCAAAAGTCACTATGCTTCTCCCCAGGTAAGACTTTGTTTCACGTGGACATTGAACCCTAGAGTCCTCAGTCTCAGACAGCTTGGTGAGCATAATATGACCAGTGATATAATTAAGAGTCTACATACACAGGATATTGAGTGAGTACAGGAAAAGAACACTTTAACTCTATCTTGCTGCTTTAAGGATCAACTTATGTTTGCCTTTTAGCTTAGGAGAATAAAATTCCTTTAAAATGTCAAGACAAAACGCTCTGAGTCACTCCAAGAGGCTGCTGCTCCTTTGCCTCCTTCCCTGGCTCCACCTCCCAGCCACCCCCGGGGTTCTGTTCTTAGACCTGCTTCTCTGCTCAGTCCACCTCATCTTCCTAGTTGAGTCCCTCTACTCCCACCATTCCAAGATGATCCATATGCTGCCAACTTCCAAATATTTATATCAAGCTCCAACTTCTCCAAGCTCCAGATCTATGTTACCAATCACCTACCAGACAGTTCCAGCAGGATGCCCCATGGTTGCACCATGCCTAAACGCTGCCAGAAAGGCCCCCTGAGCCCCAAGGTCTAACCAGCTCCAATGTGGCTTTCCTCTGGGCAGGACCCTCACCACAACATGAGGATTCTCCAGGCCAGTGGGATGTGTCCACCAGAGCTCATGCCCCCACTTCTAAACAGTGCTCCAGGTAGCTGGGACCCACTCTCAGAGTCTTCAGTGTCCTCCTTCCCACACTGATCTTCCTGAGGGCAAGCTGCATTGCTTTGTACACATCCCTAGGTGTGAAGGTGGCTCTTTGTTGGAGGTGTGGGCAGAGCTTGCAGGCTGGAGTGTCCCCACACAGTATGTGATAGAAAAAGAGGTTTGAAAGGGAAGTGGGGTAAGTGGTGGGCCTGGGCATTTTCACATAGCCACATTCCGGCACGGAACTCAGAGGAGTCCAAGAATTCAACATTCAAATACATACAGGTATGTGGGAGAATGTAACATTTTATTTAATAACGTGTTTGCTTGATTTATAACTTCTAAATATTTAGAAATATGAGACATGAGCCTCCATTTGTAACCTTTAACCAAGTCCCAAATATAAGCAGAGGGTCCAGTCACCACAGACTTAATTCGTCTAAAGCCAAACCAATCTTTGCCTCTCCACCTATCTTAGCTTAGGTTGCTTGAAAAGTCATGCCTGGGGCTTCCCTGGTGGCGCAGTGGTTGAGAATCTGCCTGCCAACGCAGGGGACACGGGTTCGAGCCCTGGTCTGGGAAGATCCCACATGCCGCGGAGCAACTAGGCCCGGTGCATTATTGAGGTTCCACAGTGAGCATCAAGGCTTGATTCTGACAGACATTCCTGAGAAGGTACAGAATGCATCTTGAGACTGACCACTCACAGGATAGAAGTGGGAGCATTTATCCTCTGGATCCCTTCTGCATTGATTGACGTTGTGCTGTGAGTGTTACCTCCCTTGAGGTATATGCTTGGACCCAGAGCCCCAAGACAGAAAGTGAAGACCTAGTGTGCACACACAGGAGGCAAGATGCTCTCAGCACAAGTGAATTGAGCCTGCCCTATAATGGTCGACCCCAGCCATGGTCAAAAACAGAGGGAAGGCCAAGAGGATATGAATTGGACACCAGATGATTGCTATACCACCCTACCTCCCTTCCCCCCAGCCTAAACTTATATCCTTCTCCTGTATCCTATTTTTATTAATAACGCCACCAGCCAATGAATCACCCAAGGAGAAAATTCTGGACTCACCCTCATTCCCCCTCCGTCATCCTTCTCATCCCATCAGTTACAATATCTTGAAAATTCTACCTCTGTAATTTTCTCAGCTGGAGCCCCTCCTCTGCATTTCCCTCCCTGTGACTGGGCTGAGTCCTAGCCCAATCCAAGCACCTCAAACCCAGATCTACTAATGGAGGGCTCCATGGCAGCTGCCTCCTGTAGGCAGCGTTAGATGTCTTTTTATGGAGCCTCCTTCTGACCCATCTCTCCCAACTGTACTCTCATCTATATACTTCTATTTGTTCTATCTTCCTATCATGTTACTATTCTGTTCTAGGACTTCCACTGTCCCCCACTGCTACACAACAAATCAGAATTCCACACCCAGTCTACAACATCCTTCTCTCTCCCTAAGCTTCCCCACGCCCAGCTCATCTCTCAGAGCCCATCTCCCTCTCTCTCTCTCTTTCTCACACACACACCCTACACTCCAGTCACACCCAATTTCTCACTATTCTCCAAGCCAGCCGTGTCCTTTCATGTCTCTACATAGCCGTTCATGCTGTTTCCTCAATCTAGAAATCATTTCTGCAGCTGCCACCCCCACATAACTACACATCTGCTAAATTCTTATGCATCTGTCACCACCCAACTGCAACGTCACCTTCTCTGACTCCTCCAGGCTGATTCAGTGCTCCTAGCCCTGCTGGAGCACATAAATCCTGTCATAATGATGTGCTTATGTGACTCTCTCCATCTTTGGACGTCCTTCCAGGTCAGGGAATAATGTTTTATTTATCTTTATATTCTTAGTTCCCAGCACAGTGGTTGGCACAAAACAAACACAAAACAAAGTGACATGATTGTTAGATGAATTCAAGAATGAGTGCCTCTGAGTAAAACAAGAACAACTGGGGCATGTACTAATAACTTACACACTCCTAGTTTGAGACACTTGAGCAGAGACAGTTAAGAGGAGGATTCAGAAGGGAAACAGTGCTGAACAGAATATGAGGCCCGCAGAGGCTTGAGAGCTGAAGTAGATTGAAAACCAGCTAAGTCATTGGTGTTTCTTACGGAAGTAGCAAGGAGGTGTTAATGTGCTATTTAACATGAACAACGAGCAACAGCAAAGAATGAACTGGAGTAGGCAGGGCTAATGCTGTGAAAATTACCTAGCAAAGCCTATCTTTAGGAGGAAGAGAAAAACAACAAATGTTCAGCATCAGCTCTATCTCATTTTAATCCTTATGACAACGTATGCCCTTTACACTTATTTATTTAAAACCTTGCTTTTCAATTTATAATTGCAATGTAAAATTAGCTAATTTCTGTTTGGGTCCAAGTTAACAAGTATATACCTTTATTAAAAGGATCTGTGAAGCATTAGAAATTACAATTGCAGAGCTGGGGGTTGGCAGAGTGATATACCCAACTCAGGAGGGCCAAGGATGCAGACACTAGAAAAAGCAACCAAGATAGTACTTGTCATCCAGAAAAGTCCCACCAGCCGCCAAGAGGAGTAAGTGGAGAACAGCAAGTAGAGACTCAAGGACTTCTATTGTGGAATTGGAGACATGGGCAATGGAATGGGGAACTAGGGCAACATGACATCATAAGGTCCCAGCAAACTGCCCGAAGTCAATGGAATCAGCTATGTAAATATAAACATCATCCCTATTGTTCTGCAAGCACTTTTTAAAAATCAATATAGAAAATGAAAACAAAGAAAAATGATGAGAACCTATTCATGTAAGGCGCTACTCCTATCCTGTCCAAGTAATCTTTTCTTGTTTCCTAGCAAACTTCTTCTATGATGTACATCACCTAAAAAATGATTCCATCCATTTTATCTCTATTACCTATGACTGGAATATGGATGGCACTGTTGTGAAAATAAGGAGAAACAAAGTTGATGCCACTCTTAGCAAAACAATGTTTTGCTTTTTTTTATGAGACAACTGGTGTGAGACATAGGGAGATGTAATGCCAGTGATGACTGAATCTTCCACTCTACAGTACTAAGTTATCAGACATTCATTTTCCATCAGTTTCAATGGCTTTGTTCCCCAAGTACGAAACTTTCAAGTCATCTGAGGTAGTTATTTAGCTGTATGTTATAAGCAGCGTGACTTTTCATTTTAGTCACTGTACATTGAGTCATCTATACAGAGCTTGAAATTAAAATCAGATCACAGTTGGAAGTTAAAAGGTATTCCACATGTGTCTCTGTGCTACAGGATAAAATCCAGCTCACTCTCCTCACCTAAGTCAGTCAGGAATTAAATGTAACAAAACAAAATGATACGACAAAGGCAGTCAAAAGATTCGCATAATCAGCTGTCCCCATCTGTTTGGGGGCAGGTATGAAAGAACACAGGCTTTCACTGAAGAATAAGGGATTTATGTGAGCTATAAGTTAAAATTTCTGAGTGTGAGAGGTGTTAAATATAGAAATGGATGACTAAGAAAGATGGAATAGTCCTAGGTGGGTTCTAAAAATAGAAGTGCTGTTCCCCATGCTGGGACTGTTTGGTTATTATGTGGCCAATGAAGTATAAGGAGGGAAAGCTAGTATCAACTTCAAGCTTATGTCTGCAAAGAGGACTAGGCAAATTAGAACTACTGCATGACTCTATCAGGGCATGGCCTCAAGTTCATGCTTACCCTCTCATCCCTATGGTCTTATATAAATTACTATTACTCCGATTATTGTTTCTTCTTGGAATAGAGTTTGTAGAAATGTATGTGTTCCCTATAAGTCAGGCAGGCAGAGTGGAACTCCATTTCTTACTTCTGCCATTCTCTTTTTCCCATACTAGAAATTATACCCCAGGTATGGATTACTTCACAGCCACCAAGCACATACCTGACTTATATGACAGTTTAACCTTTTATGATAATCACACTGATAAAGAGGATATTTGCCTTGACAAGGCAACTCGTGGCATCCAGCTCAGATTATATAATGGAACCAAATTCTAGACTTCTGAGTTAGTGTTCTAATGTTGCCTAACAAATTACCACACACTTAGCTGCATGAAACACCACATATTTATGAACTCAGTTTCCATGGATCAGGGGTCTGGGCACAACTTAGCTGGGTCTTCTGCTCAGCGTCTCACAAGGCTGCAATCAAGGTATAGCTGAGCGGCATTTCTCATCAAAGGCTTAACTGGGGAAGAATTTACTTCTGAGTTCATTCCAGTTGTTGGCAGAATTCATCTCCTTCCAGTTGTGTTACTCAGGCCCTAGTATTTTGCTAACTGTGGTTCTCAGGTCCTAGGGGCCACCTACAGTTCCTTGATACATGGGTTTCTCAAACTTAGCTGCTTACGTCATCAAGCCCTCAAGGAGAATCTCCAGTCTGCTAAAACGGAATCTTCCACAGTATAACATTATCACCAAAATGACATCCCATCATTGTCATATTCTATTGGTTAGAAGCGAGTCACAGGTCCCACCCAACTCAAAGAGAGAAAATTACACAAAGACATGAATACCAGGAGGCAGGGATAACTAGGGGTCACCTTAGGGTCTGTCTGCCACAACTTCGGTAATGGTGTCGTGATGACAAGGACTACATAAGCACTGAAGAGCTCACCAGGCTACAGATTCTGGCATTCTCTTGGAATCATAATCCTACTTCTCTCTGAGAAAATGGAGTTACTATATGACCCAGCAAGTCCACTGCTAGGTGTATTCCCAAGAGAAATAAAAACACATGTCCAGGGCTTCCCTGGTGACGCAGTGGTTAAGAATCTGCCTGTCAATGCAAGGGACACGGGTTCGAGACCTGGCCTGGGAAGACCCCACACGCCGCGGAGCAACTAAGTCCGTGCACCACAACTACTGAGCCTGCGCTCTAGAGCGCGCAAGCCACAACTACTGAAGCCTGCACACCTAGAGCCCGTGCTCCGCAACAAGAGAAGCCACCGTGGTGAGAAGCCCGCGCACTGCAACGAAGAGTAGCCCCCACTCACCGCAATTAAAGCTCGTGCACAGCAACGAAGACCCAACACAGCCAAAAATAAATTAATTAATTAATTAATTAATTTAAAAAAAAACATGTCCACACAAAATCTTATATGTGAATATTCATAGCAGCATTTTCATAATAGTCAAAAAGTGGAAACAACGCAAATGTCTTTTGATGAATGGATAAATAAAACGTGGGATAGCCATACAATGGAATGCTATTCAGAAATAAAAAGGAGTGAAGTACTGAGACATGCTATAACATGGATGAACCTCAAAAACATTATGCTTAGACAAAGATGCTAGTCACAAAAGACCACATACTGTATGATTCCATGCATGCGAAACAGGCAAATCTATAGAGAGAAGAAGTAGATCCATGTTTACCAGGGGCTAGAGGGAGGGGAGAATGGTGAATGACTGGTAATGGATTTCTTTACATGATAATAAAATGTTTTAAATTAAGATTGCAGTAATCGTTGCACAACTCTGCGACTATACTAAACAATTTATGTGGGTAAATATTATAGTATGTGAACTATACCTCAATAAAGCTGCTTTTTAAAAAAGGCCCAGAAGAGTGTTATAAAAAAAAATCTAAAACATAATACTTAGATACTAAAATATAGAAGTATTTGCATTTCTCTGGCATTTAAATGATTTATAGGCACTATAAACATTCAAAATGGGGACCATTGCGAAAAATCTATGCTATAATAAGATCTTTCCACAGTACAGACATAGAAAGGTAAAAGCAAGGCACATGCATGGCAAGTGTTTTCCCAACAGCCCAGCAAAAGTAAGTTAGGTTTTCCAGAGCATATGCCAGAATTCCTTTCTGCATATTCTTTGGTGAAGGTCTCCTCTTGCTCCTTTGTTAACTCAAATATTAAGTAGGTACCAGTACAGTTTAAGAAAACTAGTAATTTCCCAAAAGATATTTCTCTGTGTTTCAGAATACAGAAATTCAGCAGAGTATACATATATCAAAACATCAAGTTTTACAACAGTGGGGAGAAGGAAGTGGGGAGGGATAAGATAGGGGTAGGGGATTAAGAGATACAAACTAATAAATAAGCTACAAGGATATATTGTACAACACAGGGAATATAGCCAATATTTTTATAATAACTATAAATGGAGTATAACTTTTAAAAACTGTGAATCACTATGTTATACACCTGAAATTTATATAATATTGTACATCAACTATACCTCAGTAAAAAATAATAATTAAAAAACCACCTTTCTCTCAGGCTTGTTGAGAGGATTAAATGAGGTTTAAAAAAAACAAACACAAAAAAATCAAGTTTTACATCTTAAATATATACAATTTTTATTTGTCAATAATATAGGAAAAAAGAAAATTCAAGAGAACAGTCAAGAAATAGTACTAAGGTTATCCTCTCCTCATTCAGAACAACAGGCACCAGCTCCAGATAGTACCTTTAAGGATAAAGTGTAACTAGTTTTCAAGGTGACAATTTCAGCAGGGATCCAGAGAACTAACAGTGCCAGAAACCTTAGTCAGCAAAGCACACCTGCTCATACCTGTTTAGAGACAAATTTAAACTGATACCAGTTTAGAGATGTATTTCCCACAATTATTGACTTGTACATTCATAAGCTCCCTCTCTATCCAACCTACCTTATGCTTCCATCTGCCCTTTTGCCCAGATCCACATGTGGAAAAAGACCTAATCCTGAGAAATAGTACTTAACCAGAGGCTTTACATATCTGAGTGACCTAATTGCTGCAGATGTGCTCTACAAAACAGTGATATAGCCTGTAAATTCCTTAGTGCTCTAATTGATGCCTGCCCTCCCCCATCTCTTCCCTTATTATCTTTTGGGAAGCAGGAGAAAAATCAAAGTATGTTATAGACCTTGAAGCAATCTAGCCTTTCAAAGAAAACAGTACAGCTTTCCATGCAGAGTTGTTACCTATAAGACAATAACGGTGGCTTCCTAAGGTTGTTCCACAGAAAAAGATATACTTTTTTCTTAGCTGCAGAACATCTATTAGAAAACACCACCACTTTAAAAGAACATTTGTATCCAGAGGAAAAGGGAATGGGTTCAGCCTAAGTCAAGGCTCCAGCACTTGACAACTCATAGCAGTCATCTAAACATGGGACTTCATCCATCTTTTTAGCACTTGGGGGAAAAATTCAAGGGTATGTCATTCTGTCTTCTGTCTCTAGCAAGGACTGCACCTTGGCCACCTCTGACATGCCTTGATTCATTTTCCAAGATATCTATAGCAAAGGGGATTTCTCCAGCCACATACCCATGATGCTATGTGTACATTTACCTTTCAGAATTGAGCCCTTGGGCTTGTCTCTCAAGCCCACCAAGTTCCCTTGGTGCCATCACTGAATGTGTGAAAAGTCTCCTCCAACCCCTAGATGGTCTTTAGACAGGTGGAAAGTGAAAGCATATTCTTTTCAGATTTCACAAAACAATCACTTGGAATTGTGACAATCTTCAAGTGTTTTTAAAATTCCTACAGATAAAAGCAAATATTTTATGGGATCCTCTTCATAATCTTATTATAATAATCTTATTATTTAATCATACACACACACACACACACACACAGACATTCTCCTGGTATAGACCATCTCTTCATTAGATGGGCCTGCTGCCCTAGGATTTGACCCATGGGAGGAAACGGTGGGGGGCAGGAGAGGAGCTAAGACCCTGAGAAGGCATCTACCAGAGCCTAGAAATCAGAATTGCAAAACGCAGTTCAGCAGAGCCCCCCGAAGGGATCACTGCAACCCCCTGTATCTCTACAAGCGCCGCATTCCCATTCCTCAGTGGCCACAAGCCCCGGGGATGCTGGCATTACACAGTCTCAGGGAATCTCAGCCCCGACATGCTGTCTCCAGTTCCGCTTTATTGTGCCTCTCAGCCTGGCTGCTTACAAAATTATGTTTGTCCTCCCACTTCCTTTGTCAATACTTCCTCCAGGAGCCAAAACAAACATTCAGCAATACAGAAACAAACCAACCCCAGCAACAGAAAAAAAGAAAGAGAAAGGAAATGAAAACATCACAGCAAACAAGTGGCACAGGAACACAACAGCTCAGTTTCTGGGAGAAAAGAGACAACAGCTATGCTCTGTATCTTTTTTTTCTCCCCTTCTTCCCCACCTTCATCTTCCTTCTCCATACCACACAGATAAACCCAGAGGTTTCAGCCTGGGATCCTGGCCAGAGGGTCAAGGACACTAGATGTTCCAGGCTCACAGCCCTTCCGGCCCTGCTCCGCCAGTCACTTTTGTTCCGGTGGGGCTGGGCAGCTGGGCGGCAGGCTCAAGGTCGGCCACACTAGAGCCTGTGTATGTTCCGGTGTTGGAAGCATTGCAGTGGAGCTTCCAGGAGCCTCACCCTTCCAAGGGTTGACCTTTCCTCACAATGGCTCCACTGCCTGGGCTTAAGAAATGGTGATATGCTGCTTGAGAAGGAACACTCCGTGCTAGGAAAAGGCCCTTCCTTCACTGGGAGGGAGTTGACCTCAATTATGGCCAGTCTCCTCCATCGCTGGGTCCCTCTTCACCCCAACCTGGGTGAGGTTGGGCGGATCATTTAAACCAGGGGGATTTTGTATAAATGGGGAAAGCAAATTCTGACCTGACTAAAAGGAAAGCCAGGGCTTCGTTACATCTTGAGGTCCTTCTGGCTCCAGCATCAATGATTCCTTCATAGTCTAGCCCAGGGATGGCAAACTCAATTGTCAAGGGGCAGGTGACACAAATAGGTGACACCAGCTGAAGAATGTATGCTGTGTCTAAAGGGGCAGCCACTATTTAGCTCCAGCCAAATTCTGGCATTCAAGAATGTAGGCTTAGTTTCACCAAAAATTCTGTATTTCAAGAGAAGGCAGAAATATGTTTTGTCCTACAAAACCTTCTGATTTTAAAATTTTGACACCTACTTTAAACTCACAATTCTGTGAAAGCCAAACAAAACATATGTTCTACCCATTCTACCTCCCACCAGTTTGTAACCTCCTGTCTAGAAAGTGATTCTCAACTAGGTATGATCCAGCTGGGGGTGACATGGGGGAGCCTTGTATAAAAATATCTGTGAGGGGCTTTTTCAACTAACGAAGCTCCCACTTACAATCTACCTTTAGGCTTATTCCCCCTCCACAATGCTCACTTTTGCTCTTGAAATTTATTGCACGACATGATGGGAGTATATTATGCATGTGAACGTTGTGACAACCGAAAAAGACTGACAATTACTAGAAAGGAAATGCTTATGTCCATTTGGACCATGCAGTTTTGCAAGTGTTTTCATGTACTTTTTCTCATCATCATCCCTTTAAAAAACAAAAGAGGGGTGGTGGGGGGGAAAGAAAACAAAAATAGAAATTATAGCTCAGAGTAATTAAGTCACTTGCCCAAGGTCACATGGCTGACAAGTGATAAAAATGGAATTCGATCCAAGGTCTTCCAACTTGGAACTCTTGAGAAGCCCTGAGTATCTACCTACAGACCTGTAAGTGACAGTTTCCCTCATGGACAGTTTCCTGGTCTATGTTTCCTTCTTCCAGACCCTGGCCTGGCCTTGCTCTACTCATGTTCTTCCCAACTCTGACGTGACTCCTCGTATTCCAGAACTTTTGGAGCTCATGACACTATCAGCTTGACCACAGCTGATTGGAAGAACATGTACCATGGCCAGACCATTACCTTTAGAGAGCATAGTGGTTTCCCAAATGAAATTAATGTCCCCGCTATTGATCATCCTGGGAAAGGAAAGGGGTTTAGGAGAGTAGGATCAAATTTTGGACATGGAGGAAGAGATCAAGGAAACCACCAATGGGGTGAGATGGACTGGCCCTTTCAACATGACATGGCCAGAGCAGAGGCCAAAGGAAGACAATGAGAAACTCCTTGTAAAAGGCGTGGTCAATGGGCTCAGGAGCTGGGAAAGCTATTCTGAGGTTTTAAATTTGCACTTTATTCATTGTAAACCCCTCTGTTATCTTCAGGCTTTCAGTAAGATATTTCAAATGTCATAATCTTCCTTACTTACATTACTTACATTTTAAAGAATTATAAGAGGGATACTGTCCACACTTAAAATGAAGTGATTCAGGGAAAATGGAAAACTTGATGCTAGGGGTCTTATGATTGCCCCTCCAGATCTGCTCTCCATCCTCCTCTACCCTCTGTGCTCTGTGAGGCTGAGCTGTACAGAATACAGCTATGGGCTTCCTTACTCCCAGGCTTCTGGTTGGGTTTGCCCAAGGAGCAGATCAGAGGGAGAGAAGGATGAATCTGAGATTAGGGTATTTGTTCCCCCAGTTCCCTCATCATAGGGTTGAGATGTCCTGGCTACATCACTTGACCAAAGATCCCAGCTTCTGCTAAAATGGTCTTCGCCATTTGGCACATTTGGATCCATCACATCTTGCACATCACATTCTGGTAACTGCTCCCTTCCTTTGCCTCTTTCTTATAGGAATGTTAATGGGACTTAGGTTCCAGTGCTAGGGTACTACACCTTACTGACCCTTTTTTTAAGTTGACCTTTTATTAAACCCTCTTCAAATTACCAAATTGAGTGTTTATCTGTTTCCCATTAGGACTGTGACTGCCATAATCAATTTGTTTTTGTTGTTTTGTTGTTATTGTTAACTAATCATATTAAGGAATAATTTCCATAGATAAAAAACACACAGATTTTAAGAGTCCACTTCCGTAAATATTGACAATGTAACCAACACTCCAGTGAGGATAAATGAAACTTCCATCACCCAGAAAGTACCCTCATGTTCCTTTCAGGGCTACCTCCTCCAACTCCAAAGAGGCAACCACTGGGTGAAACCACTTTTCACAAAATGGAAAGAGAAAGACCAAGAACAAATTTTGGCAGATTAAAATTGACATGTAGGGCTTCCCTGGTGGTGCAGTGGTTAAGAATCCGCCTGCCAATGCAGGGGATACGGGTTCGATCCCTGGTCCGGGAAGATCACACATGCCGCGGAGCAACTAAGCCCATGCACCACAACTACTGAGCCTGCGCTCTAGAGCCCGTGAGTCACAACTACTGAGCCCGAGTGCCACAACTACTGAAGCCCGCACGCTGAGAGCCCATGCTCCACAGCAAGAGAAGCCACAACAATGAGAAGCCTGCGCACCACAACAAAGACTAGCTCCCACTCGCCGCAACTAGAGAAAGCCCACACACAGCAATGAAGACCCAATACAGCCAAAAATAAAAACAAATAAATTAATTAATTTCTTAAAAAATTGACATGTAACAAATAGGAAAGATTCATATCTGAAGAGTAAGTATTCTTCAGATGGGACCCAAAAAACTAGAGAGGAGAAGTTGATAAGTGATTTGACTTCCTACAATCATCTGGAACACAAGGCTCAGACTTATTTTTAGTTGGGTATAACAGGTTAGGGTAAACCTGAAGGCTGGAGAACTTTAGGTTACTCGGCTTATACACAGAACATATTTTGTTTACCACAGGACTCTGTCATCCTGAAGATAGAAGACTGAACTAGAGAAAGGAGCCTGATACAAAGTGTGCATCTATAATTATCAGGGATCTATAGCCTGGCCTGGCATGGGGCCTCTAACCAATGAAGGCCCCTAATCATGGAAGGACCCTGGAAGGTCAACTAAAATATATATACTTTCATGGGGAATTCAAAAAGAAGACTTCAGAGCAATTCAGATAGCAGAAGAATACAGAGACTGTAAAACAGCAGAAGCTATTATGACTAAACAGAAGCCATGGGGTAGGTAGTAGAGAAAGAGATTATGAGATAGAAGAGGAGAATTAGAAAACAGCTGAATCACCACAATGGTCACGTACTAGACTAAGACCATTGGATGCCTATTTCTAAGGATATGAAATTCAGAAATCGCTGCAGAGTCACCCCAGCTACTGCTGGATTATTACAGCTACTGCTACGGATGTATCCCGAACAACACTTCCATTCTCTGTGAGGCCTGGGTAGGTGGGGGCGATAAAGTATTTATTTCTTTTTTTCCATATAATAAACTCCCAATAATTTAGGAAACTTGATTTATCTCTATTCCTTACCAACTGAACTAGCAAACTGCAGGCAAGGTTTGTAATACAGAGAGATCATAAGACAGAGGCCCAGGAGTCATCAACTCCATGTGGGAGAAACTAGTTTTATTTCCCTAATGTCTCCAAATAGGTCTGGGTAGGGAGGAAACTCCAATGAAGAGGTTGCTGGGTCATTGGTCAGTTGTGGTTTCTAACCACAACCCCCTACCAAATAAGAACACTTGGCAGGCTTGGAAGGAGTTGCAGGAGGTTCACAGTGAGGGCCAGGATCTATGCCTGAGGCTGGAGTGTGGGCAGTGGTACCAATGATTTTAAACAGGGAAACACACTAGATTTTGAAGAGAAAAGGTGACACAGGTCAGAAATAAGATTTGAAAGGGAGACATAAAATATCTTGAAATAAAAGAAGTCATTTATTCAACAAATACAGTTGACCCTTGAACAACACGGGTTTGAACTGTGCAGGCCCACTTACATGCAGATTCTTTTTCAATAAATATACAGTCTATATATATCATATATAATATCTGCGGATATGGAATTCGTGGATATGGAGAACAACTATGGGACTTTTGCTCCCATGGGTTTTGGTATCCATGGTGAGTCCTGGAACCAATCCCCCAAGGATACTGAGGGACAACTATATTGATGAACACTGTACAATGGGATACGAAACAAAACCAAAAAAAAGAGAAGGGGGTGGTGCATGGTTCCTGCTCTTGGGGAGCTCATAGTACAATCTGACAATTCTGCACTGATTTTACTATCAGTAACCACTGCAGCAATAGGTAACCCGTGTGTGTGTGTGTGTGTGTGTGTGTGTGTGTGTGTGTGCGCGCTAAACACACATGGCACCTAAGTACTTAGTAGATGAGAGCACTTATTAATGTAATTACAATTCTACTATAAGACCATTTTTATTTTTGCTGTTCCTCTGTCCCCATCCCCTTGAGAGAATGCCCCTGTGACAAACATCACTGGCTGCCTGCCCAGTAGCCATCCCATTCTCTCTTCTGAGCTAACAGAAGCTGGATTTTGTTGGGGCAGCAGTATATTAAGATTAGTCTTCCAAAGCAAAGCCCTCATAGCCATTCTCTTCTCCTTTGCAACTTTTCCGTTTCCCAAGATCCCCTGCAGCTAGGAGTTACCATGTGACCCAGATCTGGCCAATGAGATGTCAGGCCATGTCTGTCGGGGAAAATCCTTTTTCTTCTTGGATAAAAGGAGACTTCAGAGAACAAGACTTGCTCTTTCCCCTTCCAGGTATTAGGACGTGATATCAGAAGCTACTACAGGCATCTTATGACCATGAGATGACAAGCACAAAGAAAGAAAGTCAGTGTGCTGAGGAAGACACATGAGGTAAAAGGCTGGAAAGACCTGGATCTCTGATGACATTTTTAGTCCTCTGAACAACTCCCTATCTCCAGTAACCTTGTTAATTAAAAAAAAAAAAAATGCCCCCACAGTTCAAGCTTTCTTTAATAAGTTCTTCTGTCATTTATAGCTAATAACAAATTTTCATGATTTTTAAGAGACAGTATCCTTGCAATGATATCTTCCATCTAGAACTGCACTGTCCAATCCAGCAGGCACTAGACACATGTGGCTACTGAGCATTTGAAATGTACTTAGTCCAAACTGAGATGTTTTGTAAGTATAAAACATACGCCTGGTTTCAAAGACTCAGTACAAAAAAAAAGGGGGGGAGAGATGTAAAATAGTTTGTTAATAATTTGATATTAATGAAATAATGTTTTGGATATATTGGATTAAATTAAATATTTTATTAAAGTTAATTTCACCTGTTTCTTTTTGCTTTTTTTAATGTAGCTACTAGAAAAGTTAAAAACATGCATGCGGCTCATATTATATTTCTATTGGACAGCACTGTCTAGCATATAAACACAGAACCACAAGAGTGTTTAGCTGTGTTGGAAAAATAGAAGTAGAGGAAGGAACAGATTTTAGGACACGGGAGTGGTGGCTCGCTCCATCAGATGGCACTGGTGAAGCTTATTAGTATTTTCTGTATTTCTAGATTGACTTTTATTTCTATTCATTGGGAGAACCAATAAAGTCAGAACTTGCACTTCATAATGTACCTAACTGATTTATCTCACTTTGGCCCTTTCTATCACATTACCAACAACTTAAGTAATTTTCCTCTCAGTAGTTGAAAGGACATATGCCCACACCCCTTTGTAAATTCTCCGTCTTGATACTACGTTAAGCTTACAGTTCAGAACTACACCAAATCAGAAAGTGGAGAGTCTATCCATCTCTGCCTCCTTCACTCTCCTCCTTGTTCTCCTGATGCTCTCTGCATTCCTGAAGACCTGCGATGTCCTACCCTGGGCCTGACTCCACATCAAGTGCCAAGTTTATTTCATCAGAATGTTACATCTTTACTGCAGCTGATTTCAGTTAAGTATACAAAAGAGATAATCAATCTGAGGTTGCTTTAAGGTACTAAATGTCCCTCATGCATGTTTGCATTTTGCATTTTTAAAACAGATCTCCAGCTAACCCAAATGATTTGCTCATTGTTCATGTCAGAGTTAAGGCAAATCTAGGCAGTAGGGTGGAAAGGGTTTGACACAGTAGTCCACTTCCATCAGCTGAAAGGAGACTAAGTAAGCTTTTACCTACTGGACCTATGCATGATGCTGTTCCTGCTAATGAAAATGAGTGCATCCACTTAATTCCCCCGTCTTAGACCATTCAGGGTGCTATAACAATACCACAGACTGGGTGGCTTATAAACAACACAGACTTATTTCTTACAATTCTGGAGGCTGGGAAAGTCCAAGAACAAGGTGCCAGCAGATTCAGTGTCCAGTGAAAGCCTACTTCCTAATTCATAGTTGGCTGTCTTCTTGCTGTTTCCTCACATGGAAGAAGAGCAAGGGAGCTCTCTCGGGGTCTCTTTTTAAGGGCACTAAAAAGGGTGAGGGCAGGCCTCACCCTTATGACCTAATCCCATACCAAAGGCCCCATCTCCAAACAGCATCACTGTGGGGATTAGGTTTCAACACATGAACTTGAGGGGACAAGAACTTTAGTCTATAGCACCCTCCCAAACCACAAGCTAGTTTGATGAAAGAGTAAGCGCTGGCCCTTTTTATACCATCTGGATCAATTAACAATCTCCAACCCTGACCAGTACACACAGAAAAATAAGTTGATTAGATTTTATAAAATGTGGGACAAAATGAGAAGGAACAAAATGAGAAGGAAGCGGAAAACTAGGTTCCAGCTCTGAATCTGAAAAACATAAAATTTAATATCTACCTAAGAAGGACCAGGAGGCATCAAATGGGAGGGAAATTCTTCCAAAGGACTAGAGAGATACAGATAATGTTCAGTTTTAGATCCTGTGCTGTTCCTATCAACAACATGAAATCCAGTTGACTATATCAGCAGCATATACAATTCAGCTAATCAGAAAAATATGCAAGCAGTTGAGCAGCTGTCTTCTAGACACACTTTAATATATGGATCTGGAAATCATCCCAAATTCTGGGGCAAAACCAAATCCATCAAAAAGCCATTAGGGTTATCTTACCACATGTCAGCAAGGCAGTGCTATTTTCAAAAGTAACAGCTTTTGGATCCACAAGGAGGTCTCTTGAGTTTCCCTTTATTGCAAGAGAAAAGCCACGGGACCTGAAATCTTGACTTGGCTCCATCTCACTAACTCCACTGGTCTTAAAAAAAAATCATTTCACCTTTCCAAAAGACCAGATATAGTCCAAGGTCTCATTTAACTCTAACATTTGATGACTTGATTTTCCTGATGAGTTTTTTAACTTATGCTAATAGCTATTCATCTAAATGTGAGGAGCAATAAAGAAAAAGTGAGTTAACATTTTTATGTCTAACCTATCAAAGATCTAGAAGTATCTATACGAAAATGTTTAAAGTGTTTCCATCAAGTTGGTGGGATTCAGGATGGATTTTTTTCCTTCACATATGTGAAGAAGTCTTTACTTAAGGATGGGATAACGAAAGGGATTTATATCTGTGTAGTAAAGAATTTGATCTTGCTCAAAGAAAACATCATCCTATGCCCTCAGTTTCTGAGAGGAAATCTCTGAGCCCTCCAGATAGGAGTGTCTTTGGGAAGCTTTGGGTCACACTGGACAGTTTAATAATGTGATTTAGGGGAAGGGCTGGCCACGCCATATAGTCTGGAGGAGGAGGGAGGAGTTGACAAAAAACTAACAATGTGAGTTAGGATGGGAACTTTGGGTTATGCAGGATCAGTCACCTGGAGACTGAGATCAACTATCTGGGCAACAATGAATCATGCCCATGTAATAAAGCCCCCATAAAAAACTCTGGACACTGAGGCTCAGATGTGCTTTTCTGGTTGGCAATACTTTGTGCGTATTGCCACACACTGATGCCAGCAGAGGGAAGTGTACTGACTGCACAGGGAGAGGACAACAAAAGCTCCGTGTGTGGTACTTCTCCTGGACTCTACCATATGACCTTCTTTCCTTTACCAATTGTAATCTGTATCCTTTCCCTGTAATTAACCACAACCATGAGTGTAATAACTTTCAGTGAGTTCTATGAGTCTTTCTCACGAATTATCAAACCTGAGGATGGTTTTGAGGACCCTCTGAACTTGGAGTTGCTATCAGATGTAAGGACTATTCCCTCTATTTTGCTGTTGGCCTAAAACTCTATGCACTACCACAGCAATGAAAAGAAAATTTAATAGATATTCTTTGTAAAAATCCAGTAGCCTTTGACCATTTCCCACAAATCAGCCAACAGCCTCCCAACACGCTCTTTATTTATTCTTCCTCTTTCTCTTCTCTTTACCACTCTCCCATGTGTGCACTCTTGTCCCCCAAGAAATGCTTATTTTTAATGCAAGTCATCTTTCCTATTTCTCTTTCTTTCTGAATCCTACATATCCATTATGGAATTTCACTTTCCTATTAAAAGTTATCTTTATTTGAATTGTTTATGTGTATATTCAAAATTCTCTCTGTGAAAAAAAATATATGTATGTGTATACATGTATGTATGTGCATATATATCTTGTTAGTAAAAAATAATCTCCTCCAAACCAGGCCCACATATTTTACTATCTTGACACATATTCACATACAAAACTATAATTGTCCAGCAAAAACAATTAATTGAAAGCAATTTATATTTGACAGCTTTTAAATTCTCTCTTGCAATTTTTGACACTATGATATAGCTTACATTCCAGCTTCTAATCCCCCAAATTTTCTCTTCTCTTTCAAAATTTTCTTTAAACGTCTCCTGAGGACTTCCCTGGTGGCGTGGTGGTTAAGAATCCACCTGCCAATGCAGGGGACACAGGTTCAAGCCCTGGTCCAGGAAGATCCCATCTGCTGAGGAGCAGCTAAGTCCGTGAGCCACAACTACTGAGCCCGTGTGCCACAACGACTGAAGCCCGCATGCCTAGAGCCCGTGCTCCACAACAAAACAAGCCACCACAATGAGAAGCCTGCGCACCACAACGAAGAGTAGCCCCCGCTTGCCACAACTAGAGAAAGCCCATGCGCAGCAACAAAGACCAAAAACAGCCAAAAATAAAACAATAAAATAAATAAATTTATAAAAAAAAAAACACTTGTTTTTTTTAACAAAACACAAGCTCTTCAGTCTTGCCACCTCTTCCTCTTTTCTCTGCATCTACTGTCTTCTTCTCTACTAGTTATTCTCTAACCTTTTCTAAGAAAATCCTGATATCCTATTTACCTTTTCCTCTTATTCTTACAGAATACCTCCACTGTATCTTATAAGTAAGAACCAAAACCATCTACACCCACACAGCTTACTAACCATATTAAAAAATCCTTATTATTCCAACGTGTTTCTCCATATAACTTTATTATTCCAAGAAACTTGCCCCCCCAAAATAAAAGTTACAAATAACTTTACTCTTTATTCCACTGACTTTCTGAAAGGCCAATCAATTCTTCAATAGCAAGAGAGCAGATAGCAGAAGCAAGAAGAACTACAATCCTGCAGCCTGTGGAACAAACACCACATTCAAAGAAAGACAGACAAGATGAAAAGGCAGAGGCTATGTACCAGATGAAGGAACAAGATAAAACCCCAGAAAAACAACTAAATGAAGTGGAGATAGGCAACCTTCCAGAAAAAGAATTCAGAATAATGATAGTGAAGATGATCCAGGACCTCGGAAAAAGAATGGAGGCAAAGATCGAGAAGATGCAAGAAATGTTTAACAAACATCTAGAAGAATTAAAGAACAAACAAACACAGATGAACAATAACTGAAATGAAAAATACACTAGAAAGAATCAATAGCAGAATAACTGAGGCAGAAGAACGGATAAGTGACCTGGAAGACAGAAGGGTGGTAATGACTGCTGTGGAACAGAATAAAGAAAAAAAGAATGAAAAGAAATGAAGACAGTCTAAGAGACCTCTGGGAAAACATTAAACACAACAACATTCACATTACAGGGGTCCCAGAGGAGAAGAGAGAGAGAAAGGACCCGAGAAAATATTTGAAGAAATTATAGTCGAAAACTTCCCTAACATGGGAAAGGAAATTGTCACCCAAGTCCAGGAAGCGCAGAGAGTCCCATACAGGATAAACTCAAGGAGAAATACGCTGAGACACACAGTAATCAAATTGGCAAAAATTAAAGACAAAGAAAAATTACTGAAAGCAGCAAGGGAAAAACGACCAACAACATACAAGGGAACTCCCATAAGGTTAACAGCTGATTTCTCAGCAGAAACTCTACAAGCCAGAAGGGAGTGGCATGATATACTTAAAGTGATGAAAGGGAAGAATCTACAACCAAGATTACTCTACCCAGCAAGGATCTCATTCAGACTCGATGGAGAAATCAAAAGCTTTACAGACAAGCAAAAGGTAAGAGAATTCAGCACCACCAAACCAGCTATACAACAAATGCTAAAGGAACTTCTCTAAGTGGGAAACAGAAGAGGAGAAAAGGACCTACAAAAACATACCGAAAACAATTAAGAAATGGTAATAAGAACATACATATCGATAATTACCTTAAATGTGAATGGATTAAATGCTCCAACCAAAAGACACAGGCTTGCTGAATGGATACAAAAACAAGATCCATACATATGCTGTCTCCAAGAGACCCACTTCAGACCTAGGGACACATACAGACTGAAAGTGAAGGGAGGGAAAAAGATATTTCATGCAAATGGAAATCAAAAGAAAGCTGGAGTAGCAATACTCATATCAGATAAAATAGACTTTAAAATAAAGAAGGTTACAAGAGACAAGGAAGGACACTACATAATGATCAAGGGATCAATCCAAGAAGAAGATATAACAAATATAAATATATATGCACCCAACATAGGAGCACCTCAATACATAAGGCAACTGCTAACAGCTCTAAAAGAGGAAATCGACAGTAACACAATAATAGTGGGGGACTTTAACACCTCACTTACACCAATGAACAGATCATCCAAACAGAAAATAAATAAGGAAACAGAAGCTTTAAATGACACAATAGACCAGATAGATTTAATTGATATTTATAGGACATTCCATCCAAAAACAGCAGATTACACTTTCTTCTCAAGTGCGCACAGAACATTCTCCAGGATAGATCACATCTTGGGTTACAAATCAAGCCTCAGTAAATTTAAGAAAATTGAAATCATATCAAGCATCTTTTCTGACCACAACGCTATGAGATTAGAAATCAATTACAGGGAAAATAACGTAAAAAACACAAACCCATGGAGGCTAAACAATACGTCATTAAATAACCAAGAGATCCCTGAAGAAATCAGAGGAAATCAAAAAATACCTAGAGACAAATGACAATGAAAACACGACGATCCAAAACCTATGGGATGCAGCAAAAGCAGTTCTAAGAGGGAAGTTTATAGCTATACAAGCCTACCTCAAGGAACAAGAAAAATCTCAAATAAAGAATCTAACGTTACACCTAAAGGAACTAGAGAAAGAAGAACAAACAAAACCCAAAGTTAGCAGAAGGAAAGAAGTCATAAAGATCAGAGCAGAAATAAATGAAATAGAAACAAAGAAAACAATAGCAAAGATCAATAAAACTAAAAGTTGGTTCTCTGAGAAGATAAACAAAACTGATAAACCATTAGCCAGACTCATCAGGAAAAAGAGGGAGAGGACTCAAATCAATAAAATTAGAAATGAAAAAGAAGTTACAACAGACACCACAGAAATACAAAGCATCCTAAGAGACTACTACAAGCAACTCTATGCCAATAAAATGGACAACCTGGAAGAAATGGACAAATTCTTAGAAAGGTATAACCTTCCAAGACTGAACCAGGAAGAAATAGAAAATATGAACAGACAAATCACAAGTAATGAAATTCAAACTGTGATTAAGAATCTTCCAACAAACAAAAGTCCAGGACCAGATGGTTTCACAGGTGAATTCTATCAAACATTTAGAGAAGAGCTAACACCCATCCTTCTTAAATTCTGCCAAAAAATTGCAGAGGAACAAAAACTCCCAAGCTCATTCTATGAGGCCACCATCACCCTGATACCAAAACCAGACAAAGATACTACAAAAAAAGAAAATTACAGACCAATATCACTGATGAATACAGATGCAAAAATCCTCAACAAAATACTAGCAAACAAAATCCAACAACACATTAAAAGGATCATACACCATGATCAAGTGGGATTTATCCCAGAGATGCAAAGATTCTTCAATATACACAAATCAATCAGTGTGATACACCATAATAACAAATTGAAGAATAAAAACCATATGATCATCTCAATAGATGCAGAAAAAGCTTTTGACAAATTTCAACACCCATTTATGATAAAAACTCTCCAGAAAGTGGGCATAGAGGGAAGCTACTTCAACATGATAAAGGCCATATATGACAAACCCACAGCAAACATCATTCTCAATGGTGAAAAACTGAAAGCATTTCCTCTAAGATCAGGAACAAGACAAGGATGTCCACTCTCACCACTATCATTCAACATAGTTTTGGAAGTCCTAGCCACGGCAATCAGAAAAGAAAAAGAAATAAAAGGAATACAAATTGGAAAAGAAGAAGTAAAACTGTCACTGTTTGCAGATGACATGATACTACACATAGAGAATCCTAAAGATGCCACCAGAAAACTACTAGAGCTAATCAATGAATTTGGTAAAGTTGCAGGATACAAAATTAATGCACAGAAATCTTGCATTCCTATATACTAATGATGAAAAATCTGAAAGAGAAATTAAGGAAACACTCCCATTTACCATTGCAAGAAAAAGAATAAAATACTTAGGAATAAACCTACCCAGGGAGACAAAAGATCTGTATGCAGAAAACTGTAAGACACTGATGAAAGAAATTAAAGATGATACCAACAGATGGAGAGATATACCATGTTCTTGGATTGGAAGAATCAATATTGTGAAAATGACTATACTACCAAAAGCAATCTACAAATTCAATGCAATCCCTATCAAATTACCAATGGCATTTTTTACAGAACTAGAACAAAAAAATCTTAAAATTTGTATGGAGACACAAAAGACCTCGAATAGCCAAAGCAGTCTTGAGGGAACAAAAGCAGAGCTGGAGGAATCAGACTCCCTGACTTCAGACTATACTACAAAGCTACAGTAATCAATACAATATGGTACTGGCACAAAAACAGAACTGTAGATCAATGGAACAAGACAGAATGCCCAGAGATAAACTCACACACCTATGGTCAACTAATCTATGACAAAGGAGGCAAGGATATACAATGGAGAAAAGACAGTCTCTTCAATAAGTGGTGCTGGGAAAACTGGACAGCTACATGTAAAAGAATGAAATTAGAACACTCCTTAACACCATACACAAAAATAAACTCAAAATGGATTAGAGACCTAAATGTAAGACCGGACACTATAAAACTCTTAGAGGAAAACATAGGAAGAACACTCTTCGACATAAATCACAGCAAGATCTTTTTTGATCCACCTCCTAGAGTAATGGAAATAAAAACAAAAATAAACAAATGGGACCTAATGAAACTTCAAAGCTTTTGCACAGCAAAGGAAACCATAAACAAGATGAAAAGACAACCCTCAGAATGGGAGAAAATATTTGCAAATGGAGCAACAGACAAAGAATTTATCTCCAAAATTTACAAGCAGCTCATGCAGCTCAATATCAAAAAAACAAACAACCCAATCCAAAAATGGGCAGAAGACCTAAATAGACATTTCTCCAAAGAAGACATACAGATGGCCAAGAATCACATGAAAAGCTGCTCAATATCACAAATTATTAGAGAAATGCAAATCAAAACTACAATGAGGTATCACCTCACACCAGTCAGAATGGGCATCATCAGAAAATCTGCAAACAACAAATGCTGGAGAGGGTGCAGAGAAAAGGGAACCCACTTGCACTGTTGGTGGGAACATAAATTGATACAGCCACTATGCAGAACAGTATGGAGGTTCCTTAAAAAACTAAAAACAGAATTACCATATGACCCAGCAGTCCCACTACTGGGCATATACCCAGAGAAAACCATAATTCAAAAAGCCACATGCACCCCAATGTTCACTGCAGCACTATTTACAATAGCCAGGTCATGGAAGCAACCTAAATGCCCATCAACAGACGAATGGATAAAGAAGTTGTGGCACATATATACAATGGAATATTACTCAGCCATAAAAAGGAACGAAATTGGGTCATTTGTAGAAATGTGGATGCATCTAGGGACTGTCATACAGAGTAAGTCAGAAAGAGCAAAACAAATACTGTATATTAACACATATATGTGGAACTTAGAAAATGGTACAGATGAACCGGTTTGCAAGGCAGAAATTGAGACACAGAAGTAGAGGAAAAACCTATGGACACCAAGGGGGGAAAGCAGCGGGGGGTGGGGGGGGTGGTGTGATGAATTGGGCGATTGGGATGTATACACTGATGTGTATAAAATGGATGACTAATAAGAAACTGCTGTATAAAAAAATAAATTAAATTAAATTAAAAAAATATTCTTCAGTAGGAACTATTAAATGACAGTATACACACTAAAACTCTTGGACTCCCTCTTCAAAATCCTCACATTGTTACGTCCACAAATCCTAGACTATTATATTCAATCCTAAGCAAGCCCCTGCACTGAAAGACCCACCTTTATCTAGGTAGGTCTTCAAAATCTCAAAAGATATCCTGACTTTGCCCTTCCACTTCTGAGGTTCTATTAAGACTATACCAAGGTTATGTTCTCCCTTACCATGGTAAGAACAAACTCAGCTTTGTGCTCTCAAAGGTAGTTTTGGTGACATTTTCGGGAGCTAGTATTTGACCTAAGGCCCAGGAGTGAAGATAAAGCAGCAAGCCATGGTTTTACTTTGTGATTGAGTGTTTATACGTGAACCTTTGGTGGAGGGGGCAGTAGGGAAATGTGTTGCAGGGTGGTAGGGAAGAGAAAGAAATGTACAGATGTATGTGACTTTAAAATTTATAAGAGACTTCCACAACCAATATCTCATTTGACCCCTATGATAATGCTGTGTAGTAGACAGGTCATATATTACCATCCTTCTTTTAAAGATAGAGACACTAGACTTATAGAGGTTAAGTGAGTTTAAGATTTGGGACACATAACATGAAACAGATAGAAGAAAATTCTAAAGCAGAGGTCAGCAAACTGCATTCTGTAGGCCAAACCTGGCCCCACGGCCTGTTTATGTAAGGAAAATTGTGCTGGAACACAGCCATGTCCATTTCTTTGCATAACTGTCTATGGCTGCTTTAGTGCTACAACAGCATCATTGAATCGTTCTGACAGAGACCATATGGCCCACAAAGCCTAGCATATTTACTATCTGGCTCTCTACAGAAAATGTTTACCAGCCTCTATTCTAAAGCAAGATGTCATAAAGTTAACTCTCAAATAAATGAGATAAAATGATTAAACACTAAAGGCTTGAAGCTATCAATCAGATAGTTCATCATCAGGCAAAGGGACATTTGATAATATGAAGTGATAAACTGCCAGGTTCTAAGGTTTCTATATCATAGAAAAGAGTCTTCCTGGGTAGTTTTCAACCCAGATACAGAGTGCGTAGATACTATGAATTGAAATTATGTTGGAAAAGAATGATCCATCAGCCAGATTGCAGGCATTCATGCAGCAGCAAGTAGGAACACAAATAGCTACAGTAATAAAAATATTGTTGATGAAACTTGAACTTTAGAGAATTCGAGCATCAGAAAATATCAGGAGAATGTCCTATAATCACTGAATCAGCAATAGCTGAGCGAGGAAACCAGTGTGACATAAGCAGGCGTGAATTATCAGGAAATACAATAGCTTAGTGGATAATAGAGTCAGCTTTCTGGGAACTCACAAGAGTTATGTCTGCTTTTTTACTTTCCAGCTATAGCCTGAACTTCAGCCTCTGCACAGATCTCCCTGCTTCCAGGGTTGCTCCCCTATAGTCTACTCTCCAAACAAAATGGTCCTTTCTCAACGGCACTTAGATCATGTTACTGCTTGAAACCCTCCAACGGCTTCACATTTCACCAGAAGAAGATTTTCCTTGAAGCTAATAAAGCTGCAGATTCAGGCCCCTCACTTGCACAAGGACCTTTGGAGGCCCTGGCAATGTATTCACATGGTCATTTTATTTTTAATTTGTTAATTGTGAGATATTTTAACCACCACTGTCTAATTTTGAATTTCTCTCTGTCACAATTCTCTTTGAGTCAAGTGGTGCTAATAGCCACAGACACTTTGGGATCTAGTTAAGGAGAAGTTGAATTAGAAAAGCATTTAGTTTGAGTTATAGGGATATACTATAGTAGTTCAAGGTTATTGCAATGTAAAGTTTTTGCTTGGGGGCTTCCCTGGTGGTGCAGTGGTTGAGAATCTGCCTGCCAATGCAGGGGACACGGGTTCGAGCCCTGGTCTGGGAAGATTCCACATGCCGCGGAGCGACTAGGCCTGTGAGCCACAATTGCTGAGCCTGCACGTCTGGAGCCTGTGCTCCGCGACAAGAGAGGCCGCGATAGTGAGAGGCCCGTGCACCGCGATGAAGAGTGGCCCCCACTTGCCGCAACTAGAGAAAGCCCTCGCACAGAAACGAAGACCCAACACAGCCATAAATAAATAAATAAATAAATAAATAAATAAAATTTAAAAAATAAAGTTTTTGCTGGTATAGGCATGCCTTCTAGGAATACTTCTACTATCCTCAGTGCCAGCATACATTGTGACATTAAAGATCAAAGCTAGAGGTCAAAAGATAGGAACTTGTCTTCATCACACAAGAAATAGTGGCTAGTGAAGGAGAAAAGGGGCTTGAAACATGGAGCCAGAAGCTAGTCTGTGGAAAATTCTTACAAATCTTATAGTTCATATAAAAAAGAAATCTGAGAGAAGCTTCCCCAAATTTTACAATAATCCTAGAAATGTACACAGAATCACCCATAATGAGTTGTGAAATCAAACTTTTCTACACTATGCATAAAAAATAAATAAGTTTTGATCAAATAGGTAAAGGAAAGACTGAATTATCTTTCCATTCTTCCTCTAGAAAATGGTATTACAAAATAATATGTAAAGAAGTAATCAAAGGGACTTCCCTGGTGGTGCAGTGGTTAAGAATCCCCCTGCCAATGCAGGGGACACGGGTTCGACCCCTGGTCCGGGAAGATTCCACACGCCGCAGAGCAACTAAGACTGTGTGCCACAACTACTGAGCCCATGTGCCGCAACTGCTGAAGCCCACGTGCCTAGAGCTCGTGCTCTGCAACAAGAGAAGCCACCACAATGAGAAGCCTGCACACTGCAACTAAGAGTAGACCCCACCCGCCACAACTAGAGAAAGCCTGCACACAGCAACAAAGACCCAACACGGACAAAAATAGAAAAAAATTTTTTAATTTAAAAAAATTTTTTAAATAAAGAGGTAATCAAAGAGATTTGAGCCAGAAATAATGAAGTGGAATAAGGTAATACAGACGGGTGTCTCAGTTAATTAGTAAAATTATTATGGGGTTTTTTTTAATTTTGTGGTGTGTGTAGTGCAGGGGAGGAAAAAAAAAATTTTTTTTCCTCTACCCTCCCAGGTTCTGCATCTGGGGCCCTGGGAATTAAATTGACAAAAGACAGATTAACAAGGGGAAAATAAGCAGAGTTTATTAACAGGAGCAATGCACAGACACACAGAAGAAACTAAGTAATGAGTAACTCAAAGGGGTAGTTAGAACTTGGGGCTTATATAGTATCTTACCAAAGGATAATAAATTTTTATAGAAGTGGCAAGACAAAAGAAAAGGGATTTGACATTAGGGGCAGCAAACGGGGAAAGTAAATATATGGGGGAAATGAATAGAAGATAAGGGTTGTTTTAGTAGTTTGTTATATAGATTCCTCTCTATCTCTGTACTGATAAGAGTCTCTAATGATTAGGTGTCCTTTTGCCCTTCCTCGTATGATAGTGGGGAAGGCAGGAGCTTTTTTTACATCTGCTGTTCCTCATTGTCTTCAGCTCAAAATAATCCTTATGCCAAAGTGGTATATTTGGGGGTGGCATATTCCTATCCCCTATATTGGTATTTGTCACTTTAAAAAAACTGGTGATTTCTATTTTTTTTAATAAATTTATTTATTTATTTATTTTTGGCTGCATTGAGTCTTCGGTGCTGCGCACGGGCTTTCTCTAGTTGCGGCGAGCAGTGGCTGCGGTGCGCGGGCTTCTCATTGAGGTGGCTTCTCTTGTTGTGGAGCATGGGCTTTAGGCGTATGGGCTCAGTAGTTATGGCTCACGGGCTCTAGAGCACAGGCTCAGTAGTTGTGGTGCACAGGCTTAGTTGCTCTGCGGCATGTGGGATCTTCCCAGATCAGGGCTCGAACCTGTGTCCCCTACACTGGCAGGCGGATTCTTAACCATTTCGCCAATTGGTGATTTCTTGTGGGGTCTTTTTTTCCCATTCCAAATAAGTATTCAGGTTTGTCCCTAATTTTGTATTCCTTTACATATATTCAATACAAGGCCTCGAGGACTAAAATTCCAAACCCCACAAATCCTGGATGCACTCTTAAATCTCAGAGTTAAATACAATGCCCTAATAATTAGCCTGGCAAGGCTTGCACGATGGGGCCCTGCTACTCTCTGACTCCTCTCCAACACTCCCACCTGCTGGCACTCCACTCAAGCTGCTATAGCCAAGCTGTTCCTGAGTCGCACTCAGAACCTCCCCACCACAGGACTTTTGCACCGGCTGTTTCCTGTCTAAAATGCTCTTTCCCCAGATACCACCATGACTTTTCTCTTACTTTCTTCAGATCTCTGTTAAAGTATTGCCTTAATGGAGCAGACTTCCTTGATTACCTTTCTAAAATAGCACTGCCCTCTAGCTCCCATCACTTTCTATTGTCTTTCCTTGCCTTAATTTCCTCCTTAACAATTAGCACCACTTTAAGCTCTAACTAGTTGTTTATTATCAATTTCCCCAAGTACAGGGTAAGCCTCAAGGAGGCAGAGACTGTTGTTCATTGCTGTATCCCCAGGGCCTAGAGCAATTTCTGGCTCATAGTTGAGTCTTTCAAATTATTTGTTGAGAGAACAAACAAAAGAACAAATGAGTGAGCAGAATTATTAATACCTGAATTTAAAGGGATCAGTAGTAAATGCAAGACTAGGTTATAGCTGTACCTGGTTTTATTTGCAATTTGCTATGTATATTATATAGTTTGATAAACTCTGATTCATTGGAGAGCAGGAGTTTAGCTCTTTTCAACTAGAATTTATGGTTGCATATAAAAGGCCAAAGTAGGGCTTCCCTGGTGGCGCAGTGGTTGAGAATCTGCCTGCCAATGCAGGAGACACGGGTTCGAACCCTGGTCTGGGAAGATCCCACGTGCCACGGAGCAACTGGGCCCGTGAGCCACAACTACTGAGCCTGCGCGTCTGGAGCCTGTGCTCTGCAACAAGAGAGGCCACGATAGTGAGAGGCCCGCGCACCACGATGAAGAGTGGACCCCACTTGCCGCAACTAGAGAAAGCCCTCACACAGAAATGAAGACCCAACACAGCCATAAATAAATAAATAAAAATTAAAAAAAAAAAAAAGGCCAAAGTAAAGAACCTTTTCAAGTGTTACTGAGGACAAATAATTAAACTGTATGGACACAGTTACGACTCTTTCTGAGAAGGTAAACCAGGCGAACAATATTTTTACCAAACAGCACCTGTTGGAGGCCCATTCCTATTGGTTAATAACATTCCTTTCACGATATCTTAAACTTACAGTGCAAACTGCCTTTTCAAAATGTTTTTAAAACTGTGACTTATTTCTCATAAAATTAAACAGAGGACCTCATATCCTGCAAGCTGGAAGAAGTTTCAGAGATTACTGGGCCTGATGGTTCCCAAGCCAGCTGTGTATTAGGAGGACCTGGGGAGTATGTTTCAAGGAAAGCAAAAAAAGAGAGAGAGAGAGAGATTACCAAGCCCAGGAGCTATTTTTTTTAACAGGCTCTCCTCCGACCCAGCCTTCCTGACTCACAGTATCTGGGAGCTGCTGAACTTGTTTACCGTGTCTCACCAAGTGTATATAAACATTGAACAGGAAATAGAAAAAAAGAATCCAATACCACCTGAGATAGTGGTTCTCATTCTGACTAAACAAGTAGAGTCACCTGGAAAGCTTTCATCCCACGCACTAGGCTCTGCCCCAGGCTAATTGTATCAGAATCTCTGGGTGGGACCTATAGTATTGCTGTTTTAAAAGTGCCACACAATGAGTCTAATGTGTAGCCAGGAATACGGAACCCTGATCTAGAAGAAAATAATTTCAAGAAACAGGGAAACTATTCTTATTTTCTTCTTAGGCACTTTCTATTTCCTGAGTCTGAAAATCATACTGCCAAAAATCAACTTGGAGACAGCCCGTTCAACTGACATTTTTGTAGTTGAGAATCTTGGATTTTAGAGAGAAACTTGCCCAAGGTCCAATCATTAGTTAGAGGCTGATTTAGAACCTGAACCCAGGTATCTCATGTTGAAAGCTGGTATCACTTTTACTGCATCAAAATCTTCTGATCCACCGTACTTCATTCCATAAGCAAGCCTTGAGTAAGATTCTATCAGGTCACTCTATCTCCTGGTCATACTAAGGCTTCATTTCTGCAGTGAGTCACAGACAGGGAACAGTTACAGATCAGATTAAATGGTAGGCTAGCTAAGCTGCTCCAGGACACCAATCTCTAACAGTATTTTTCAAACTTGCCTGGTCAAAAGACTTCATATGTAGGGAAATGGTTAATAAAACAGATTCTCAGGGCTCTCCACTGAAGAGTCAGCACAGGAATTTGGAATACGTAATTAACAAGGGATGCAGTTCATTCATATGCTGCGCAAGTTTGGAAAAGACTGTACTAAACTATATGATATTTTTATCCCACTTAATTCTGATTTCCGCATATGACTTTTTACATGAGGAGTCAGCAAACTTTTTTCCATAAAGGGTCAGTTAGGAATAGTTTAGGCTTTGCAAGCCATGTGGTCTCATTTGCAACTGCTCAACTTGCCTTTATAATATGAAAGCAGCCATAGATAATATAAATGAATGGAGTGGCTATATTCCAATACGACTAATTACAAAAACAGATAGGGAGCTGGATTTGACCCATACACTATAATTTGGCAACCTCCTGGTTTAGATAACAACCAAAATATAAGTTTATAATTATATCATTTAGAAATATTTGCCTACAAGACATAAAAACAAACAAAAACTAACAGTGACTAAAACAAATGAGGGTTTCTTTTATCTCACATAACAAATTTAGACCCAAGTGTTTGCTAATGTTAGTTTAGCAATTTAATAATATCTTGGAAGTGGCAGCATCTGCCTCCAGAAACCTCTAGAAGACATCTCCTTATGTATCACTGGCTAGATTTGGATCACATACCTATATAAAGTTCATGACTAAGCTCACTATCTCTGAAACCAAGGGAATTCTACCGAAAATGTGTGTGTGCTGGGGAGGAAGGAGAGGGTACAGAGAACTATTAACAAGGAATAAAGCTGGATAAGTAGTGCTTTTTGGTAGTCAACTAACAGTGCCCAGCACTGTCCACCCCTTTGGCAATCTAACTTCCACACACATATCCTTCTTCCTACACAGGCAGTTCATAGAGGTGTATTCACATCCTCCCCAAAGGAGATAAACCACAAAGTCCCATCTAGCTACTACATCCAGGTCCAAATCTAGGATCTCTAGGTGATGCTCAATTTTCTTCATTTGGTCCAAAGATATCTACTTATAGATCTAGAAGTTTTCTCTAAAGAACAGGTTATCTGCTACCAACACATTTAATATACAATGGTGGGAAAAGACTAAATCAATAGTTAATATTTACTATCATATACTCCATCCAGTTAGAAAGGAATAGTGGAAAATGCCTGTCCTCTCAATGGAGAAGTTCCTTGGTTAATCAATCTGACAGTTCCTATTTCTGCTTGTGAAAATCTATTTTTCTTCCATAGCCTTTGGTTCTTTCCTCTATAAGATATTCTTTAACCACTATTTTCAATACCTAAATCTGAGATGGGCATTCGGGAGAAAGTTCTTTTCTATTTTAGCAACCTCTGCACGTTGGTACAAGTTTAGACACCTCAGGATTCCTTTTGAGGTTCAACAATTATAGGCAGCTGTTGGCAAGGCTTGCTTCATCTTTAACAATGAAGTTCCTCTCAAAAATTTAGTAGATTCTGTCTATTTGGTTCTGCTCAATTCCTTGCATTAGTAACCACAGCTAAAGATTTTGTCTAGACGTAGTCTTTGAGGCTAAGGACTCTTGTCTCCCTGCTGCTAGATCCTGTACTCTTCCAAATCCTCTGGCATTTAACACACATAATCAGTTCTTTGTGGTAAGAAGCCCCAGTTTTATCGGTCTGAAGGGTGCCACTTTCTCATCTCTGCTTGTTTTAACTTGGGGTACCAAAGACACCATCTATAACACTGCAATGGTATAAATTATGGGACTCTGTTCATTTAGATTGGAGATCATAGAGTACCTTTGCTTGCAAAGTCATACTTTGCTCTCTGCATGGAGATCAGCTATCTAGCTTAAGTTTGTCTCTCCTAGTAGGACTTCTTTGCTAACAGAGCCCCATCCAACATCTGAACCCAATTTAACCGCTACATTGGTCCTCACGTACATCCATGGAAACTGGAGAGAGCCTTGAAGCATAGCTTGAAAATCACAGATTGAAAACACACAACCATTTATGAAATTTGACCCCATATAAATTACTTATTTAGACTGGCAAGTGGGTAGTATGAGGGACAGCTAGGAGTGTCTTGCCAAGGTCATCTCAGGTCCAATACTCCTTATCGTTTGCCCAAGAGACATGGATGCTGGGGTATCAACCACGAGGGAACAGAGTGACCAGCACTTAGAAAACCAATCGATATATTTAGCATAAATTTAAGAAAATCTGCAGTAGAAAACTTGAGTTATGTTTCTTTTTCAAGGCAAGTGAAGATAAATCCAAGAAGGAAAAAAGTGCAAACTTTCCCTGATGGCCTCATTTAGTTTTTCATACAGTTGAATAATACATGTATATTTATAAATATGTATATATTTGCAAATTTTTTTTGGAAAGAGGTGAGAAACGTAGAGTAGGAAAGGAGGAGTTCCGGTTCAAAGTGGCGACATAAACGGGTCCTGAACGCAACTCCTCCCACAAACACACCAGATCTACAGCTATATATGGAACACGGTCCTCTGGAAAACAAAAAACAAAAAACAAAAACAAACCTTAAAACTGGCTGAACAACTCCTATACATCAGGCCACTGAGAGAAAGCCCACATAGAAGCAGGTAGAGAGGCTGGGACAATCTCGTCATAAACCCCACACTCGGCGCAGCAACCCACAATGGGGTGGGAACTCAAAACCCGAGCTTCTCCCTGAGGAGCAAAGGGTTTGAACCCCACATGTGGCATACGCAAAATTTAAGACCTACACCTGAGAGACAGGCCTCCAAAACGTCCAGCGTTGAAAACCAACAGGGCCTGTGTCCACGAGACCCCCAGGTTATGAGGATCTGAGAATGGGCTCTTATAGGGCTCGTGCTCAGACTCACCTGACCAGGGCCCCGCACAGAAGTAGCAGACCCAGGACCGCCCAGAGCGTGTGGGAGAAGCTCATTTGCTTTGTGCTTGTTCTGGAGCCTCGGCCTGAGGGGCAGGCAGCTGGTTTGACACACACTCGGAGGCCTACAGGGCGCCCGCCGGGTCGGAGACGAGGGCGCAGTCTTCACGCTGCTGCGGCGCTCCACGCAGGGATCTCTGGGAGGAGATTTTTCGCGCGCCTGGTGAGCCAATCTCTGCAGCCGCTGCCCTGGGAACGCCCCTTGATCACGTGGCTCTGGGGACTGAGAGAGATGAGGGGGCTTCAGCGCCTTACGCTTGGGTCGCACCGGACTGTATAGAGTTGCTCACTTTAAAAAATGTTGCCTTCCAGTCAGCCTAAACCTAGACTCCTACCGCTTTGGGACGCTGACAGGTCTTGGCCTCGTCAACTCCTGGGGGCCATTAAAAAAAAAAAAAGGCTGCTTGGACACTCACAAACGTTTGAGAGACAACCAGGAGCTGGGGCAGAGTTGAGCGAGAAGTTTCATCTCCTGCACGAGCCCACTCCTTCAAGACTGTGAGAGGTGAGTGACTTTTCTCTAATGCATAGAAACCAACACAGAGAGTCCAGCAAAAATGAAGAAACAGAGGGAAGGAGGGAGGAAAGACAGTGCAATGGCAAGATGGAAAAAGGAAAGCTATGTGTGATAAAACGGATAAAGATCCAGGGGTCAAAATGGATAAATTCAGCCACTCATTCACTATTCAAGAGTTACTAAATACTAACTTTGTTCTAGGGATCTCATGCCAGGTCCTGGGGCTACAAAGGTGGGAGTGCTGCCTTGGTGGTGCCTAAGAGCAGATGGAGACAGGGCTGTCGTGCTGCAGAATTTCAGAGAATGCCCTCTAGAGGCATACAGTGAGGTGGCCCTGGGTGGGCACACTAGGCTTGAACAATGAAATAAGTCCTATAGGAGTCATGAACTCTGAGAGCAAAGGGATAGTGACCAAGACCATCTGGATGAGTTAGGGACAGCCTTACGTAGAAGGTGACAGCTGAGCTGACTTCAGAAAATGAGTGGAGGGTTGCCAGGCAGAGAAAGGGGGAAGGGTCTGCCAGGCACTGGATAAGGTGACCATGTGTCAGAATTCTGATGCCTAAAATCTCTGTGCTCCATAGGATGCCTGTATTCAAAACAAGCAACCTAGTGTGTAAGGAACTTTCTTAAAGTCACATAGTGGAACTACACGGAAAAATCAGTGAAAACTCACTTGAATCAAGACTTAAAAGAAAACAAAATATCCTGCTTTTTTGTTTCTGTAATAAGGACAACCAGCCTGGGAGCCCTCTCTGAACTGCTTGCCCCCTCTCACCATGTGGAAACATCAAATGCTGTGGGAAAACCCTAGAAGTTTTCAATTCCTGCATTTTACCCAACTTTTCTTCCCTTCTGAACAGTGCCAGGAAGGCAAAAGAAGTCACTAGGACAAGTCAGCAATTCTGTGGAATTTGAGGCAGGTTGCAGAGCCTCTGCTTCAGAATTTTTAAATCTAGAGGTAAGAAAGAGTTAGATAATAACTAGCCTCTGACTTAACCTCAATGGTAAGGCATGAAATGCATAGCACTTGTGCTGCAAAAAGGTCGTCCGGTTTACAAGCAAGCTCAGGATCCAGAATCTGCAGTTCTGCCTTCCCTGACAGAAGAACACTGGACAGAAGAAAGGTCACCTTCTTTATTAACTGCTCAGCATAAAAAGAAATTTGCCTTAAGACCAAAGCAACTTTAAAGACTCAACTTTAAGTTAGACCTAAAGAAAAAGAAACATAAACTGAGGACTCTAGACCCTGATGTTTTAACCCTTTTTAAGTTATTCAAACAATTGCAAAGCATGTTTCCACAGTGTAGCATTTTCTTAATTCCCATGATTTATTATCTGGAACAGATGATAAATATGCCAAATATGCTCAAAACATCAGTTTTATCATTTAAAAATGGTACAGATGAACCTATTTCCAGGGCAGGAATAGAGATGCAGATGTAGAGAACAGACATGTGGACACAGCGGGGGAAGGGGAGGTGGGACGAATTGGGAGATTAGGATTAACATGTATACACTACCATGTGTAAAATAGATAGCTAGTGGGAACCTGCTGTATAGCACAGGGAGCTCAGCTCCGTGCTCTGTGATGACCTAGATGAGTGAGATGGGGGGTGGGAGTGGGATGGGGGATGAGGGTGGGAGGGAAGTCCAAGAGGGAGGGAAGATATGTATACATATAGCTGATTCACTTTGCTGTACAGCAGAAACTAACACAGCATTGTAAAGCAACTATACTCCAAGAAAAAAAAAAAAGCAGTAACTGGGGTTTCCCATGAGAAAATATATCATTGTTGCTAAACTTATGGTCTCTGAAATCAGAACTCCTTGGTTTAAATTCTAGCTTCACCCCACCTCCCTGTATAACTTTGGCAAATCACTATGTCTTTCTAAACCATAGTCCCCTCAACTGCAGAATGGGGCTAATGATAGTAGCCACCTCACCGGGTTGTAGTGAGGATTAAAGTAGATGATCTGTGCAAACAACCTACCGTTTCTTAACTACTCAATAAATCCACTGTTTATCTCCTCATTTCATTCCTGATATTTTCCCTTTAAATTGTTGGTGGAAAGAGAAACTTATGAGAGTGCTTGGGGTTTTTTTGTTGTTGTTGCTTTTTTTGGTGCGGTTTTGGGGTTTGATTTTTTTATTGAGGTATTATTGATTTGCAATATTATATTAGTTTCAGGTGTACAACGTAGTGATTCAAAATGTTTCTAGATTATACTCCATTTAAAGTCATTAGAGAGTGCTTGGGTTTTAACGCACTTGCACTCTGGATTTATTTTGAGCTGTCCATGTTAAGAGCGAGAGAACATCTCTTTCTTCTTTTACTCCTCGTATTAGAAAGCCTTAAGCAATGAACTACAGTAGAGACTGCAAGGATAAAGTGTGAATGTATGCAAGAATATTTGAGAGAAGGAATAAAAAAGGAAAATAAAGATCAAAGGGATTTACGAAATAATTAAAAAGTGGCAATTGTATTTAGGACAGTCTTATCCATAAAGATCACTAGAGAAAGGAAAGAAGAATCAGCTGGCCAATACAGCCCCAGATCCCAGTCTCCCTGCCTCTCCACAGGTTTGGAATACACTGGAATCACAAATTGATGTGTACTGAAGTCACCTCTACCTGATCAGCACCAGGTCCTGAACCTCACCATCAGTGACATGGGCCTAAGTTCACTTGGCTCTCCACAAGGCCACCTAACTCACCTTGGCAGTCTGGATGAGTCTAGGCAGGGAATAGCTACATTAAGGGTTTTCTTGGTTTGTTTTTTGTTTGCTTATTTTGTTTGTATTTTGTTTGTTTGTTAAAGGGGAGGTGTTAGTTGTTTGGGAGCAGAGGAGAACTCCTATTTCCAGCGAGCTACTGCTCACTGTCTTTGATTTTAACTTTTTGTCTTTTCTAGTAAGAAAAGTGTCCCCTGATGCAGAAATGACTTATGACATAGAAAAATGCTTGATTAGTAACCAATCTGTCTCCAGCTGTGTAGCAGACTCATCTTAAAAACCTTTGGGAGGTTCTACTTGAAGCTGTGGTTTCATTTCAAAGGAATCCAAAAAGTGGGGGTGGAAGAGTGAGATACTATATAGAAAAATCTCTTCCCTTTGTCTTCTGTACTCTTCTAGAAGGGGAGCACAAAAAGAAAATACACAAGTAAAGGAGGTTCAAACACAGTAAGAATCACAGTTTCTAAAGGATAGTGAGAGGTCAATGATTTGAGAGTCAAGAAATTCATGTCTAATGTTTACTTCAGCTGTGACTCATTATGAAACGTTGGCGAGGGTCACAGAAACCTCCAGCCCTCGGTTTCCCCATCTGTAAAATGAAGATTTGAATAACTGGCCAACCCACGTTACATCTGATGTGTTTTCAGAGACTCAGAATGAAAGTCATGAGCATGTATTAGTACAAAGGCGAGAGGTTCGCTTCTGAGAGAGACCAGACTAGCAAAAAAAAATTCACATTTGGATGCTAATTGGATGTCCCAGATTAAAGTAATTGAGCAAAAATTAGTGGGAAGAAAAATCTGTGGTTTTGTGATAAAAAGAGAGGACTTCTATAAGAAGAGACAAGAAAAATCATAGAGGTTCAGTGACTCTCATTTACTTGGAAGAATTAAAATGCTTCCCCTTCATCCTATAAGGGAAATCCTTGAGAAGTTTGCAGACTGTCACCATCTGTTCAGCAAAACATGCATCAACATAATATTTTCCACATGTTACGTTTTTTTAATTTTGAAAACAGAAATTAATCTTTTCCTAGCCAAATGTTTTACTATAATCATTGCAAAGAAAATTAGGTAGAAGCTCTGTTTTGATCCCACTCCTCTCCCTACCCACACCCACCACCAAATCAATTCTTTGCATTTTCTATGGCAATGTATGGTTTAAAGCTAAGAAGAAGCTAGTAATTTGACTTTTTTTCAAAACATAACAAGTCTATATTTCCTAAGTCTGTAGAACTGCTCTGAAGCCCATCTTTCATGTAGTTGCAGAGTCCTATCTCTCCATTTTCTTCCTCAGAACCTCATAGTGACTTCCATCAACAACTTGATCAAGGCCAAGTTAACTATCACCACTTGGGTATCCACTCTTGGCTATACCATGGCAGCCAACCACCCCTTTCCCTACTATCCTTCTCCCGCCACCACTCCTCTGACTGATGCACTCAGAAACCAGGCCTACAAGTCAATGTAGTCGGCCAACTAGTGCTTACCAAGCCCCAACTCTATGCCCAGCACCATGCAAGGGACAAAAGGACATGGACAAACAATGCTAGACGTACTTCCTACCCACAAAGAACTCACAAACTTGTTGGGAAGAAGCTAGAACTACTAGAGGATAAGACAATAAAAAACATCCAATGTGACATGGTAAAATGATGATGACAACGATGATCATGGTGATGATCATGGTGATGATCATGGTGATCGGTCAAGATCTCAAAGTTGACTCCTTTATTTCATCTGTGCCTTCTCTTGCAAGTTTCTAGACATTGGTTGGCCAGAGGAAAATGAACTTTTAATCTTGTCTGGTTTAATGTCTAGCCTGATCCAATAATTTTGATAGTCCCTTTAAGTAAGACTCAGCTATGTATGCCCATTTTCCAAAATGGTAAAATCCTAGAAGACAGTTGTCCTGTCCATTTAGCTGGTTTTGTGTAGCTCTGAGCAAATCTTGGTCCATCTATGACCTTTGATAATATTATTGTCTCTCCAAAAACTAGATTTATTTCTACGTAACTGCAAGTCCCATAAAGAAAACAGAGTGATGTGCTTATAAAATACATGTAGAGCAGGCATCATTATTTTTAAACAAGTAAACTGAGGCACAATGAGTTCAGCAATACTTTAGAATAATTGATATGAGTTGAGTGTGTCACTCCAAATTCATATGTTAAAGTACTAACTCCCAGTACCTCAGAATGTGACTGTATTTGGAGATAGTCTTTAAAGAGGTAATTAAAATTAAGATGAGGTCATTCAGGTGGGCCTCAATCAGTATCAATGTGTCCTTCTAAGAACAGGAAATTTGAACACTGATGGGCTCAGCGGGAAGACCATGTTAAGAAACAGGGATATGGCAGGCCATCCACAAGAAGACAAACCTCAGAAGAAACTGACCCTGGCAACACCTTTATCTCAGATGTCTGGCCTCCAAAACTGTGTTTAAGCCACTTAGTCTGTGGTGCTTTGTCATGGCAGCCCTAGCAAACTAATACAATAGGCAGCCTCTAAAAACAGCCCTCTCTGATCAGCACAACAAAAAGATAGGTTTTTCAGTCTGTTTTTCCACTGGTATTAGCTCTTTTACATACTTCAACAGTGTCTGGCATAAGAGATTTTAAATAACATTTGTTAAACTCATGAGTGAACATTATCCTTTTAGTTAATTCAAGATATAATTTTAATGCATTTTACCAACCAAAATAGAAAATTAAACTGCAAAAGTAACTTCCTCATTTTAAAAAATTCTACACTTATAAGCTAGGTAATTTCTGATAATTGTTAAAAATTTTTCTTTTAAGGCCAAAATAGTAACAAGCCACAAAGCTCATTATTTCCACAAATGTTAAGCGTTAACTTTCTTGGAATAAAAGCATCAAATTATGGAGAGGTGACTGATAAAAGTATTTTATTTGAATTTTCATGTATGTTTCTATAGCCAGAGTCCTCCTAAGATTCAGTGCCTTGTTTGCTTTTTTTCCTGTCATCTCATTGATCTCTTCCAAGTCCTGGTAAAGTTGTCCGAAGTACAGTTTTCCCCATTTTATAAATGGAGAAAATAAACAGGCAAGTCAAGGAATGTTATTCAGTATTGCAAAGCAGGCTCAAAGGGAAGGCAGTTAAACCAGATGAAAACAATGAAGCATATGCACTTGGGAGAGGGAGGGGCAAGGAGGGGAGGAAGGAAATGAGGAGGAACACAGTCTTTGTCCCCCCACTCCACCCATGAGTGCGATCATATCTAGAGCCCAGCAATTTAGAATCCAGAAGGATTTGGTTCCAGAAGTATCTCCAGGATCTAATTAGAAGGCCTCGGCCTCTATGTAAGCAGCCCAATTCATTCATTCATTTATTCATTCATTCATTCAGTAACTACTCATTGAACACCTATGATGTGCAAGACACTCTTGTAGGCTGTCTTGTACACTGTCTTGTAGTGAACAAAACAGACCAAAACATCCCTGCCCTCAGGGCTTACATTCCAGGGGTGGAGACAGAAAAATAAAAATGATAAGTAAGTAAAACATATAACATGTTAGATAGTATTCAGTGCTAAAGAGAAAAAATAAAAGTGGGATGAAGGATATAAAATGTGAAGGATGGGGCTTCCCTGGTGGCGCAGTGGTTGAGAATCTGCCTGCCAATGCAGGGGACACGGGTTCGAGCCCTGGTCTGGGAAGATCCCACATGCCGCGGAGCAACTAGGCCCGTGAGCCACAATTACTGAGCCTGCGCATCTGGAGCCTGTGCCCCCAAACAAGAGAGGCCGCGATAGTGAGAGGCCCGCGCACCGCGATGAGGAGTGGCCCCTGCTTGCCGCAACTAGAGAAAGCCCTCTCACAAAACGAAGACCCAACACAGCCAAAAATAAATAAATAAATAAACAAATAATCCTTCCCTCTACTAAAAAAAAAAAAAAAAAAAAATGTGAAGGATGGGTTGAAATATTAAGTTAGCCAAGAAAGTTCTCATGACGATGAGTTAGAAGGCTGACTGCATGAGAAAACATTGAAACACTTTCTTATCTTCTCAAACAGTATCCTGAATTCTTAGATTCCAACAGCTTGGCTTCCATTCACAACTCCACTCTTTATTTACGTGTGAATTTGAGCAAATTTCCCAAGTTTTCTGGGTCTCAATTTCTTTATCTGTAAAATGAAAATTACACTTAACTTGCAGAATCATAAGGAGTTAAGGCAATATATATATATTGCATTATATATAGATATAGATATAAATATATGCTTCTCAAGTGCCTAAAACAGTGCCTGACATATAAGAACTCAATAAATATTAGGTTTTGTAATTGCTTTTTTTTACTAGTGGTCTTCCTACGACTTGATTTCAACATTGTAAAAATGAGACTAAATGCAGACCACCTCACTGGATTGTTGTGGAAATCAGATGAGATAAGACGTATAAAGAGCTCTTGGAGGCTGGATCACAGTAAGTGCTAAATATATGCCTCTTACTCTTGTTATGGTTGTAACCAGATAAAATTTTTATTTTCTTAACAACTGCAACAGCTTTCCTCTTGGAAAAATAGCCTTTGGGAATAGAAAGTGAGATGCTAAGGGCATGGATATGTGTGGACAATAATTTGAGCAAAAAAGAAAGGAGAGCTAGTTAAGCTGCTCTGCATTTGAAAACAAGACAATGGGGGATTGGGAGAAAAATGGGAAGAAGGAGGGAGGATCCAAGGAGCTGTTGTGAGGCTAGGGATTTTACAGGGTGAGGGAACTGGACATATCCTCTAAGGATACAATGGTGCAAAAACATTTTACACATAGGGATGCATGAAATTTAACTAGAAATTATTTGTTTTGTTGCAACATGAACCCTTCTTTGGCCTGCTCATGCCACCAAAATCTGTAGTAAAGCCAATTATACTTACAAGTGCTTTGTATGAATAAATAAGTCTTTTGTACAAATTGGGAAGGGTTTGGTGAGCCAGAAGTAATCATGAAAATATAAACTCCACAAGAATTTGGAGAAATCCTAGAAAGAACTTTGGGCTTCTGTAGGGAATGGATGAGGCCTTTGGGACAATCCTACCTGGTCTCTGACATCTGGATGACAATAATAACGACCACAGCATTAGAAGGGGGTGTGTGTGTGTGTGAATTTTGGTGGTGGAAGGGAGTGGACATTATAGGAACCTTACACAATGGTGGGGGCCGGTCAAACAATCTTTGTTAGTCTTTTGTCTGAGGCTGGAGCTTGAAGTCCACAGGGCAGGTCATCAGAATAAGAAGGTAAGATAGAACGTCGGGGTAAGCAAGTACAATCTGGGACCCACAAGGGCAGGGACAGACTGGAACCCGTGTCAGTCATAGCCGCTTCTAATCTTGATGATGTAGACATCCTGCCTGAAGAAGCCAGGGACCTTTGTCACAGAACTAAATACACATGTGGCCCAAGAGGCAGAGAACTTTACGGAGGATCCCCAGGAAGGTGGCTACTGCCTGGTGCCAGTGAGGTAAGCCAACAGATAGCAACAATGCCTGCCAGCGTGAGCTACCAGAGTGCCTGCCCTGACATTCGGTTTCACTTTCAACCTCCAAACCTATCGAAAACATGTTTGTTGTGGCCCATCCCAACCAGACACATTCAGAGAAGGGATTTCTCAGAAACATAATTCAACCTAGCCACATTAACATATGACAAAGCTGCCACACTAATAATTCTCACTACAATCTGAGCTAGAAAAATGAGATTTGGGTGAGGATCCATAACTTGCCTGGAGTCACAGAACTAGCAAATGGCAGAGCCAAAATTCCAAATGCCTCTACATTGCCTAATTAGACATATTAAATAACAGTGGTCCAAATGGGAATAGTGATTTAATAGGTATCCCAAAAGGAAGCCTCCAGTATTGTTAATTTTTATGATAATAATCCCTTACAAATGTAAAACACCGTACTTTTCAATATTGTTTCTTGTATACTTTTCCTCTGGATCCTCAGAACACCACTGTGAAAAAGGTAGGTGTTTATTACCTACATTATACAGATGAGCAAATTAATTCTTATTTAGACTTTTCCTAAACCACACAGCCAGTGGCAGAGCCAACTCTGGAATCCAAGTCTCCTGACTTAACCCATAATTCCAGAGCCCCATTCAATTCAAAGTAACTGGCTGGAGTTGACAAATGAGACAAGAAGGAAAGGAAAGGAAAGATGAAAAAGACTATAAACAACAGTAGATCTCGTGGGAATTCTGTTAAAAATTTTTTAAACACTTGGCCCCAGACCTGCTCCTTGTCTAGCAAATGAGTTTACCCACTTCATCCTTAACCTCATCTCTATCCCAGTAGTAGTGAGAACCAAACAATTCCCCATTACCTGACATGGTTTGCCATGTCCCAACACTAGGTTCTGAGTCCTGCTGCGTTCTGAGGATGGGAGGTGGGCACTGAGTCCATCCAATTTAGGGAGACTCAATGGTATCACCTGTGAAAGGAGTCAAAATCCCATCTACATATTGCAAAAAAAACCAAAACTGTAGTTCTCTCTTGTCCAGACTTCAGGAGAAATTCAGCTATGTTGAATGTTGTAGCTAGATATTATTCATTCCTTCTACAAACATCTGTAGAATTTCTATCATGGGTAAGCAGAGTGTAAGGCACTCCGCGGGCACAACATGAATCAAACGTAGATTCCGCCCTCAAGGAACTTACAGGAAATAAATGGGTGAGACATGAGCATAAATCTATGTACCATTCAGATGCCATTAGAGAATCTGTAGATCAAGTGCTATGGGAGTTCAGTTAGAGATCGTTTCTTCTGGTTGGGGATAATAAAGGGAGGCTTTGTGGGGCTTGAAGATAGTGTCTAAAGAAAGCAGCTTCGAAAACATGGAGTCCTTTAGATTAGCAGGAGCATGGGCATGTGAGGATAAGTGGGAAACACTGTTAGAAGGGAGGGTTGGGAGTAGTAGGAAATAAAGTTAGAAGGGTAAATTGGAGCCAGATTGTAGTGGGCCTTGAAAATCTAGATAAAGAATTTGAAATTTAGGTGTGGGACAACTGAAGTTCTCAAAGAGTTTTGGGAAAACTTGAAACACTTGGGTTAACTCTAGTTTGCAAAGTTTGAAGAAAAGCAAATCTCAACTTATTTACATTTAACAATTTTCTCTCCGAATTAAGTGTCATGGAATAAATAAAGATGATTAATTATTTTTAATCAAAGGTAATGTATTAACTTGGCAATTATCCCTTCTGATTAGTCCTTCATCCTCAATGATGAATGCCTAGGTTTGGATAGAGAAGTCAGAAGAGGCAAGGAAGGGAAAATGTCCTGTTGGTGACTAGATCCAATGCTCAGCTTAACTTGCTCAAACTCCAGGATAATACTGCTTTGTTGTCTTCAATTATTGTTTTCTATAAGCTGATGGCCCTTAATTGGAAGAGAAAGCCCTAGTCCATCTGTAAGTTCTAGTACAGGGAAAATAAAAACAGACAAATCAGTACCTAATTTTCTGATGGAGAGAATTCATTACAAGGACGGTTGCCTCTGGAAGTATCTCAGCAGGAATCACATCAAGTCTTTTCATTTCAATGACTAGGAAAATGAACAAACCTAGGCGAGACAGCTCATGAAATTATCCATCCCTGCATCATCCAGCAGTCATATGATAATGTCCCAAGCTATGGTGACTGTATAATACTCATATGAAACTTCATTCTCATGGGAGAGAAGAAATCAAGTCATTACACTGTCACTGTTTCCTAATAAAGATTTCACCATCTGAGACTGTGAAAGAATGGGGGAAACTTTTCATTGTTCCTTTAAGTATACATTTCTTTTTAAATTTTTTTAAATTAATTAATTTATTTATTTTTGGCTGCATTGGATCTTCGTTGCTGCGCGTGGGCTTTCTCTAGTTGCAGCGAGTGGGGACTACTCTTTATTGTGGTGCATGGGCTTCTCATTGTGGTGGCTTCTGTTGTTGTGGAGCATGGGCTTTAGGCATGCGGGCTCAATAGTTGTGGCTCGCGGACTCTAGAGTGCAGGCTCAGTAGTTGTGGCATATGGGCTTAGTTGCTCCACTGCATGTGAGATCCTCCCGGACCAGGGCTCGAACCCGTGTCCCCTGCATTGGCAGGCGGATTCTTAACCGCTGCACCACCAGGGAAGTCCTAAATATACATTTCTATGGGTATACAAATACACAAGTATATTAAACATATTCTTATGTTTTATTAAACATATTATATTAACATTGTATCAATTTAATAGTATTTTATTTTATTATTTTTAATTAAAATAACAAACTTTCTTCATGAAAAGCAAAAATTACCCATTCCCAATAACACATTCCACAGACCAAAGAGCAAATATCCAGTTGTCCAAATTGCTCATTTTTCTAGAAAAAATAGTTTACGACAGTCAGTTACAATACAAATGATGATAATGACATATACATTTTCACACATTTAGTTATTAATTTTGGCTAAAACTACTTTATAACTACCATTGTCTTCTTTGACCGGCATGAAGAGGCAGGCAAAGAACCCCAAGTACTGGTAGCCTGGAAAATTCTCCAAGTGAGGAAGGAAAGGTGAAGAAGCAGAGGTGAGATCTCTGGACCAGCCAGACCAGCAACCAGAGAGTGACAGAGGGTTCCATCCTCCCCACTCCTCACCACCATTACTCCCCACGAGCAAACAAACCCCCTCTCAATTCACCTTTTAAGCTTTTATTTAGTCTTTACTATTAGTCTCTCTATCTAATGAATCCTTCTTATCATGCAAGTAAAACTAACTGAATTCAGAGAACAATCAAATGAAAACAGAAGTCTCCCTCCAGCAAAACTGTTGAAAACACATTCCTTTAAGGTTAAAATTAAACAGCTTCCTCTGACTTTTTTTTACCCCATGGCAGCAAACACTGGGTCTGTCTCAAGCCTTCCCTGGCCACCCTGCACTTTTATACCAGCTCAGAGGCCTCCAAGAGGCAAGTACCAAGCAGAATTAAAAAGGAACAAATGATCCACAGCCCCAGTGCTTTGTTTCTAGGAGCAACTGGTGTCCACTTCCAGAATCTCTAAGGCTGTAAATGATAGGGGAACTATGTGGTCCAGAAAAAAATACGTGTGGACCTGAACGGCTTGTCATTATTAAATTTCCCTACTGGGCCAACATACTGCCTCCTCGCAGTTTACCAAATTTTGCCTAACCTCATCCACATTTAAAAGTCTATGGAAAAACAGGAGGGCCTTTCAGGGGGAAATTCATTCATGTTTGGATTCAGGCAGACTGAGGAACCTTTAATAGCACTGTCATTATCCTGCAGGGCACACCACAGAGCAGCCAGCGAGCTCTCTCTCAATGGACTTGAAATTTCCTCTGGAATTTACAGAGCAGAAACCTTAAACACACATCGCCATAAGAACCAGATTACATAATGTCTCCATCACCCTCCTGACAGCTACAATTATGAGTCAATCCCTGGTTTAAATATGAAACCGGAAGCTCCATGTTTCCCCTCTGACTATGTGGCAGGCTAAGTGGAGCTTTCTGGGCCTGTCGGTATGGAGATCTGAGCTGCTCCCACAGTCACTAATTTAGCATGAGACCAAATGATGGGGTAATTAAAAGCAGTGCTGCAGAGACCCACTCCAGGACCAGATGTTCTCCTTGTTTAACCATTGCCCACATAAGGAACAGAAATAGTGCCCCCCCCCTTTAATTTTTCCTTTTCTTTATCCTCCCCAGCTAATTTCCGGCTTCTGATCTTTCAATCCCACAAAATAAAATAAAAATAAAAGCTCCATTACCAAAAGATGACATGTTATTGAACACATGCCTGTAAGTTGTAATGTGCCCTGTAGTCTCCTCTTTGTACTTCTTGAAGCCTTCCAAGCTCAGAAGATTTAAGTTGCCCTGGCAACCTCACAGGACTAACAGCTCTAGAGAGCCCCACCTAGCTGCAAGGACGCGAATTTGAGTCAACACAGGCCACTCTGGCACTTAGTAGCCCAGAGACTAGTGAATAGCATTGCTTTTTGGTTTCTTAGGAGCCACAGACTGGCTGAATGAGGCATCCCCTCCCCTTTTATTGCCAAAAAAGCAGGACAAATAAAAGTCTCCACCCTAAATTCTAGAGTGCGCTAGCTAAGAACGCCATGGATCATTTGGTAAATAAAGGAGAGGTCTTCTCTTCATTTTTTTGGCTGCTGGACAAATAACAAGACAGAAAAAAGGGAAGTTGAGCTAATAATATAAATCTTTCAAAAATGGAAAGGCAGTATGTGATATAGCTACTCCAATCTAACAGATTAGATGAACTAGCTTTCATATGTCCTTTGGGATCCAGGATCTGGTCACTGTCTAAAGTGCAGGCTTCCCTAGCATTAAAACACCAGAGACTGTAATGACTATCTTGCAAATCAAGAGAATAGAGACACAATTGTAATTCCACAGTTTGTGACCATAGACAAGCCACTTTTACCTCTCTGAAATAATTTCTTAATCTGCACTAGGGAATGATAGTTTTTGCTTTCTTCTCTTCAGGTACTTATCTCTGCAAACTTCAACCTCACCAACTATTTCTAGGCATGTGCAGTTCTAGGTTTTTAAAATAAAAGGTATTACCAAATCCTGAGGATTTCCAAATAAATAGGTATAGTCCTTTAAAAACTAAATACATCTAAATGTATGAGACATGACTGTTCACGTGGCATTTTTGACTCTATCAATGTAATCAGATAAGAACCTCCCATTCTGGCCTTCAACGATCCATTTGGATCATTAATTATCTGGTAGTCAGGTAGGTTGATACAAGTCACTCCCTATTAATGACCCAATCTGAAATAAGGATAAAGCTGCTCTAAAAGAAATACTGTAAATCAGAAGGAAACAGAAATACTCAATAATTTGGAGATAATTCAGGAGTTCTGTAAAGTGAGGGACACTGCTACTGATACTGTGTATAACTTTTGTTCTATCCGAGAATCATTTCATATGTGGGATTTGATGTGGGTTGTGCCCACCTGGCTAAATAGACAGTAAGGAACAGTCTGAAAAGAGTCTCATCTCTCAAGGATGATATCCACCTCAAGACAAAATGCAACCCAGAATAACAGCCAAGGCTGTTACAGCCTTGGCCACATGACAAGGCCACATGACAAGAAATAAAGTATGTTGGGCATACTGTACCCTGACACAAACAAGGAATCACTGAGTTTCCATCTTTAAACTGGACTTTATATTTCTCACTATCCTGATCAGGGTGTATGTGTGTGTTAAGGAAGTTTGGGGAGATGAGGGGAACATCCATTTGTTTATGTTAATGTTACTTCAGTTGTATTTCCTGCAGATACCTGGAGATGTATTTGGAGTAGGATGTCCTCTACTGTCTCATTTATGAGCTTCCTCATTTGGATGCAGAAATGTACTGGTTTTTACTGAATGGGAAAAATATTCATGTATTCAAGCCCTCAGAGGGAAACACTCAAGTTAGAGGTCTAAAGAAGGCCCAACATAACAAGAACCATGGAGACATATTTAGATCAATATATAAGAAACAATGATGGCCATCACACATAGCCACTGTGTCTTACTGTCCCATATCCATGGGATGTTTAAAGAATGAATGATCAACTATGTACACCCCTTTGCAAATATAAAACGTGATTCAAGTTTGCCAGTATTAACTATCCACTCAGGGAAAAAGAATGACTTCTCCACATCAGTGCCCCACTCTGCCTTGGGTCATTTCAGAAAACATTTGCAGCATGTTTGTGAGCTCAGAATCTTTTCCTGCCCTTTCCTTCAAACTTCTACTTAGCCAAGGATCCCCAATACCCACTGAGCTCCTCCTATTTCTTGTTTACATTTTAAGTGACAGAAAACGGCAGCAAGTTAGTATTCTTTATATTCCACTTTGTTGCCCACTTATGATGGTCAGGGACTGCTCTGGGGACAGGGGATGCCAGAATAAAAGACAGTTCCTGTCCTCAAGGAGATATATTCTAGTGGAAACAGACATTAGACTATTAACCCTAGTAATAAGTGGTACAAAGTCAACAAAACAGGAACAGTACGATATTTTTATATTGACGTTTACGGCAGTTCCAGTCCCATACATCTTCCACATGTGCCAGGAGACAAGGTGCTCACCTCCAATTTAGAAAGAATTCCACCAGCACCCAGAGCTTTATGGTATCAGTTATCTGGCCTTTTTATGTTCATTTTAACAGATGAAAAATATTAAACTCAGAGAGGCTATGTGGGTTTTCTGGGGCCACACAGCTGTCTCAATGGAGGAAGTAGGGAAATCTTAGAGAATAATCCTAGTATCAAATAACTGTCGCATCCAAGAATGTCAAAGTTTTCAGGTTACATCATTTTACTGTGATAAGTTCTGGACCTGCGACATAGCCCACTCCACCTCTGAGAAAATGGAAAACCAGGAGAAATGACCTCAGAAAAACTTCCTCCTCCAAACGCAATTTCTTGTCCGCCTAAATCTTTACAGCAGGGCAGGTGCTGTGAGTCGTACCAAAGAGCCTTTCAAAGCAGGAACTCCGGCCTGCAGGTCGGCCTGGATCTTGTCCAAATTGGGTTCCACCCACGGTGAAAACCAATCTGTTTATGGGTGCGCCTTTACGATGTTACAGAACGTCTGCGAGAGACGGGGCTCCAGTTCCCGCCTGCTCTCTGAGTCGCCCGCCCCACAAAGGTGCACACACAAACACGCTCGAGACAGAAAAAAAGCTGGACGGGCCTTCGCTCCTCCCAGGCCTGCAATGAAATGCGCTTTAATTGCATCAAAGGGCTCTTCTCAATGGCGTTTCAGAGCCGCGAGAGAAGCGTTCCCAGCGAGGGCTCCTTTCCGGCTTGCCAGCATTCCTCCGCTCAGCGAAGGGAAGGGGACGGGGCTCCTTCGGGAGGCCCGCAGGCTCATTTCCATTCCGCTCGCATATAGCCTCCGTTGTGCGGGCCGGGCCTGCCGAGGGCAGCCGCGGCTGCCGGCAAACAAAGCCCCATTCATCCCCGGGGCCGGCTTCCTCCCGGCTGCGCGGCCGCAGATGGGCTGGCCCCGGCAGGCCATCCAGAGACCCGGGCGCGCGGCCCGGCCGGGCGCGCACAGACCCCGATTCAGGAGGCCGGCTCTGGGCAGGGCCACCCCGGCTTCTATTTCGGCAGGCTCCGCAAGGAGGATCCGCCGAACCCCATTTTCATTTCAGGGCGTGGGATCTGCGGACACTGAGTCTTTTCAGGGTGGAAATCCTGAGTTTACTCACGGCTCGTTGAGAACCAAGATGTCAGTTTCCACGGCCCTCTCCCCGGCTCCGCCACCCCTGCCCCTCTGGATGGTACGGCCCAAAGTTCTCCGAGTTGTGAGAGGACTTTGTTTCTCGTTCGCGGCCTCTGAAATCCCGACGAAAGGGTCACTTCCTGACTTTTGTGTCTCTTCAATCCAGTGCCTTGAAAGTTCTTACCCTCTTGTTGTGACTAAGTACATAATTGCAAGCCTTCTCCGTTAACTTTTTTCAGAACTTAAACATTCCTCTAGGTTGAAGTTTGGGACTGTGGCTTCACAACAAAGACCACTGTTTTTCCTCCCCCATGTCACTCCTGGGAAAAAGAAAAACAGAAAAGAGAACGCACTTGTTCACCACCCCAGTTTACAGCCATCAAGCACATTTCCTCTGCCCCACATATTAGACCAACAACAGGTTAATGCCACAGAGAGCTCTAACGTCAAATAAAAGGGTTGCAGCCTCACTTAACTCCCAGGCAGCTGGAGGGGGGAGCGGGGGGGCGGGGAGCTGGGGCTTGACTCCTAGTCCACAATCTAAAGCAAAAACAGGCTCCAGATCCACATTCCTATGATGTAGATGAAACAGGGAATGGCAGAATCAAAGAACACCAGATATAGGAAGACTTATCAACCCTAATCCATTCATTTCACAGATAAGCAGCAGATAAGATCTGGGAGGGGAAATGACTTGCCCACCCTCAAAAGGAAGCTGGTTCATCTTAGTAAAAATTGCCCTCAAGCAAACTTGCAAAGTAACCCTAAAAATAATTTTCAACAAGAAAAACTCCAAGAAAAATTATTGTTCAAAAAAATTTATTTGATGTCTTCTTTTTTCCTCTGTGTCAGAAAGGGCGTCCCCTTGGGTTGGTGGGGGAAAGGTGAGAACCCAGGTTTGAAATGAGGATTAGAAGAGAATCTTCAAGTATTTTCAGAAAGAATTCTCCCTGTGTTTCTTTTACTACCTGCATTTTGAACATTGCTGACCTCCCTCCTTAAAGTAAAATATTGCATCCTTGATGTGGTTAAAAAACACAACAAAATAAAAACTGGTTACTCACCACTTTAAGACTCCTTTCCTCTCGCTGGAGAAAACCTTCAGCATCTTCAAATGGTGATAGGGTTACTTTGCAGTGGTTGTTTGTGAAGGTACAAATGAATCAGTAAACAGAAAGAGAGCGTGCTGTGGCGTCCCAGGCACTATTCTAAGCACTTGACATACATCACCTTATTTAATCCTCACAGTAACCTCTGAGGTTTACTATTAATCTTACTCTCATTTTACAGAAAAAGAAATCAAGGCTGAGAGAGGTTAACTGTAACAAGATCACAAGGATGTTAAGTGGGCAAGCAGGGCAGTCTGATGCCTGGGCCTGATCTCTTACACACTAGGCTTTACTGAAACTTTATGCACAAACACACAAGATCACACCCTGGGCACAGACATCTGGAGTTGGAAGCCTGGGAAGCTCCAGCCAGACATAGGTCTTTGTGCTTCTGAAAGAGGCCACACTGGCAGGCCTGAGGGCTATAGGAGGAAGAAGTGTTTCATCCAGTCCCACTTGGAAAGAAAGAGGACCCTTTTGAGGATTTACTAATGTAACACTGAAACTCCCCTTTCAGAATGCAAAATAGTGTAAGTTAATAGTCACTACCTATTGTGAGCGGTCTTGTGATTTTATGTTTTAAGCAATGCTCTGTAAACTTAACAACAGTGTCTCAGTGTGCCGTGTCAAACAAAACTTGGGTTCGAGTCCAGATCTGCTATTTCCAAGAGATGAGACTTTGGGAGATTTATTTAAGCACGATAAACCTCAGTTTCCTCATCTATAAACTGGAGAAAATAAGAACAGCTACCTCATTTGGTTGTTATGAGGATTAAATGAGATTTTCCATGTAAATTGTTCACTGTAGTCTTTATCCTACAGTCAGCATTTGTATGAATCCCTGAAGGCTAGGTTTAGAACAATCTTAATTCTAACAACATAGATTTATTTCTCGCTCACTCTCTATATATGTCCATTCCAAGTTAGCTGGAAGTTCTGTTCCATTTATCTTCATTGGTGAAATATCTGCCATCTCAAACCTTGCCAGTTGTCATGGCACAGGGGACAAGAGAGCATTGGAAGTTAATTATTCTGGTAATAAAATGCTCAGCCTAGGAGTTACACACATCACTTTCCCTTATAACTCATCAGCCAGAACTAATACACTCCCTCCCATCTCACAACCCAGCTACAATAAGGCCAAGAAGTACAGTCCTACCATGTGCCTAGAATGGGGGAGGAGGGGGACTGAAAATACATGGTGACCAGCACTAATGACTTCACCACGCTCAATAAACAAATATTCTTCTTCCTTAGGGTAGCAAATACTAGTTCTTTTTTACAACTTCCAAATGTATAGGTAGTCTCTGCATTTTTTAAAAATAATTTTTATTGGAGTTTAGTTGATTTACAATGTTGTGTTCGTTTCTGCTGTACAGCAAAGTGAATCAGTTATACATATACATATATACACTCTTTTTTAGATTCTTTTCCTATATAGGTCATTACAGAGTATTGAATAGAGTTCCCTGTGCTATACAGTAGGTTCTTATTAGTTATCTATTTTATATATAGTAATGTATTTATGTCAATCCCAGTCTCCCAATTTATCCCTCCCCCCCTTTCCCCCTTCATAACCATAAGTTTGTTTTCTACATCTGGGACTCTATTTCTATTTTATAAATAAGTTCATTTGTACCATTTTTTTAGATTCCGCATATAAGCAATATCATATGATATTTGTCCTTCTCTGTCTGACTTTGCTCAGTATGACAATCTCTAGGACCATCCGTGTCACTGCAAATGGCATTATTTCATTCATTTTTATGGCTGAGAGTCTCTGCATTAAAGAGCTGCTTTAATGCAGAAGGCACTGTAATCTCAGGAGTCATGTTTTGATAAGATTCAACAGTAGCTTCTGGCTGCACCAGGGTGCAGAGGTGTTCTGCTTCTTAGGAGCTCCACCCTCCCATAAAAGGAAAAAAAAAAAAAAAAAAACAGTTAAAGTGCTCCACTTTGACATACCCAACTTGGAGTTCATCGTGGGAGGGAGCAGAAAATATGCTATGTGAATAAGAGCAAACACAAGTTTTGACCACAAAACTAAGAGAGTATCTAGGAAAGATGCTGTAGTGACAAGGAGCATCATGGGTATTCTCTTTCTCGCCCACATCAGATTGGCCCAGCTGTGTCTTGTGGAAATGAACTTGCCTTTGTTTTCTGAACAATTCAAACCTCATCTGGAGTTAATTTAACACATGCCTTGCTGATTGACTGACCTACATGGAAATGTTCATCTACTTCTCTCTTTTTTGACTTCTGTATATATTCAGGCTCAGATTATCGTATTATATTCTTATTTGGCCATTCCTCTACTGCTGGGTATTTTAGATTGTTACTGATTTTTTAATGTTATAAATATTAAAAATAGCACTAAAATGAATATTATGATACATTAAGTTCTATCTGCATATATAATTCTCTCTTGAGGCTGGAATAACTAGGTAAAACTGTGTGAATTTTGCTGCAGAAAAGCAATCTGACCCATGCGATAGCCTTTACCTCTACTTGTAGAAAACACAGAACATAGGGAGGAGCTGCTGTAGGAAACTGCCTAATTACTTGGCATCATGGGAATTCCCTGGTTCACCAGCCTCAGGGATGACAGTGGGACCAAATTCTTCATTGTAATGTATAAAGTGGACTGGTTTAAAATAATGATTTATAGGATTGTGTGGCAACAGAGAAGAATGTTGCTACACAGCATTAAGCGAAAAAAGGAAATTCCAATTACAACCATATTTTTTTAATGACTATGAAAAGAATTATTGAGGACTACATAAAAAGTATCCCTGTTGGGCTTCCCTGGTGGCGCAGTGGTTAAGAATCCACCTGCCAATGCAGGGGACACGGGTTCGAGCCCTGGCCCAGGAAGATCCCACATGCCGTGGAGCAACCAAGCCCGTGCACCACAACTACTGAGCCTGCGCTCTAGCGCCCTCGAGCCACAACTACTGAGCCCACGTGCCACAACTACTGAAGCCTGCGTGCCTAGAGCCCGTGCTCCGCAACAAGGGAAGCCACCACAATGAGAAGCCCGCGCACTGCAACGAAGAGTAGCCCCTGCTCGCTGCAACTAGAGAAAAGCAACGAAGCAGCAACAAAGACCCAACGCAGCCAGAAACAATAAATAAATAAAATAAAATAATAAAATAAATAAATTTATTTTTTAAAAAAGTATCCCTGTATGAAGACAAGAGGAACAATTTTTTCCTTTAATATTCCAGAATTTTAGACTATGGTTATATTGATTTATAATAATTTTAAAAACATAAGTAGAGCGAAGGACACATCTGATGAGAATGTTAGCTAGGAAAGCTGTGTAGCAACTGCTCTTTTAGAAGTTCCTGGCCATTGTTGCACCGGAGCCAGCCCCAGTTGCCTGGATGTGGAGGCCACATTTGGGTTCCCCAGGGTTTTCTTGTAGCTGCTTCCTCCCCCTCAAGAGGGGAACCACCCAGGTGGCTAAGCAAACAATGCAATGTACATCACCGCCAGACTGACCATGAGGCCTCCTGAAGGCCTGAGACCTCCGAGAGAGGGGACTGAACTTGCAGGAGGGTTTCAGAGCAAGAAACCATTTAAAAGAAACAGGAAATGAGTCCCTCAAACCCAAACCATGTGGGAAGACAGGCCACATCATTTAAACAAACCAACAGTAATACAAGTCTGTATGAATGCCCTGTTACTCCCACATTCCTGAAAATCATTTGCAGTCTAATAGGGAAAATCTGTTTATTTAACAAACATTTCTTAAGCACCTATGTGGATCAGGCACTGGGATCATCTCAAGGTTTCAGATTAAAAGTCTTGGCCCTCCCAGGACATACATTCTGTGGAAAGAAACGTGCAAATAACTAATCAATCTGGCAGTGGGATAGATTTGATATGAGGCAGCACACGCCTCTATGTTAAGAGTGAGGCAACTGAAAGGGCCCACTAGATTTGGCAATTGCAGAAAAAATTCCCAGGCTAAGGAATGAGAGATAGATGCAATGAGGTGGAGAGGTAAGATGGTATAGACTGAATAAAGACTTGTCTCTCCAGAAGCTTAGCCAACAGGAAAAGAGAAAAAAACAGGATAGTAGCTTAAATTGGAATTCAGGATCAAGGGAGGGTAATTTTGCAGGTAGGAGAGGCCTGAATATGTTTATAGATTAAAAGGAAGAATTCCACATAGAGGAAGAAATTGAAGATAAAAGATAGGGGAGATGGGAGGGGATGGCATTTAGCACATATTTCACTACTGCTATCTCTTCCGCTTGGAATTTTTAACACATCAACCATAAGTTGCCAAACATTCCTCCCTGTATAAAGAGCTCATAACTTCTAGCTCTTCTCCTTGCCTGTTTTCAGCAGGACATTAAGTCTAAGATTCTATCTTATGTGAATCCGGCACTTTTAAAATAACAATGATCTTTTAGAATTTATAGATTTTGTCTACTCTAAAAGGCATCAAATTAATAGCTATCTGATACTTCCCTTTGCCTTCTCTTCCTTCCTCAAGATTTTACCTAAGCATGACCTCAGGTGCCAAGAAACAAAGATGCACTGCAAATCACTGCGTTCAGAGAAACCCATTTATCATAAGTTAGAAGAAGAAAAAAGGAAAGCAGTTATCTTAGGGAATATTATATTTTTCTTTTTGAAGTGTTTTAGTCTTGAGTTATATTTCCTTTTAACCCACTTTAAATTATTTACTCTTTCAAAACCCATTGGTTTATCACAGCTATACATCTGGAGACCAAACGTGGGTAATATAAAAAGAATGAAAATATTAGTTGATAGAAATAATACTGTTTCTGTTAATTAACTACCTTTTTTTTTCTTCAGTTAATCTCACTCATGCTAATTTCTTAAAAATAGATCTTTAAGTAGAAAAGACAATAATGAGATGAAATAATCCTTTGCACGGAATTTTTCAAAATTTTTTTCAAATATGAAACTTTCTACAGAATTCTAGTGGTCAAAGGAAATTCTAGGAGACAGGGTCTAGTCAACTTGAATAGCAAATCTTATTTTATCTATTCTCCATCTTTTAGAGATAATGTTAGTCTAAAAACAAACACTTCTTGTTGCTGTGAGCAGTAGTAATCCTTTAGTGCTAACATGTAAGGTATTTATTATTTCACTTTCACTCAAAACCAGCACCCAAACTAGCACTGACAAACTAAGGGGCCATGAAGTCTGGTGTGGAAGCAGAGTAATACCATGTCTTTATTTATACCATAATGGTGTTTCTGAAGGGTAAATGGAAAATAAATATTTTCCTTTTAATTGCTTATTGCTTTAAAGTCATCTCTTATTAGATTGATCTTCAATTGACAGTCTCTTAATAACTTAGCCAGATTTTCTCTACCCAGCTTCCTCTTCCATCATTTAGCAAGAAACTGTCAATAAACAAATGTGTAGTACCAGAGAGGCACAAGAGAAGGACAGTATTTTTACCGAAACCCTGCAGGGAGTTGTTTTGCAAAGTAAGAATGCCCTTGTTAGGTGAATAACCATCCCATTATTTACTATTTTGTAAAATTTGTTCTTCTATATTATGTTTTTTTAAAACAAAACATTCCTGAATAGAAGAAGCCTACCAGAGTAACCTTCAGCTTTGCCACTTCTGAAAACATAAAAACCAAAATGCAAATTATCACAACAGTACAGTGTAAGGGATTTGGTCAAATTTAATCAAATTAGTCATAAGAAAGAAAATGGAGATACTTCTAGATATTTCTCTATTCATCAAATTTCAGACATTTACAAAAGTCCATTCCTTGACCTTTTTCTCTTTCGATTCTCAAATTTTGCAAGACTTTGTTTACTTTTTGGATCATTAAGTTCTTCAAGTATATTTTCATAAGAACACATTATGTTATTATTTAAGGATTAAAAGGAGTTTTAGGAGGCTAATATCTAGAGCAAACTTAAGAAAAGAAAAGAAAAAGAGTTCCTCTTATACCAGTATATATCAAATGCAATGTATCAAATGCAGTGAGAACCATCTAGGCTTGTTATGGTATCGGAATTCCGTTGGGAAATAAATATAGAATTATGAGTATGCTGCTGAATGCTTAGTGATTAATCATTCCCAAACAAATGGATATCTCATGAAGTTGAAGACATAAGGCTTCTAGGAGGCTTCTAAGAAACATTCACTAAACATCTATTTTGTGCAAGGCACTGTGCTAGATGCCGTGTAGGATTCAAAGACAAAGAAGACACAGATTGTGTTTTCTAACCACTCTTTCACCCAGAGCCTGGGTTTTTTTGTTTGTTTGTTTTGTTTCTTTTTGTCATTGTTTTGTTTTTGTTGTTTTTTAAGGTAGCCAAAAGAATAAAAAGACCTTTCCAGAAAAAGGAAAAAGAGGGGCGCTAGTAGGGACAAACCTACTTTATCAAGTGTCATGTAAACAAAAGCATTACTTTTTTTATATAGCTTTTATTTTTTTAATATATTTATTTAATTTATTTATTTTCTTATTATTTTGGGCTGCATCAGGTCTTCGCTGTGGGATCTTCGTTGAGGTATGTGGGATCTTTCATTGCAAAGTGGGCTCTTCGTTGTGGCCCTTGGGCTTCTCTCTAGTTGTGGCATGCAGATTTTCTCTTTCTAGTTGTGGCTCGTGGGATCCAGAGTGCATGGGCTCTGTAGTTTGTGGCACGCAGCCTCTCTAGTTGAGGCGCGCAGGCTCAGTAGTTGAGGCACGCGGGCTTAGTTGCCCTGTGGCATGTGGGATCTTAGTTCCCCGATGAGGGATGGAACCCATGTCCCCTGCATTGGAAGGCAGATTCTTACCACTGGACCATCAGGGAAGTCCCCAGAAGCATTACTTTTGAATAGCTTGATAAGCAAGGATTTTTCAAGAGATAAAGACAAAACTTGAAAAGATTGAATGGTTGTTCCTACTGGTCAATCCTGGCATACTATAATCCAAAGGAAGGAATGATGAGTTTAGCTGCCAAGATAGTGACATTTTTAACCCCTGACACTTAGTAAAAAGACGAACAGTAACTCAATCCCATTTGGTTCTGTTTACCTCAAAATTCTACCCCAAAGCTCTTCCAAGAAACCAAAAGGTAACTTTACCTAGGTAGTTCTGTAAACTCACTGAGGAAAGAAACCACGCCCTGAGGTCCTTTTGGTGCCACTGGATTAATGGGAGTCTCTAGATTACTACGCCCTGTTACCCAAATGTCAAGTTGAAATGATTTTGAGACTTGTGTTTCCCTGAGTTAAACTCCAGTAAGCATAGAGCCTAGGAACTCTAATTATAGTAGTTTTTATTGAAATACAAACAAGGTAGAGTTTTTAAATTTCCAATAAGTAAAGTGTTAATTCACGTCTAGAACATTGAAGCCCTCTCTAGAAAACAGACCGCCTATCTCAGAAAAGGTATTTTACTCTCTGAAAATGCTCAGCTCACCTGTTCCATTGAGGACAAATCACATTATAAAGTCAGCAGGATTGACAGTAAGGACTATATATTTTGGATGAACAGAAGGCAGGTATCAGTTATTTCACCATCTGGAAGTAACTTGTCTAGAGCAGGATTGGTACACTACAGTCCCTGGGCCAAATCCAGCTTCCCACCTGCTTTTCTAAATAAAGTTTTATTGGAACCCAGCCACACTCATTCATTTATGTATTATCTCTGGCTGCTTTTGTGCTATGATGAGTTGGGTAGCTGCAACAGAGACCATATACCTCAAAAACCTAAATATTTACTGTCTGGCCCTTTGCAGAAAAGGTTTGCTGACCCTGGTCTAAAGGAGTGTGAAGGCCTATGGCTATTTGAAATATTACATAAACAATTACACAATCTTTTTAACCTGTGGCTCAAAGCATATTTGTACCTTTACCCAAAAGAAGAAAAACAATGCAAAACTTAGTCCAATAAACAGTTGTTTCTTAAACTTTTTAATTGTCTGTTCATGTCAGTTGTAGTAAAAACTGGTAACTCCTTTTCTAACACACTTCAAAAATTCCTCCAAATCACTCCTTAAAAAGCATGGTTAGCCTTCCCATACCACTCTAGAATTTGAAGAGCCTGATCTACTACTATATATACATATTTTGGTCAAAGTGGTTTCTTCCCACTCTTAGTGTTTAGTTCTACTTTTCAACATTTTTCCTTCTATATGAGCTTTTTCCCTCTGAACAATAGATAATATCTCAGCCCACTTAGCTATTATTTCTATCCTTGGATTCCTTTCAGTGTATTTGGGTTGGGTTTTTTCCTAGTGTGTCTCTGGAAATGTGCTTTTCTATATTTATTCTGCACATGACTGGTTCAGTGTGCTTCATTTTACTTCCTTCCTTAATAAGCTATTTTGTTAACAGTGTTTATTTTTTCCTCCCATCCTTTATCCTGTTGTGGTTATTTTCAAGGTGCTACTGATTCCCTGACACCCAAACTGCAAGATAAAGTATGTCAGATCTATTTCTCACAAGACTTGGCCAAAGGTCACAGGAATCTTTGCTTTTCTTAAGATATTTTCCCTGAAAAATCTGCCTTCTTATGAGTGGTGCTTTCTTACTAGATTCAAACTCCATGTTTTACTGAACATCTAATTAGGTTACTTTTCTTACATTTTTTTGGAAATATGTATGGGTATGTGTTGTTATACCAATAAAAATTCCAAGGGATGAAAAAAAGCAGCAAACCCACTTTATATTAAATCATCTAAGTTAAGTGTTATCATGTGCCATTATATGCAAATCAAAATGAAACAACCATCTTTTCTTTAAGATGGAAAATATGGTCTGGACAATGTTCATTTAATGTGCATCCACAAACAGCTGAACAATTATGCCAAGAGAACATTGATTAATTATTTGATGTCAACCTGTTCCAAGGTTGTCATTACTAGTGACAGATCACAAGTTTCCATAATCAAAGCTGCCCTTTTCAACATTTTTATTCTGATTTAAATGAAAGCATCAGAGACTTGCTGGTTATACGGATGGCAAGTTGTAAGGGATACCTAATAGGGAAAGAAGCACTATGCTGAAATAAACAAGATGAAATTAACAATGATAAATGTAAAATTCTATCTTTTAAGTTTTACAGAATCAATTGTTTAGTATCCTGTTAGGAATTTATGTTTGTGCATTAACTAATGCCAACAAATGTGTCACAACAGTGTAACTATATAAGCCAAAATTTTAATTTGGCTTAAAAAATTTAAAAATGATCTTTGTGTTCATCAATATTCTGACATTCCTATTAAGATTAGTTGTATTCTGTGATAGAGCAATTCACAAATGTTCCCCTCTCCACTCCCCGCTTCTTCTTCTGTCTCTCTCTTTCTGGGCAAGTGAAAGACATGCATTTTTCTGTCCTATTGAATTCAGTCCTGGTCCTATGATTTGCTTTGGCAAAAAAAAAAATGTAAGCAGAAATAAGGTATGTCCCTTACTTATGCCAAGAGGGCAAGCCTCAGGCAGAAGATCTAGTATGAGTTTTACCATGTGTTCATTTCCTTCTGCCACTGTGACCAGCAAGCTGTGCTTAGTGGCTGCCCTATCTGCCTGGGTGCCAGAGCAAGGATGATAGTGACAACATGGAGTTCCCAGCCAATCCAAAATGGCCATGTGGAATGAGCCACTGAGATGTCAGGATTGTTGGTTATAGAATCATAACCTAGCCTATTTTCTATTAGCACAGTTGAGACCACTTCTGGAATATTATGTTCTCATGCTTTAAATCCAGAGGCTGATGTCTAAAATGATAAAAAGACTCCCTTGCGGAAGAAAAATTGGCTTACTGAAAAACACTCCAAAAAGCAGATATAAGTGAAAGTTTGAGTTTATTCAGTGGAGTAGATTTGTAACAAAATGTCTCTCCAAAAATGAAATGGACTGGTTTATCAAGTGGTGATAACAGTGCTAAACAACAGAAGTGTTTAAAGATTAACTAAATGGCCAGAGATCTATGGAAAAAGCAAAAGCTTTAGTTTAGCTAAACTTCTAATGTCCCCAGATATTCTGAGATTATAAAACTGAAACAGATCTAACAATACTCATGTCACATTTCCAAGGCTGAAAAACTCATTCCCTACAGCCTTATAATATAACATACTGGATGGAAATAAGTACATATATAATTATTTCTTCTTAATAATCATTGCCAATAGCTCTCCCAATGGCTTTCAGAAACCTTGCCTTTCCCACATTAGGGAAAATCCCCAAATAATAGCTTTCAAGCACTGGATGGTTTTTATTGATTTATAGCTCCCTGCTGAGAGATATTTTTACAAAGATTTCTATCGCCTCCAAGGTTTCAGGAATGATGGCTTTGGTTTTGTCTCTGACAGATCCTGTAATTTGAAATTAAATACTGTACTTATTTGCTAAAGTCTCTTAGGTAATGAAGTTTCTTATTTCAGAGATTAGTAATAGTCTTAGAAAAAACTTGTCTGCCTCCTGATAAGGAAGCCTAGGGAATGCCCCCACATAGACCTTGAAACATCTTCCTGGTTTTCAAAATGAAAATTCTTGTGCTGATATAATTTCAACTTACCTCCTCCAATGCATTTCAGAAAGATGAACAATCCTAGCTTCTTTACATCCTCTAAGATTTTGATAGCAAAAAAGTGTTGGAAGACTGCATGATTTTTAGACCACAATTTATGTTACGAATATTAGTTTCTTTGAAAGCATTAAGACAGAAATATTTAATATTTTGCTAAATCTGTCACTTGTATTGGCATAATTCCATTTATTTTACAATATTCTATTTGCTTCTGGTATTTAACAGTACTCTATAACTGCTAAAAACAATAAAAGAAAACTACTGCAAAATTAATAGAAGTCTAAACTCTTTGTACTCTCTGCAATATCCTGGGATCATTTGTAAGATAAATTGCCCAAACACTTCATCTCAGTTTTCTCTTCATATGAAAATATCTCAAGTATCAAAGATTGATAATCTTTTCTTGAAGCAAGCAAAAGCCCCACAAGGAACCAAGTGGAGGATAGGTCTATTTAAGGAAGCAGGAGGAGATAGACCTTAGATGTGGCCAGATTGACAAAGGTCATCGCTAAAGCAATACAGGGCAAAGGTTAAGAACTAGACTCTATAATCAGGCCGACCTGGGTTTGCATCTGTGCTCCCTCATTACTAGCTATGTCAGCTTAGGCAAGTCATTTAACCTCTCTAAATGTCAGGTTCCTTATCTATAAGGTAGAGATAATAATAAGGTAGAGAGTTATCCTGTGAGTGAACTAAGACAATACATTCATCATCTCAGTGTCTCATAATAACTGTATCAATTACTTATTGTTGTATAGCAAATCACTCCAAGACTTAGTGGATTAAAGTTTGTTTGCTCATGATTCTGTGGATTGGCAGTTTGGGCTGGACTCACCTGGGTAGTTTTTTTCCTCTCCATAGAGCAATGGCTGGGCTCATTCACGCATTTACATCAGTTAACATGTTGGCTGGGGCTGGCTGGTCCTGGATGGCCTCACTCACATGTCTAGAGACTTAGGTGGGTTAATTGGAAAGGCCAGAATGGCTGGGATGGTCTGTCTCCAAGTGCTGCCTCCCTCCGTATGGTATCGCATCCTAAAGGAGATTAGCCTGGGCTTGTTCACCAGCAGCAGTATTCCAAGAGGGTAAGGCTCAGTGCATAAATGCTTTATCAAGCCTCTTCTTGCATCATGTTTGCTGATGTCCTATTGGGCAAAGCAAGTCACATTGTCAACTTCAGAGTCATTGTAGGAGTATACTGTACAAGTTGTAGATACCAAGATTCATAACTCATTGGGCGCTATTCCTTTTTTAATGCTGCAAAAAATTAGTAAACTACTTTAACTTAGTAAATGATAGCTATCTTCATCATCATCATCATCATCACCATCACCATCTATTCAGGATGTATGAGTTATCTTTGAAGAAATAAAGAGTTTGAGATTTCCAAGTTCAGCAACTTGGCAATCAGACATACAATCCACAAGTGTTTATTGAGCACATATGTATATCTGCTTCTTTCCTTGAGGCTGGGGATACAGCAGTCACCAAGGCCCTGCCCTCAAGGAACGTACGATATAGTGGGCAGAAAAGAAAACTTGAGAAAGAATGGTAAACATATGGAATGCTCAGGAAAAATGGACAATATTAGAATATTAGGGCTTTCATACTGGACTTTTGGTCCTACTGAGAAATGTTCCCTATCAAATACTTCTTGAGGAAACTGCTAGTCTTAGCCAGGAGTAAAGGAGATAGAAGATTAGAAAATAGCACAGTGCATGATAACCTGTGTTCAGTAAGCCCTGACCACATCAGTGATCCATTTTACTCCTTTAAGGAACTTAATCCCCTGTAGCCTGGCATATGCTTTCAATTTTGGTATTTAAATAGAGAATCCCATTCTTAGGCTAGATTGGGGTTCAGAAGAAATATCCATGCTCCGGTCTAGAGCAATATAAGGGGATTAGCTCATAAAGCAATGCGATCAGATTCAGTATTCCTTGAAACTCCACCTAGGCAATGTCCCGAAATAAAGGATTAGAAGTCCATGGCCCTCAGTTAAAGATTTGATGAAAAAGTTCATAATAATGCAGTTGACAAGAAAATTAGTTATTTCTGAGATATACATTTTAAAGTAATAACTAGGATTATGACTTATAACATTATACCAGAACATATAAGATTTTTAGAAATTTCATGTAATGTCTGAAACATTTATATTAACATATTTCCATACAAATAACCCAATGAAAGTTTAGTATTAGTTGTTTTGTTTGTTTGTTTTTTTATACTGCAGGTTCTTATTAGTCATCAATTTTATACACATCAGTGTCTACATGTCAATCCCAATCGCCCAATTCAGCAATATTATGACATAGTATGAGTGTGTTTCATGTTTGGTAATTGCAATCATTGTTGCTTTTGTTGTGGTCATCCATGTACAATGCTTGATGTCAGTCTATTTATCTCTTGTAAAAATAAAATACAGTGTGAAAAAAAAAAAATTCACAACCTAAAAAAAAAAAAAAAAGAAGTCCACGGCCCTAAAATTCAGTGTGTCTTTGGACCATCACCCTAGAGTAAGTAGATTATCTGATTTAGAAGTAGTCTGAGAATCCCTGGAAATTATAAGGATATCCAAGGACCAACTTGTCATCTTAAGGGATTAAACCCACAGACTCAGGGCAATGAAGAGGCTTTAGCAGTGTGCCAGGTATCAGGAGGAGACGACAGAGCAGCAGGAGCCCAGGATTCACTGATTACGTATAGGACTCTGCCTGGAAGTGGAGAACCAAAATTTCCAACAAATAATTTACTATTAATGTTAAAATTGAGGAGAAACATGGGATTAAATACAAAAAGGAAGGTCTAGCCTATACATAAAGGAATGAGATTGGAAGCTTACTGAAGCCATGAGCCTTAGTCATTTCAGCTAACATTGACTGGGGACCTATTATGTGTCCAGCACGTAATCCTGGCCTAGATTCTAGGAATATACAGAAGAATCAAATATGAATAGAATAGAGTCTTCAGGTGGACTGACCAACCAAAGAAAATGATCAGAAGCAAAAGTTGGGTCAGTCAGGAATCAGAATATAGGAACTGGTTGGTGTCATACCACAAAGTGTGTTGTTTTGGTGTGGGGTGGAGTTAGTTCCTCCGCTTAAGCCTTCCTTGACCACAGGCAATTAGTCATTGCTTCCTCCATTCCTACAGTTCTCTGTTCTTACCTTTAATGTAGAATTTATCCTACCTCCTTATGTTTTCCCTAGTTTATATCCCCACCTTCTAGCACAAGGTCTGGCACATAACCGGCATCTAATAAGTGTGTTGTAATTATAGGTTCGATTAAATAAATAAAAGAGTGAAGCAACCTGCCTTGTTTGAAGCCTTTCTTTAAGGCTACAGGCCTTGCCCTGCTGGATTAGAAAAGGCTGTACTCAGAAACAGGTCTGCATTGAAGCGAAACACACCATGCACTCATCTTACAACATTCTCTTTCCATCTCTTCAATACATAACTTGATGTAACACTGCAGAACTTCATGACTAAATTGATGACTATTCCAATTTAAATAATTTTGATTATCAAGGAACCTATGGGAAATAAATCTTTTAATTATAGTAACAGTTCATTTGTTTACCAGATACTTCTTAAAGGCAATAGTAAAAAAGCATAGCTAAGAGAAAATAAAAGTTAAACATTTTAAGAAAATTAAAACACAGTGAGTCTCATCTTTCTATATGAGGGTTTTCATACCCACTTCAAGGATGGGATTTAGCTCTCGAGCACATACATACACATACACTGTGTTGCTTTAGTCTCATTAGCAGGTGCCTTTCAGCTACTTCCTTTTTCTAAAACAAGAAGCATTGAGTCAGTGATTTGGCCAGGGGGAAAGCTCCAAGCAATGACTATTAATAATGAAGACTTACTAATGTTGGCAAAATCTATTTCCCCTTTAGAAAACAGAGAGAGTAAGCTACTGAAAGTTAGTATCACTCACGGAGGCAAAAAGATTAGGGAAAAACTACTTCTAGAAGTCTTGGTTTAGTTAAAATTTGGACCACATATTTTGGGACATGTCCCAGAGTTCTTTATGTTGACTATTAACAGAGGCAGTTTCCATTTCAGGGTAAAAACTAACAAAAAATTAAAATATATTAAGTATTTCTATTGCCCAAGTACTATGATAAGTTCTTGTATAAAGTTATTATTCATTGCCCCCGCCAACAACCCTGAGAGTAAAGCTGGGAGTGGAGATATGGTCTTTCTGACTTAAAGGACATGTTCTTCTCTGTTACTTTATACTGTTGTCTACTGAAAAAAAAAAAAAAAGCACAACCTAATAGTTTAGAATTATATTTTATTCGGCAGACTTTCTGAGGGCTTCAAGATGGGTTGCAGTCTCTTAAATATCTCTGAGGGACTGCTCCGAAGAGGTAAGGGAGGAGCCAGGATATATAGGAGTTTTGCAACAAAGACCAGGTAGTCAGAACATCGAAAGAGTAATTAAAGAAAACCAGATATCTCAAGTTAAGGAATTTAGTGCTTTTCTATGTATGAGAAGATGCAAGAGTCTGTACTGACTGAAATCACTCCTTTGGTATATACCCTAGCTATTTAGGGCCAGTATCCTGTTCTTTCCCGTCCTGAGTTCCCTCAGGGTGCCCTGTCGGGCGGCTATAGTGGTTTGATGGATGCAACATCCTTTGATAACTGATACGGCAGGCAACATTTTTCATTCACACCGTATTCAGCTGATATCCCTAAATCAGTATAAACGTAGTTGAACGATGGATGGAGTGTCTATTCAGAAGAACTGTGTTCCACAAATTTCTCATTTCCCTTGCCAAGAGAGGCAGAGAAAGATTGTCAGTTTCCCCAGATGTCCCAGCAATAGGATTCAAGGTTTGGGACTGGATATCAGACAACCTATTACATATTTCCTCATTCTGCTTAAAAGTTAAGGTGTTGGTTCATCTCTGAAAGATAAAGGCAGTTTAAAGTATCTCACTGACAACCCATGTAGGCCAACCCACCACATTCACTTGACATAAGAAGTGTGTGCAGTGTCTCAGGGTGACCCAGTTACGAGCAGTCTCATTTAAAGCTATTAAGTGTGGTTTCTTTTTCAGTGAGGTCATCCTGTTTAATCCCTCCGGACTGAAAGAGCCTATAAAGCAGTCTCTCTAACAGCATATCTCAGTCCATTTCCTGGTGGACTACAGGGTTCAACTATTTAAGAGTGCTCTCTTCAAGTGAGAAGAAGGAAGAGGTTGGTAGTGAGGATGGGGATAGGTAAGAAGAAGGCAAGAAGTAAAGTGCCAGTCACATGGAGAAACTACTCCAAGCACTGCAAAAGAACACAGAAAGAGGTTGGGAGCATGTACAAGGAGGAAGTTTGAAGAGTCCTCACCCACTTCCTCACCATTCAGTAAATCTTCCCTTGTTTGGAACCAACTGTACAAAAGGGAAAATACAAGAAGGACCGCATTCAGAGCATGTGTTCCTGTGTTCCACCACGGGAAAAACAAATAGCTGTAACTGCCCGGTGCAATTTCATCTGGTTTGTAAAGCATCATAGGAAACAAGCATAAAATAAAAAGGTACATTTCTTATGAAAGATTTCTCCATTGAGAAGTTTCTGAATCAGAATCTTTGGGTGGAGTGTAGAGGGTATGACCAGCAATCTTTGTTTTAAAAGCCCTCAGGTAAAGTTAGAGAACCGTGGCCTATAGGCCTTTGTCTCTCCCACACAACTCCAGCATGAAAAGATAATCAAAGCCATATGAGCTTTCCTCAATTCAGACGATGAGATGTTAAAAAGATATAATAGATCTATGTATACTCATTGCTAAAGTGAAAAATAAGGTGCAGAATACTATGAAGGACATGATATCATTTATATATATAGTAAAAAGTTTATCTATCTACTATCTATCTATCCTGTCCATAAACAGAAAATTTCTGAAGGAGCAGTAAACAATAGTTACATCTAGGGATCAAGATACTTGGGATGGGTGAGAGGAGGGGGACATTTACTTTACATATTTATAGCCTTTTATAACTTTGTTTACCATAGGCATTCTTTCTTTTTATACTTTTATATTTTTAAGTTGATTCTGATGATCAGCTGGAATTAAAAACCACTGTAGATAAATTGTTGTTAGTTTCCATTAGTTTAGTAGTCATTAAGTGACTATTCAAACACTTGTTCATTGACTCTGTGGATCCTCTCAAGCTCACTGCTTTCTGAAGCTTCTTCGAAGTCCTGCTCCAGAAAATACATGTGTTTAAGATAGGACCATCTTTGTGGTAATACCAGTCTTTGCAACACAGGATCTTCTCAAATCCGTTGAACAGGCAAGTCCAAGGTTCCCCCACACTCACATGCAGCAGCAGTGTGGCCAGATTCAAGAAGATACTGAGAAATACAATGTGGTTTACATGGGTGAATTCAATTAGCAAATATCAAAACTGTTTCCCTAAGAGGGTCCAGCTTGCTCCCTCTAGAGAGATCAGCGTGCCCTGTTAGTATCCAGGAAGGAAAGTAATTTTCAAGAGCAGAACAAATCTGTGTCAGCATTCAAATAGGCTGTCCTTCCCATTCACCTAGAAGCAGGAAGAACCCCAGGCAAAATTGTTATGTACCCTAAACGAATCTTCAGATCTTACTACTCTCCTGTTTCTAAACCTCTCCCATTCACCAGCTGCTGGGAGAAATCTGAACCTCCACATCTGTTCCCTGCAGTCTTCAAAACTGATATCAGATGGTTCAGGAACTCGCCTGTAGCACCCACACATGCCTGCCCACCATAAAGCATCTTCAAAACTATTCCTTTCCTCCTCCTGGCATCAAAATTTTACCTTCTTCCTCCCTTCCCCATCCCAATGTTTAATCTCCTAATATTCTAGTCTTATGTAGTTGTAACTGAAGAAAGAGATTCCAGAAAGTCACACTGAGTGTTACGTCAGTACTTCTCAACCCCTAAACACACCTGGGAATTTTGACATGTGATACAGTGGGGAAAAGGGGAGAGGCGAGGGACTATATCAGAATTTTAAGGAAGGTGAAGCATGTGGTTTGAAAGAGCCCCCATAGTCCTTGAATGACTTCTCTTGAGAGTCACTGGGTTAGCTAGATATTAATTTCATAGTTAACTTCCCAGGGCTATTTATGTGTTAATGGGGCAATTCTTTAAAACAAAACTGAATCTCTAATTATGGAGCTACAGGTATGTTGCTGGTACAGAAGATATTTTGGGATAAGGGAGCCTTCCTGGGTTTCTCCCAAATACGTCATACCGATGGGTGCATATCTCACCTAAACACTGGACTTTCTCCCCTACTCAAAACTTTGCTAAAGACTTGCTAAAATCTTTTTCAAGTGATTAGGTCACTTGAAATTCCACTTAATAGGCCAGGTCTGCCAAAGTAAGGCAAGAGAGGAAAACTATGCATTCTATCACCTCTTTATTTTTAATGGTATTGACTCTTGAAACCCAGAGGAATGCTAGCTTCCATCAGCTCCTCTCCACAGACTGATATTTTAAGTATGGAATGCTAGGAACCAACCTTCATTTTGCCCTTGTGGACAGGACATAGTTTACCTCACCTAGAATAGGCAGCTCTGTTTTTCTGATGGAAATCTTGGAAACCAACATGGAAAACATAATGAGGGTAGCCTCATAAAACAAGGAAATATCCACCCACAAATATTTTTTTAGAGCCCACAATATCACAGATGCTTTGCTTTCATTTTGAATGGTCACTTTACTTTCCCTACAACACCTCAAAATTACCCATTCCTGGAACCCCTCTGATTCCACTGAAGATATTGAACTCCACTCTCAGTCTTGGTCTACCCATCATCACCTGAACCAATCTCCAAGTATCTTTGCTATCACAAAAACTCGAAATGACGCTGTTATTACAAAAGCAAACACCACTCCTATAAGGGACCTATTCCAAAGACATTACTAAACAAATACTTTGGTTTAGCACAGTTTGACTGGGATCATGTAGAATGCGACTAAAAAATAACCTTCCTTAGAGTGAAAAGATAATAGTCTAAAAGACAAATCAGATTTTTCGTGAGATGCACAACAGAAAAGCTGAATGTTAATGATTCTAGTCATTAAAATTCCAGCCTGAGATCTAGAGGGTGGATCTAATGCCCTTTCACCAAGGAAAGCTGTAGTCATTTTTTAGAAGCCCAAATGTTGACCAAAGCCTCAGAGTGGAATTCAATTGAAATTCTGGTACTCAAGAACTGTAACCTTGAGCTGTCTAATAGGGATTTAACAAATATCTTAAAGCACAAGTCTCATTGGCTGCAAATAACAGAAGTCCGTTTGAACCACCTTAATTAAAAGGGGAAGAGGGAGTTATTATAAGACTATCTTATGGACCCCAAGTGTAGGGAGAAAAGGCCTTATAAGGACTAGTGTCAGACACCAGAAAATTCTCAGGAACTAAGTCAGTGATTCGATTCCCTGTTTTTTTTCTCTCTCTCTCTCTCTCTGCCTCCTCCTCTCTGTCCCTCCCCACCTCTCTCCATCTTCCTTCTCTCTTCTCCTTCTCTTTTTCTTTTTCCCATTCTCCCCACGGTTTCTCATCTCTCCCTTTCTGAGGCTTTGCCTCCATCTTACCTCTCAGCACTATCTTTGCTTCTCCTTACACCTCTCAGTCAGCAGAGTCTGACTGAAAGCTCAATTGCAAATCCCAGGAGACAATCAGATTGGCCCAACATGGGTGAACTCTCTCTTTCTGATTAAGTCAGTGGAAATACAGAAGGGCAGAGTCTTATAGTATAAACATGACTCTGGGGCTCCACTCCCTGAGGGTGCTGGGAAGATATTAATTATTCCTCTCACTGAAAAATATTTTAAATGTAAAGGTCACAAATTGACAAACGGAAAAAACATTAGGCTAAACCTTTGGGAATTCTTTCTTTCCCTAGTTGGTTTCCACTAACGTGAGAATTTATAAAATATACTTTAGTGTTCTTTCATGAGGAAAAAATACATATATACCAACAAGATAAATTTTTGTGTAGTCAAAAAATCAGTAGACTTGTAAGTTTCAGGACACTCAGGCTCCACCACTAACCAGCAACATGTAAAGTTGCATGATTCACTGCTGATCCCCAGTTCTTACCTGATGCCCAATCTCTAAGGCTCCTTCCATCTCTAACATGCTAATTCTCCTAAGAGGTTAACATCTACTCTTACAATAGCTACTTGGAGAAAAGAGCTATCTAACTTGTGTTGTGGCTTTGGGAGGAATATTCATTCAGGGAAGAGATCAAGCAGGTCTGCCTCTTGGTTTTGTAGTTTGCATAGTGTTTTTGTACTCTGGGGATTAGGATTCATGGGGTAAATTAGTTGCATATTAGTAGATTCATTCACTGTTTCAAGCTATTTGGGTGCCAATTATGTGAGTCTCTAAAGGAATTGGAATCTCAAAAGTGAGTTAGTTTACCTTATACTCACCAGCAAAATTAGTCTCCGGGGCATTCAAACACGCTCCTGCTAAATTGGGGATTTTTAGTGTCACTTAAATTCCAATGTGCATTCAAAATTATAACCCCAGTGACAATGCACCTGGACTTATTAAGCTCTGCTCTTGGAATTCATGCGAGAATGATAGTGGAAGAGCAGTAAACGTAGAGAGCATCCTGAAGCCTGCTAACTCATTTCCTTTGATGGAGATCAATAAGCTTTTGAGCATCAGCAATACTATCAAAAAGCAGATGCTCAGCAGACCTGCCACACCTTACATTTCACATCCTTTCCCATCTGAACGGCTGAGTGTGGCTTTTGAACGAGGCCCGATCAATCAGGATATAACAGAAGATGTTTCTTGTCCTCTCTAGCACAAATTTCCTCTCTAAAAGGAAAACGGGTTCCTATTTTAAAAGGTTGATAATACAATAAATCGGGGAAGTGTTAAATCCACCGTGCCAACCATACTTTTTTTCTTGCATATATTCTACTTTGCGACTGAAGATATTTAGGATAATCAACTAGGGATTTTACTACTAGTCAATTGGGGATTTTACAAATGGTCTCTCACTCAAGGAAAGACTGTTAATACCAAGAAAAACATATTTCGGATGTATGTTCAATTGTAATGTACATAGTGAATTAAGCACAAATGCCTGGCACATAATAGGTGAGCAATAAATATATGTTTCCCTTCTTTTCCTGAGTTGAATCAAATGTGCAGAAAAAAAGAAAGAAATCTGGAATTTTTTTAAGAGTTTGTTCACAAAACTATAATATCTTATTTAATTATAATTCTCCCCCTATGATCTCAAAGTATTATCACATTTATCATTGATCTTTTGCAATCGCCACATGATGTAAACAGGGCTAAATATTATTAACTCCATCCTTAATGAAGACATTTAAGCATAGAAAGGACAAGAGACTTGTCCAAATTTTTAACAGCTCAATAATAGGGTAGAACTCAGAGTCCCTGACTCTGGTTTATTACCCAAGTTACAATGCCTCATTAAGAATCCAATTCCAACAAACCCTGTGTGACTGTAAAATGTTTTTCTTAAAGGACTAGGTTATATTCTTTAGAAATTAGGACACCAATATCACACAAATAAAAATTACTTGCCAAATTGACTCTCTATTACATATATTTGTCTGTATATATAAACATACTTATATATACACATATACACTATCTGATCATATCCCAGAATTGCTGAAGAGAACACCTGTTCTGAAAAAGGTGAGATAACACATTTAAAAATGAAAAATAGAAAAGATTCTACCATAGATGTGCCATTCATATTGCAGCCCCATCTCAAGACTGGAACCCTCATGATCCACTCTGCTGGAATACTTCAGCTTGAACAGAAATAATACAGAATTTTAATAGTTTGAAAGCTAGTAAAGCAACATCAATAAGATGAAAAACTATCGAAGCTGCTAGTCATGTTCAGGGATCTTTTTGAGAACTTAGCAAGTCTTGAATAATGAGCAGGAGGCTGATTTTTACTCTGGTTGGTAACAGACTATTATCCTTATTATCATACATATTTTTGCCACACGTTCATCACATGAAATCTGATTCACAGCAGCATCCAGCGCTGTTATCACGTTTCCCAGACACGCCATTAACCCATAACCCTACCTACTGCCAAAGCCCAAGTATGCATATGATAAGGATTTCAGTAAGAACCTCTCTGTTCCGTACAGACTTCCCTCTTCTGTCCTTCCCTCAGTGCAGTTTGCCTCAGAGACCTAGCCAGCATTCTCAATCTGTGATGAACTGGCACATACCTACGAACTTGAATTTGTCAAAACACACTGAGAGGAGAGGAAATTCATGTTTTGCCTTCAGCCATCCATGAGAACAGCCCTCTGGCCTCTTTCCCACTTCATTATGTACCTATATATGTTTGTTTGCCCTGTACTGCCATTTCTCTTGTTTTCTTTCTAAAATTTTGATTAAAAATCAGAAGTTAAAATTCTATTTTATCAAAAATAATGTATATGTATCAGGTCATATAAAAGGTCAAGTAATACCAAAAGTCTTATAATTAAAAAATAGCAGTCTTCTGTGTTACCCCTTTCCAGAAGCAATCACTTTCTACTCTTTGAACTCTATTTCTTCTGCTTCTTACTTTATGTCTCTGAATAATTCTCTTACACTGGAATTTCTTAGCTCTTTTCCTTTATATATGATCTACTGGCTTCCTATTGGAGAAGATAGAATTTAACTCTTACATAAACCCCTTACCAAGTACACACACATATTTTCCACCCTTCCAATTTTGAGCTTTTATTAAATTGATATTTATCAATAATTATTATAATTGTATAACTATCATTCATACATAAGGCACGTAATGTACTTGGACTGCATTTTCTTTCTTGTAAAACTTTTGTTTTTCTTACAGTTAGTTACTGTCACTATTTTGGTTTTCCACGTACTTATCACTAATCCATGCCTAACTCTCTGACAATTACAAAACTCCTCTCAATATAAACAAGCACATCAGCTAACCCATAAATCACGCCCCCGTCCCCCGCAAGGATCCGTTGCTTCTGAAGCCCCCTCCCCTCTTGCTCCAACCTGAACCATGTGTTCTCTAGGCCTCCTGTACAATTGTCATCCTGGGACCTTTTAATCACCATCGTTCTGGAAATTCCCTTACTTTTCTTCTGTACTGAGTCCGTTTTTCAGAATCCCATGTCTTTTTCTTCATGGGTTTATTCCCTCATTTTGATGGAACATGTTTTCCAATAAATTGCTCAGAAAGGCTGCATGAGAGGTAAATGACATGCATGGCTAAAATATCTTTGTTCTACTTACGTACTTGGCTGGTAGTTTGATTGGGTAAAGAAATCTAGTCTGGAAATAATTTTTATGCAGAAATTTAATAGATTGCTACATTGCTTACTAGCTTCCAATGTTGCTGTTGAGAAGGCTGATGTTATTCTTATTCCCAATCATTTGTGGGGTTTTGTAGGGGGCGTTTGTTGTTGGTGGTGGTGGGTTATTTTGCCTTCACTGGAAATTCTAGATTTGTTCTTTAATGATCAAGTTCAGAAATGTCATGATGATGAGGCTTGGTGTAGGTTTTTTTTTTTTTTTTTTTTTTTTCATGTAATGTCTGAAACATTTATATTAACATATTTCCATACAAATAACCCAATGAAAGTTTAGTATTAGTTGTTTTGTTTGTTTTTTTATACTGCAGGTTCTTATTAGGCATCAGTTTCATACACATCAGTGTATACATGTCAATCCCAATTGCCCAATCCAGCACACCACCATCCCCACCTCACCGCAGTTTTCCCCCCGGTGTAGGTTTTTTTATATTCACTGTTCTAGGTACTTGGTAGACCCTTTCAACCTAGAGATTTATAGCCTTCAGTTCTGGAAAGTTCTTTTGTATTATTTCTTTGATAATTCCTTCCTCTTCATTTCCTCCATGCTCTCTTTGTGAAATTTATTTTGGTTGAGGCTAAATCTTGTGGATGAATTCTCTAATTATTTTATCATTTCCCTCTCACTTTTTCATTTCTTTCTCTGGGAGATTTCTTCAACTTTAATTTCCAATTTTATTTTGAATGCTTTTAGTTCTGCTCTCATATTTTTAATTTGCAAACAATTTTCCTTGTTCTTTGTACATTTCGCAGTGCAATTTATTCTTTTATCTTTCTGAGGAGATGGATTTTGGTTTTTCTGTTTGCTTTTGTTTGTTTGTATTTTTGAAATTTCTACTGGGAAGAGGCTGCATTGCCTTTTTTTAAAAAAATGTCTTTTGGGTTCAGTCTCTTACTCCACATTAAAAGGATCTGGGGATCCTGCAGTCTCTGTTCATATTTAAGCAAGGCACCTAAGAGTGGATTAAAAGCATTTTGGGTAATTCATACTTTTGGTAGGGTTTCATAACTGGTGGGCCTTGCTGTAGTATGATTAGGAATGTTTACTGGGTGTACCAAATGTCAAAGCCTGTAAGTCTTTTTTTCCAGGGCCAGATTTCCCAGAGAATAATCCCTTTATCTCCTGCCTGGCTGCTAGGACTCTGCATGTCCTGTGGGGACAGGAGGTTGGGGGTCACACTCCTCACAATGCAGATTGGCATTAATCTCCCAGTTTTTAATACTGCTTCTCACTCATATCCTCACACGTTCCTTGTGTTCCCTAATCCAGAGCCTTGCTGGCTGAACCTCTTTAGCTTTATTTGAGCCTTCTGCCAGAGGAGATGGAGTAGTCACAGTGGAACTGATTTGAGGAGTATCTGGGCATCTAACGCTTCTTTTGTAAACCCCAAGTTTTAGCTCCATCCACACCCACTTCCAGAGTAGCTTGCCTCCAATTCCCGAGTTTTTCTCAAATTCGTCAGCACAAATCCACTTGTTTCCTTTTATCCTACCTCCTGCAGGCACTTAGTTTTTGGCCTCCCTTCTTTACTAAGTTATAACATCTTCCAAAGTTTGATGACATCTCTCTGGCACTTTACATCCCTTTTCTCTGTCAGATGAACCTTGAACCTTTGTCATTTCTTTCCTATCATTTTAGTGGAGTCTGAGGAGATGACTCATGTGTTCCACCTGACTACAGGTCCCTCACTCCTCTTTCCACCATGGTTGATTAATTTATTTGGCCAGTATTATCTTAACACTGGTATATATTTGTGGAGAGTAAGAGATGCAAGAAATTCTTAGCTCTAATGGAACTTATACACAAGTTGAGAGAAAAAATACAGATAGATGAGCAAATTCTAAAACAAATTAATACAAACTTTTAGAAATATGATAAAGTGCTAATGAAGTACTATATCTGATTATCTGACAGGAACTGATAAAGTTAATCACTGCAGGCATTGAGAATTGAAAACAATCTCCTTGGCCTAGAATTCAAGGGCAGGTTTCACCAAGTAGTACTCAAATTCCATAGAATTTGTAAAGCCATTGAGAATGAGGGAATTCCAAGTGAGAGAAACAGAGAAAGCATGGGGAATTGTGAATGCATTTGGCAAAAACAGAAGAGTCCTACAAGGAAACTATAAATAGGTTATCATCAATTCCACATTTTAGGTGAAAAAAATATGGTAAGAAAAACATGGATAACAACAACAATAATAATAAACCCACTGTACTCCAGGTTGTGGGCCTAGCTGCACCTTGGACTTGATGTACAGTGAGAGAGAGTCACTATACTGCCTCACCTCCAAGTTCCCATCTATAGCCTGTGAATTATACCTAACAAAACTGTTCTTTCTTCTTTATGGTAGAATTTCTGAGCACAACAATTAGCCTCTCCTAAAGAAATTAGTAGTTAAAGGAGCAGATCTGCAACATCTGCTTCCTGAACACTTTATAGAGAAGAAGCCAAGATGTGCTAGGCTAAAGGTTTTTAAAAAGGGGAGAGTGAGTGGGTGGATTACAGCTATAAAGGACGTGGTCGTGAATCTTTAGAAAGAGAAAAGGTGAACGTGGGATAAAAGATTCTCTGGGACAGCACACATGCTGAAGATGGTAGTTGCATAAGAGTTCAGAATATAACTTAACAGAGAGGTAATTCACATTATTCAAAAGAGGAAGATGCAAGAGGGAACATTCAAACTGGAACACTGTGCACTTACAAGAAACTAAAGTGCAATTGATTTATGTTTGCAGAAATGTTTATGACTAATTGGTAACGGAAAAAAATTGTAAATATGTGACTATTATAAATATATGGCAGGCCAATATCTTCCATGATGAACTAAAATCTGGATAATCAAGCTGAGCACTAACAAGTTTTGTCCTTATTTTTTTTCTTTATTCTCCCTCCCTCAAAACTGGTGCAGCCCTTTTTCCCACCCAGGACCCATCCAGGATCCTGCAGTGTTCACAGTTTAATATTCATTCTTCCATTTTCTTCTTTTAGCTTTCTTGTTTGTTTTGTTTTGAAAGGTAACAAGAAATCCTTTGTATCAAACTCTCTTGGCAACTGTCTAAATGGGTAGATACCTGCCTCTTCTCTGGAAATGCTGAGAGTAACCCGGTGTTTCTCTAGTGACCTTTCAAGGAAGCTGCCTTTTTCAAAGGGGAGTAAGAAGGAACCCTAGTCTGGGAGGTGACCTAGGGCTATGATCTTTGCCAGATACTTGCTCTAGGAGCACAGCTCTTCCGCTGACAGTAACAGATACAGTTTCCCAAAGTCAGGCTCTATACGATGCAGTAGCCAGAGTCAGGTCCAAGAAAGCCACGTCCATGTGCAGTCACTTCCCTCACATCCTAAGAAACACTGTGTTTCTAAGTTACATCTTTATTCACAGAAAAAGCCAACAGTCTGTAATTACTGTCAGTTCATTTTTCATATGTGTCATTATACTGGATACCCTCTGTCTCTCCAGGTCCTCTCTCCATTTTTCTCCATTCTGCTCTGCATCTTGCTCAGCTGTTCTACAAAAACCATGTCAGTGAGACTCCCATGACCTCTGGTTTCCCATTGGGTTTGGTCAATGAGAGCCTTGGCAGGAGATAAGAGGATGGGATGACCGTGAGATCAGGGTGTGTATTCCCCTGGCTCCCTCCCTGAGAGGCAGCTTTGGTTGGACATGTCCTTTCAGCTGGGTCAGTGTGCCTTTCTAGGCGACTTTCTCCGCTCAGCTTTTCTTTCTGGTCAGTAACTGTCCCCTTCCCTCATCCTTTCAGATCTAGGTGTAGTAACACTTCATCCACGGCTACTAGCCTCAAATTGCTGCATTGTGTCTTGTGGTTCCCCTACACTCTACCCTCACCCTTAACACATACCTTTATAAACAGTCTCTTTGCTTCTCGCTCCCACTGCAGGGGGCACGGGTTTGACCCCTGGTACGGGAAGTTCCACATGCCACGCAGCGCGGCCAAAACAACAAAAACAAAAACAGTCTCTTTGTAAATAAATACTCCTGGAATCATCCTAATTCGGGTATGCCACCTGTTTCCTGCTAGGAACTGACAGAGGTCAAGAAATAAGTCATTTTTTAAAAAAGATTTTATCTTTTTTTAAAAGTCTATACTTGAAAAGAGGTGAAACTAATACAGCAAGTGAAAACATTCCAGCTCTGAAGTCAAAGAAAGTTTGGTTCAAGTTCCAGACCATCTTTTTATAAACTGTGTGTCCTTGGACAAGGTACTCAAACTTTCAGAGCAGTTGTTTAATCTTTAAAATGAACATAATTATAGTACCTACATCACAGAACTGGTATGAAGGCTAAATGAAACAATTTTAAATGAGATTTTAAAGATTCAGAGAAGGCAAGTTCTTCATTCCTACTAGCTAATAAAAACAATCATCATAATATAAATATTTATTAGTTAATAACTATTTTTCTGAAAGGGGCTACATTAATCTTTAATTAGATCTTAAAGATTGGGTAGCTGAAATTTATGTTGGTAGGCTCAGGTAGGACTTACTCAAGATGTATTTCTTCACACAGGATATAGGAATTATTGCTTTCAATTTCACATCAGTGTTCTAATTCCAGACTTCTAAAAGGAAAGTTACCTTGAGATTTTGGCAGAGAATCAAGATCAGAAGTCACTTCATTTGTTGTCAGATATGGTAACCTCTTTTCCCAGAAATCCTCCTTAGGACAGTCATATACAGGTAGCAATGCATATATCTGTAACTTCATTCAAAAACAAAACAAGGGCCATCATTCCCCTATCAGTGCCATGAATTAATCACTAGCTTTAATTAAGAATCACATTCTAGAGGCTTCTATAATTGGAGAGTTAACTTAATGAGCTATTGCAAGTTAAAGTAATTTCCACTTCCTTGAATTTAACTGTGGTGAATGGAGTTTTTTTCCGGAAACCTTCATTACCTGTCCGATTATCCTAAGCCTTCTACACCATCTACTTTTGATTGTGTTTGCTCCAATCCAGGGAGCACAATCCTGCAGGGGTTTGAAATCAGAAAGATGCTGACAGTACATGCATGAGGCAGATATACTTTTGTTGTACAGAGTTTACATATATTAATAGACTTAAATTGGTCTATGAACAAAGTCAATTGCCATCTCTTGATTATTTATATAAATTAAAGGACGGCTTAATTTCTACCATGTGTGCCCTCTGGCAACAAAAGTTACTGAAGATTTCAGTCCTTCTCTTTTCAATGGATTGGGGAAGCAAGACTACCTACTATCTGCCAATATTTAGCTATACTTCATAGGAGACAGTTTATTTTGGAGCCTGTAATGATCTAATCAAGAAAACCATGGATCTGATGTAACTTCCCCTACTCAGCTCCAGCACCTCTCCTACAAAAGACCATAAACAAACTGCAAACAAAAGAAATAAAACTGTATAGAATTTCACCACCAGGCGCAGTCCCAAACCAAAACATGCAATTTTAAGGATCTTGACATCATGACCAAAATAGACAAAGCAGATGTGGTTAGCTTAGTTGACCATGGATTATTGGGATAAAATGGCAGCAGGATAAGTTAACCCCTGTACCCAGAATCAAGGAATGAGGTGCTTCAGTAGTCAAGAAAGACAGGTTTGTGCTTCTTTACCAGTATTGACATGTACATATTTGAAAACAAACATATTTATTGAACACTATAATTAAGTAGCTCTTTTCTAGCACCCTTTCAATAGAGGATCTCCAATATGAGAATTAATAGGAGAAAAAAGAGTTTTTCATTTATCTCATATACAGCTCTATCAAGAATGGGTTTCCACAATAAGAGTATGTAGGCTGTTAGGTTCTCGGCCTAGGTTTCCCAACTCAAGAAAGACATATTCTGGTTCTACTTACTCTTTTTTTTTAAAAAGAAAATATTTATTTATTTATTATTTATTTTTGGTTGCATTGGGTCTTGTGCTGAGCGCGGGCTTTCTCTAGTTGTGGCGAGCGGGGGCTACTCTTCATTGCGGTTCGCGGGCTTCTCATTGCGGTGGCTTCTCTTGTTGTGGAGCACAGGCTCTAGGTGCGTGGGCTTCAGTAGTTGTGGCACACGGGCTCAGTAGTTGTGGCTTGTGGGCTCTAGAGCACAGGCTCAGTAGTTGTGGTGCATGGGCTTAGTTGCTCATGGCATGTGGGATCTTCCCAGACCAGGGATTGAACTCGTGTCCCCTGCGCTAGCAGGCGGATTCTTAACCACTGCGCCACCATGGAAGCCCCTACTTACTCTTGTACTCCACCTTAATAATAGGTAGAGAGGGACGACCATGTCACACCACCAGAACTAATTCTAATCCTATCTCTACCTCTAACTCACTTTGTACTGGGGGGCAGGTATCATCATCTCTGAGTCTCAAAGGTCAAGTGACATTGTTCAGTGTGATGAGATAGTATACATACATAAATTTTAGAAATTCTAAAGTGCTCTACAAATGAGGGTTGAATGATGAAAAACTTAGTTGTGGTTGTGTTTTCATTTCTCAAAAGTGTCCAATTTCAACAGTTCAGTAGAAAAAGGAGTGCAAATTTTCTCATTGATGTTCTTGCATTCAATACAATAGGTAATGATAGGTACAAGCCAGTTATCCATTTTATATAATAAAATATTTTATGTAAAAATGTTGAAATGAAGCTTATAAACTTTCTGAATCACTTTCATGGAAGAAAAGTTCTTACCAACAGCTTAGATAAAATCAAGGGTGATAAATCCATGAGGGGTAACTATGAAAAATTGTTCTATAAGGTTATATACTTTACTTAAAAAAATTTTTTTTTGTACCTGACTGCAAGAATAGCACATGCTCATTGGAGGACAAATGGAAATTATTTTTTAAAAATTATTGACATTTTTTAGTATTATGGTCCCTTTTATCCCCTAGTCAAATATACGTATGTACTACTTCTTATAAAACTTTCTCTCCTTTACGAAAGGTGAGACTATATGGGCAATCAAACCCTCCTAGTGCTAACTACCTGTGCCATAGTTAAAGTGAGAGTACTGGACTCAGGTGGCCAGGTCTATTCCTCTATAGCAGTTTTTTTTAAATAAGCTTATTTATTTTATTTATTTATTTTTGGCTGCACTGGGTCTTTGTTGCTGTGCGCGGGCTTTCTCTAGTTGTGGCACGTGGGCTTATTGCAGTGGCTTCTCTTGTTGCAGAGCATGGGCTCTCGGAGCACGGGCTTCAGTAGTTGCAGCATGCGGGCTCAGATAGTTATGGCTCATGGGCTCTAGAGCGCAGGCTCGGTAGTTATGGCACACAGGCTTTGTTGCTCCGCAGCATGTGGGATCTTCCTGGACCAGGGCTCGAACCCGTGTCCCCTGGATTGGCAGGCGGATTCTTAACCACTGCACCACCAGGGAAGTCCCAAGTTTTTTGTTTTTGTTTTTGTTTTTGTTTTTATACACTGTTTTGACAAAGCAGAGAAAGGGGTGAAGTTAAGAGTTGTGGTAGGCAGAGTGTTAGCTGGCCCTCAAGATTCCCAGCCCCTGGTATAAACCCATCTTCTCCCAGGTATCCAGTCAAACACTAATCCAGGTGCTGCTAAGAAGGAATTTGCAGATGTAATGAAGGTCACAAATCAGTTGATCTTAATACAGGGAGATTATCCTTAGTAGGCCTGATCTAATCAGGCAAACCCATAAAACGGACAGGGTTCTTCCTAAAAAAAGAAATTTTGAAGCATGAGAAGGAAACCTCTAAGAACTGGGAATAGCACCTGGCTGACAGTTAGCAAGTCAACAGGGATCTCAGTCCTACAACTGCAAGGAAGAGGATTCAGCCAATAACCTGAATGAGCTCAGAAGCAAATCCTTCTCCAGAGCCTCCAGAAGAGAACACAGCCCAGCCCACACCTTGATTTCAGCCTTCTAAGACCCTGAGCAGAGAAGCCAGTCATTCTGTGCTTGGACTTCTGACCTCCAGAACTGTGAGTTAATAAGTGGGTGTTGCTTTAAGCTGCATTGTTTGTGGTAATTTGTTATATAGCAATAGAAAATGAATGTAAAAGTTCTGTTTGTAAAGGTGTCCAATTTGCTTGGATTAAGGAAAGCAGATCTTTCCTCTGTATGGCTGCTGCAGTATTCTGTTGCATAACTGCACCCCCATTTGTTTATCCATTCAGCTGTTGAGGAACATTTGGGTTGTTTCCAGTTTGGGGCTATTCTGAATAACGTTGCTATGAACATTGTGTACACATCTTTTGGGGGACAT